>NC_054487.1:81924644-82224644 GCF_017639515.1 Carcharodon carcharias
GTCATTGACAGGCTTTACGAGTCCTCCCACTGCTCCCCCCACCTGCATGCAGCCAGTCCTTGAGTGATTCTGGAGGGAGAGGTGTGTGTGTGTGTGTGTGTGTGGCAGGGCCTTTTGGAGCCTCTCGCAAACACCCTCCCACTCACGCGGATCCTTCCCGCATCACACTCACCTCAATGCCCTGAGCATTTTCAATGCTGCCGGCTGGGGTTCGCTTTCGGTTGACCATCTGAGCCTGACCTGCATCTCCACCCACCCACTGGTCACACTGCCAGGCCGCACCTGATCTCACCCACCACGACTCTCGTTCACTTTCGATTTAGCCCGCATGGTGGTGCTAAAGTTTTTCTTGCACTCCCTTTTCCTCTTCCTCGCCCCCAGTCACCCATTTCTGTTCCCCCATCACTGTCACCTTCCACCTCCCCGCTGTGACCTACCAGTTACAACCCCTTTCTTTCACATTCCCTTCCATCCCGAAAATCCCACCCCCATCCATATTAACCTCCCCGACCTCCTCTTTCCCAACCTCAGGATCTGTGTCTGCCTCCGAGTCCCACCAACCACCCTCACCCTCCCACCCTACCGTCTCTCTCTGCCCTCAGGTCATTCTCACCATTCCCTCCCACCGCTCCCACCCTCAGTTCACTCCCCAGGAGGCAGTCATAGACTCATCAGAGCCCTCCCCTGCACATTCACCTGGATATCTCCCACTTTCGACTCCTTCCCCTCTTGGAACTCCTCCTGCCGCTCCCAGACACCCAGCAGCACCTCCACCCCCTGCAACTTGGAACTCCTTACCCCCCCATTTCCAGCCTCCTTCCTCCCCACAGACTCCTTCCCCTCTCCGCTCTCCTTCTGCTCCATGGACTGCTTTCTCTCCTCAGACTCCTTCCCCCATCTGAACTCCTTCCCTTATACCTCCTTCCCTCCTTACACCTACCTCCCCAGTTGCTGTCTTGCTTCCTGTTACCCCCGCCTCCCCCCATACTCCCTTCCTCCCTCCCAACCCACACCTTCGTCCCCCCTTCACAACCTCACACCTCCCTGACACACCTTCCTCTCCCAGTCAATCCTAGACCCTCCTCTCCCACCCCAGGTACATGTTCCTCTCCCAAACACAGCTGGACCTTCCTCTCCACCCCTTTGACCATCATCCGTGGTGAACAGACCCTCAGCGGTGACTTTCCAACTCCCGTGAGCTGCTTCACAGCAGAGCCATGTCCATGAGAATCCACCCAGCATGGCGTGGACATTCCTCCAGGGTCCTGTTGCTGTCGGACTCCAGCATCTTCTGCTGCTCGATGTCCGCGATGTGAGCAAGGCCCTGGCGGGTAAGTCCCGACTTCTGCACATCACAGTTGTCAAGACGTGTTCTGCACCGACGTGTTTCCCCACCCACATTGAGGGGGGTGGGGGGATGATTCTGGTGGGCTGGGCTTACAATGATATGCAGGTGCATTACAATGAGTTTCCCGACGTCCGACAATGGAAAACGCGGCCCACCGTTGACGGGCAGAGCGGACAATTGCAAACTGGTTTCATCACATCGTGAACACGATTTTTGGTCTTCTTGTCATATTCTCCGCTTGTGCCACCGAACGCACCCAACACCAGCAGGCATGGGTGCTGCTAGCCAGCGTTTATTGCCCATTCCTGGTTGACCTTGAGAAGGTGGTGGTGAGCTGCCTTCTTGAACCGCCGCAGTCCATGTGGTGTAGATACATAATAAGGTCAATAACTGAATCTCCAGCCAGACGCTCCAAATTGAGTCTCGGCGTCCTGAATCTAGCTTCAGCCGCTGCAAGAGAAGTTTTCCTAATGACCTACAGGCAGCATTATGATTCAAGTTATCGGTAATAATTTTTATTATGAACTGTCCATTTTTACGCTTTACTTTCGCTCCTACGTTTTAAGGTCGGTTGAAAAATTCGAACCAATTCCACAACGTCACTTCAGTTATTTGATTGGTCAGCTCCTGCTACTCGCCAATTCAGATTAGTGATTTGAAAAAGAGACAATAAAATGCGCTGGGCAGGATTCTTACGTTGTCAGGCTGGGCCACGAAGTGGCCACGAAGCCAATTAACGCCCAACCAGGCGCTGGAACGCTCAGCTTATTCTGAAGCTTAGCCCCCTAGTTCTAGATTTTCCCACGTACAATTCCCCAGTATCTACCCTGCCTGGGGGGTGGGGGGGGGCGGGGAGGGGGTGAGCGTGGAAGTCAGAAAGCTCTCTGAGGTCACGGGTCTGCCTCAGGGAGCTGAAGATTTTTCACAATTAAAAAAAAAGGAAAACATGTCCCATCATGTGTCTCCATCATGTGACTCTGTCATGTGACTGAGCAGGGACATGTTAAAAATGAGTTTTAAAAGTGTTAATTTTCTTTTTCTAATCACGAGTCGAAAACTCATCCCGCCCGTGGATGAAGTTTCGCAAAAAATGCAAAGGCCGCTTGGCCTATTCACCCACCCGCCAACCGTGAGGGAAAATCTCATTTAAATCAATTAATTAATAGGCTTTACAGCCCTCCTAGTTGTCGGGGGAGAGCTGCTGACTCCCGGGTGCGCCCGGCAACCGGAATATCGCGCACTATTTTACTCCCGTTCGGGTCGGGCGTGTGCTCGACCAACGAAGGAAAAATTCTGTGCGTTGAATATTCATGTTTCTGTTCCTTATTCATCCCCCATTGTTCAGTGTCAAATGAATCAAAGCGCTTCTGATTTCTTCAGGTTTAATCGGTCAGATATTCAGCTGAACAGGTTAAGTCTTCATTTCACCGAATCGATGTTTGCATGTCACAGTCGGTTATTCTGAAGTGTAGTACGTTCAGGCATTACCAATGCTCATTACGTAAGAGTCTTAATTAGATACAGATTGGCTTTTCCTTTTTAAACAGGTACAGTAGTGTAAGCTTTCTCACTATTGGCCAACTTTAAACTTGATTATCGGTATTTGGGTAGATGGTGGTAATTTCACCAGATTGGTAATCCAGAGGCTCAGGCTAATGCCCTGGGGACAATGGGTTCAAATCCCACCACAGCAGTTGGTGGAATTTAAATTCAATAAATAATCTGGAATTGAAAAGCTAGTCTTGGTAACAGTGACCGTGAAACCATCAGCGATTGTTGCAAAAATCCATCTGGTTCACTGATGCCCTTTAGGGAAGGAAATCTGCTGTCCTTACCTGGTCTGGCCTACATGTGACTCCAGACCCACAGCAATGTGGTTGGCTTTTAACTGCCCTTGGCAATCATGTGGCAGTTCAAGGGCAATTAGGAATGGGGGACAAATGCTGGCCTTGCCAGTGATGCCCACATCCCGTGAAAGAATACATTTTTAAAAATTTTGATGCAGTTCTTTTGCAAGCATTGTATTGATTAGCCATCCAATATTACGCATAAATACAGGAGAATTAGGTTAATATTGATTTAAGAACATAAGAAATAGGAGCAGGAATGGGCCATTTGGCCCTCAAGCTTGCTTCACCATTCAGTAAGATGAAAACTGAACTGATCATGGCCTCAACTCCATTTTCCTGCCTGTTTCTGATAACCCTTGTCTCCCCTATAGTTCAAGGATGTGTCTATCTCAGCCTTAAATATATTCCATGGCTTAGCCTCCACACCTTCAGGATAGAGAATTCCAAAAATTCAAGACCTTCTGAAAGAAGCAATTCATCCTTGTCTCCATCTTAAATGGACAACACCTTATTCTGAAGCTTAGCCCCCGAGTTCTAGATTTTCTCACGTACAATTCCCCAGTATCTACCCTGTCAAGCCCCCTCAGAATCTTATAAGTTTCAATAAGATCACCTTTCATTCTTCTAAACTCCAATGAGAATAGGCCCAACCTGCTCAACCTTTCCTCATAAAACAAACCCCTTCATCAGCCAAGTGAACCCACTCTGACTATTTCCGATGCAAGAATATATATCTCCTTATGTAAGGAGACCAAAACTGTATGTTTGCTCTTAGTGCAGTCTCAGCAATGCCCTGTACAGTTGAAACAAGACATCCCGACTTTTATACTCCATCCCCCTTGCATTAAAGGCCAACACTCCATTTGCCTTCCTAATGACTCGCTGTAGCTGCATGCTGACATTTTGTGATTCATGTACAAGGACACCCAGATCCCTCTGTACTGCCACATTCTGCAGTCTCTCTCCATTTAAATAATATTCTGTTTTTTCATTCTTCTGGTCAAAGTGGGTCATCTCACATTTTCCCGCATTATACTTCATCTGCCAAATTTTTGCCCTATCTATATCCCTTTGTAGACTCTTTGGGTGGATTCGTCCCAGATTTGCACTAAATGCAGTAGCGGGTGTGTAAATGTTGTTTTACCCACTGGCTGCAATGGTAGGTTTTCACACCGTAATACCCTGTTCTCGGCATGTTCCACCTCATTAATAATGCATTCACGGGAAACACTCTGGATCACTGGCGGAGTGGCCTCTGATTTGCTTGACCCGCTGTCACCTCAGGCCTTCAATAATCCAGGCACCATATTTAAAGGGTGCCCCTGCACAGAGCCAGCTCTCTCTGACAGATCAAACGCTGCTGAAAAGTCATGGCTGCCAAAGGGAGGGAACATGCTGCCCCCAAACTCTCAACTCACACACTCACAAGCCCATCACATAGCCACAGGGATCCCACTCACTGCCAGTTCAAGGGACATCACCATTCACTCTCTCACACACACCTTCATCTGCCCTGTGGATTGTGTCCTCATCCCATCCGTGGCACCACTCACCACCCACACACGCCAGGCATCCTTCTCATCTGGCCTGGCAAGCATCCTGCTTACACTCTCTCTGTCTATATTCATGCAGGACAAGCTGGCACACATTAAAAGGGAGAGGTTGCAGACTGGTGGAGGAATGCCTGAAATCAAGGTCCTCACAGATTTTGAAAATAGAGTCACCCAGGTAGCCAGCGATGATCTGGACCGTTCCTGTGCTGACGATGAGGTTGGCAGTGCTCAACCAAGGGAGGATCAAGCAGTGCAACATGCAACAGACAACTTCCCCTGTTCTGCAGTCCCCTGCCATGCACTAATTATCTCTCCTTGCTTTTGCTGGCACATCTGGAAGCAGCCAAGGGGGCCTGCAAGCCAGGTCCTCAACTCAAGCCCCGAAGACACCTCAGAAAAGAATCTGATGACACCCTAATTGAAGACCTGTCACAGCGCCAACCCACACTCTGCACCAGCTCAGAGATACACACCTTGGTGGGACCTAGCTCTAGAGTAGCCTTGGGGTCACAATCTGCTGAGAACATCGCACTGTCTGATCCACAGCAGGCAGCGGCAGGGGTTCCAAGGTTTACGGCATTCGGAGGACTGCTGAAGGCCAGAAATCTGCTGAGCCCGGGTCAGATCAGGAGCCTCTGGACTCAGTAATATGTCAATTATTGGAGCTGCGAGGGCAAGCTCAGGAACATCAAGAAGGGATGTGCACTGCACTCCTCAGATTGCAAGGCACAATGGAGGAATTTGTACCCTGTCACCCTGAGGCGATAGCACTGGCATGCCAACACACCAAGATCAACATTGCTAGGATGGTGACCACCATGGAGAACTTTGTCCAGGACATCGGTCCTGCACTGCTGCGCGGGCTGAACTGCATCACTGACACCATAGTTGGCCTCCAACAGTGTGTACACGAGAGGGGTGTGAGGCAGCTCGATATCACTCCAGGTTCTCCTTCTCCTCAAGGTATCAGCCAGGGGCCCTCGGGCACCCATAGGGAGGGGGATCAGCGGGTGCTCACTCCGGGCCCATCCATCCAGGTGACTCCGGGAGTGTCTGGCCATCCAAATCCCCTCTTCCTGTGACCCCTGCAGCTCAAGCTCAACAGGCCAAGGAGGGTGCAGCTGGCGCACAGCAGGACCCCAAAAGCAGGCCAGGGCCCTCCAGATCTCAGCCCTCCAGAGATCGTCCGCCAAAGTCATCACAGATGCTTCCACCTCCGCTGTGGATTTCGGGGGAGCACCAAGATGTAGTGGCAGGGTTAGGAAGGTTAAGAGGATGTAGTAGCACAACCTGGACATGGGTGTTAATCACTTGTGCATACTGTTCACTATAGTAAATAAACTCCTAAGAATGCTGCCCTGCCTATGGCTCCTTGTTCTGATGAATAGTGTTTAATTCACTCAGATGTGAAACCTTGGTTCCTGCACAAGATAAAGGCAGGTGTCTCAGTCCAGGGCCTCTTCCTTGTGCAGTGTGTAATGTTCAGAGCAAAGCGATGGTCCAGCCTCACACTCACTGGACACATTAGTGATGCCTGCACCTCAATTTGTGCTCGTCACTGCTGCCACAATGTTGTGGGCAGGAGTCACAGAGTTCCGTCATTCTCCAGGGAGGGTCTTCATTGCGTGTTGTCATCATCCTCCTGCAATCGAGCGACTATTAGGGCCTCTGCTGTGCCTCCATGACATGATCCTGAGCACTGAGGGTGTGTGCACTGCCATCAGCCACACAGGAGTCAAACGTTCACAGATGCCAGGTGAGGATGTCAAGATGATCTCTCTGCATCTCGTCATCATCTGGCGGCTATGAGGGCCTCCTGAGTGCACCTGCCTCATCTGGCCAGTGCGATGGCCTCGTCTCCGGCATCCTCATCTTCAAGAATCTCATCACCCTCATCCTTTTCAATGTCCTCCTCATCGGAGGAGACATGCAACTCTTTCTTCTCCTCCTCGGGCAGGTCCTGCTCCCGTTGCAGTGCCAGGTTGTGGAGTGCATAGCAAGAGACGATGATGTGTCAGACCCTCGGTGGACTGTAGTGCAGTTCTCCATCGGACCTGTCGAGGCACCTGAACTCCATTTTCACAATTCCTATCGTATGCTCCACCGAAGTCCAGGTCATGGCACGAGCCTCATTAAACCATCACTGTGCTGCAGTCTGAGGCCACCGCATGGGTGTCATCAGCCATGTCCTCTGTGGGTAGCCCTTGTCCCCGAAGAGCCATCTCTGCAGCCTCTGTGGACCCTGGAAGACTTCAGGTATCTGAGTCCTGCTCAGAGTGTAGGAGTCCTGGACGCTCCTTGGGAATCATGTGCAGACCTGTAGGATGTGTTTGTGGTGGTCGCACACCAGCTGAACATTCAGCGAGTGGAAGTCCTTGTGGTTGACGTCGTTGACTGCTTGTTGCCATGGAGAACTAAGCGCCACATGAGTGCAGTCAATGACACTCTGCACCTGTGGAAAACCAGAGATCTGCATAAATCCCAGAGCTTTTGTTTCCTGGCTTTTCCAGATCTTGGGTGAAATGCACAAAGCTCTGTGCCTTTGTGAAGATGGCGTCCGTGACCTCCTGGATACACTTGTGGGTGGAGCCTTGCAAGATCCTGCACAGGTCACTTGTGGATGCCTGGAAGGAGCCACTGGTGTAAAAATTGAGCATTGCGGTCACTTTCATGGCCACTGGCAGTGGAGACCCACCATGTCCCCGTGGTGCCAAATCCTGCAGCAGGTGGCATATGTGACTGACCAGTACCCTAGACATGCACAGTCTTCAGCGATACTGATTCTGCAGGAGTGACAAACACCAACTATAGGCCCTGGGTCTAGCGAAGCACCTACAAGTGATAGCTCAGTGTGCATTTACAGCAGCATGTGCAGTAGGCCCTTCATCTTGAGGGAACTGCTCTTCCCTTTGCTGTGGCCGGTGCCTCTGCTGCTCTCTTCTTCTTTTTCCCTGCTCTCTGAAAGCCATGAGGCATACCGCTAAATCACCAGGCTCCATGATCCTGATCTTCTCCTCCTCAAAGAGAGAGACGAGTGGCTTAGCACATGTGTCGTAAGAACCTCTCTTGGTTAAGTCTGAAGGTCCCTTCATGCATGCAGAGAGTGCTAGAGATGGCCAGTCTGTAGTGTGCTTCATGGATGTCTGAAACCCTGCCCCTTCTGCCCCGCTTAACTTGACCGATTGGCAGCAGCTTTGCCCACTGGACTGCAGGCTGTGCTCTCAGCTCAGGCACAGGCATTCTCCTAACCCGCACTGCAAGGCTGCACTGTTAGCTTGAACCACGAGGGACACCGGTCCAAACCTGAATAAAGACATTGCAAGGGGCTGTGAGCGTCTCCACCAGTGACTGCGCCATGTCCGCCTTTCACAAGGGGGATTGGACAACTTGTCCAGTCGGCCAATTGTTCTGCTGCCCCCTAAAACGCACATTAATTTACAGTCTGCGCCCGAGGGGTGAAAAGTTCTGGAGCATTTGGTGGCACTTTTTGCACTGCTTGAGTGGGCAGAAGAGTTTCAGAGGCCCCATACCGAGCACATCGATGGAGCTGCTGCTGAACGGTCTCAGCTGCGAAGGATGCTCACTTTTCACAAATTTTTTCCAAGTGTGTGGCCACTTCCCTCACCCCCCCCCCCCCCAAAAACCCGGCACCCACCCCCCGCCCCCCCCAACCCCCCGATGTGCTTCCGTACTTCCTACAGCTGTGCTTCTTTGCACCCCCCCACTCCACCAAAACCCCCCGCCCCCACTCCACAGCTGCCATGTGCTTGTATACTTCCTGCAGCCTGCGCTGCCTTGCCCCCTATCCCCAGTCTGACCTGCGCTGGAACCCTTGCCCCGCCAATGCACTGAAAGCCAGCCAGGAAAAGGCGACGTGCCTGTGCTCCCCACCGAATGTGTGGCGCCTCTTCCTTGATGTCCTACGGGCGCTGCGCGAGGTTGTGTGCACTCACCTCCGAGATCCCCTCGAAGTTCAGGTCGCCAGGCGTACTTCTTTTCAAGGCAGTCATGAAGCACAGCGTTCTGAAAGTCACACTGATGTGGACGGTAAATTTGACCTGGGGGAATGATTCCGGTGAATTGGGGTTATAATGAGATGCTGAAGTATTGAAATTAGGTTCCCAACATGCCGGTGATGGGAACTCGGGGCCTGCCATTGACAGACAGAGAGGACAATCGCAAACTGGTTTCACAATGGTGTAAAACTGATTGTTGGTCTTTTCACCATAGTACCCCCCCCCCCCCCACCGCCGGCCGTGATACCTGATGCCAATGGGATCGGATGATTCCACCCTTTGTGTCCACCTCCCAACTTGCTTTCCCACCTATAGTTGTATTGTCATCCAGTTTGACCGCAATACACTTAGTCCCTCCATCCAAGTCATTAATTTAGATTGTAAATAGTTGAGACCCCAGTGCTAATCCCTGCAGCACCCGACTAGTTATAGTTTGCCGCCTGAAAATTACCCATTTATCCTGACCCCCTGTTTCTCCTCTATCCGTGCCTATATATCACCCCCAACACCATGAGCCTTATTTTGTACAGTAACCTTTTCATGCAGCACCTTATGGTATGTCTTTGGAAATCTGAATGCACTACATCTACTGATTCCCCTTTATTCACTCTGCTTGTTACATCCTCAAAGAACTCTAATAAATTTGCCAAACATGATTTCCATTCCATAAAACCTTATTGATGCTATTTGATTATATTGTGATTTTTGAAATGTCCTGCTTCTACTTTCTTAATAATGGATTCCAGCATTTTCCCAATGACAGATGTTGACTAACTTGCCTATAACTTCCTGCTTTCTGTCTCCCTCTTATCTTGAGTAGGGGTTTTACATTTGCAGTTGTCCAATACACTGGGACCTTTCCAGATTGTAGGGCATTTTGGAAGATTACAGCCACTGCATCCACTATCTCTGCAGCCATTTCTTTTCAAGACACTACGATGTAGCTATTAGATCCAGGGGATTTGTCAGCCTTTAGTCCCATTAGTTTTCATAGTTTGTTTTCTCTAATGATCCTGATTGTTCTAAGGTCCCCACCACCATGCACCCCTCTCCCCCACCTTTACTCCCTGATCTGTTATTATTGGGATGTGTTTTGTGCCTTCTACCCTGAAGAGGGATACAAAATATATGTTCAAAGTCTCCGTCATTTCCTTGTTTTCCAATATTAATTGTCATTCTCTAAGGAGCCAACATTTATCTTGGCTACTCTCTTCCCTTTTATGTATTTGTGGAAGCTTTTATTGTGTGTTTTATGTTACTAGTTAATTTACTCTCAATCTCATTTTTCCCTTGTCATTCATTTTTGTGTCCTTTTGCTGATTTCTAAAATGTTTCTAATCTTCTGACCGACTGCTAATTTGTGCATGAACAAAATCCGGACGGGTTAAATTTGCTCAACTCTAATTAATGTTGGAAGGGGAGAAGGCGGGAGAATGGGGTTGAGAAACTTATCAGCCATGATTGAATGGCGGAGCAGACTTGATGGGCCAAATGGCCTAATTTCTGCTCCTATGTCTTATGGTCTTATGGTCTAATGTCACTATACTTTGGTATTTGGTTTTGTGAAGTGTAACGATATCGCATACCAAATAACTGGGCTCTTGTATATTAATTAGGGTACTTATCTCACATACATATATTTCCTTACACGTTCCTTACCGAATATCTTCAAATGAGTAAATATAACCTTTTCTAATTTAACATATGGTTTAAAAATCACTTTTTTATTGAGCTTAAACATGTTAATGAAGTTACCCAAAGGATTCAAGGCACCAAGGTCCATCTCTTCAATAAGATCACTTCATTAAACATTTAGGAATCCTTGATTTCTAAATATTAGAGAGAACAAAAATATTCTCACATCTGGTGACGAGAGTTTTTTTGTATCTTCACAAATTTCCTCACAGATTTTAGAATTACCCACGGCTAAAATGTCAACATATTCAAACTGGGCTGCCTTTACACTGAGTTAGAATATCAGAAAGTAAACTTGCGAGATAGAGGAGTAAATTTGCAAGCAAGTTTTAGAAAGATGGAAGAAATAAAATGATGATAAATCAGGACTTTAATATTCCTGGCTACAAGATATTCAGGGGGTTAAGGAAGAAAGGGCTGTAGGTATTGATCAAAGAAACTATTCTCACACTGAAGAGGATGATGTATGTGAAGGGGTCAAAAACAGAATCTATTTTGTTTAAATTAAGGAACAATACAGGAGCGATTAAGCTACTGGAAATACAATATGGATCACCTAATAGTGGAAAGGGGGTAGTGGAGCAAATTTTCAGCAAATTATAGAAAGAAGCAAGGACTAAAGAGCAGTGATAATTGGCAGGGAGAGGGAGTGGCGGGGGTGGCTTAAAGTATCCTAATAAAGACTGGAAAATGTAGTATTAAGGACAAAGAGTAGGAGTGATTTCTGAATTGTGCACCAGTAAACCTTTTTGATCAGTGTGTTTCCAGCTCAGTGAGGAAGGAAGCAGTGGATAGAAGATTGGCTGGCTAACAGGAAGCAGAGGGTAGGCATAAATGGTTCTTTTTTCTGGTTGGCAGGATGTGATGCGTGGTGTGTCACAGGGATCAGTGCTGGGGCCTCAACTTTTTACAATTCATATAAATTACTTGGATGAAGGGACCAAAGGAACGGTTACTAAATTTGCTGACAACACAAAGATAGGTAGGAAAGTAAATTATGAAGAGGGCATAAGGAGGCTACAAAGGGACATAGATTAAGTGAGTGGGCAAAGATCTGGCAAATGGAGTATAATGTGGGCAAATGTGAAATTGTCCATTTTGACAGGAAGAATAAAAAAGAAGCATATTATCTAAATGGTGAGAGAATGCAGAGCTCTGAGATTCAGAGGGATCTGGGAGTCCTAGTGCATGAATCACCAAAGTAACCTATGCAGCTACAGCAAGTAATTAGGAAATAGAATGTTATCATTTATTGTGAGGGGAATTGATTACAAAAATAGGGAGATTATGCTTCAGTTATGCAGGGCACTGGTGAGACCACATCTGGAGTATTGTGTACAGTACTGGTCTCCTTATTTAAGGAAATATGTAAAGGTGTTAGAAGCAGTTCAGGGAAGGTTTACTAGCCTAATACCAGGAATGGGTGGGTTGTCTTATGAGGGAAGGCTGAACAAGTTAGGCTTGAATCCACTGGAATTTAGAAGAGTAAGAGGCAACTTGATTGAAATCTTTAAGATCCTGAGGGGTCTTGACAGAGTGCATGTGGAGAGGATGTTTCCTCTTGTGGGAGAATCTAAAACTAGGGGTCACTGTTTAAAAATAAGGGGTCGCTCATTTAAGACAGAGATGAGAAGAAATTTTTTCTCTCAGAGGGTCATGAGTCTTTGGAACTCTTTTCCTCAAAAGGAGGTGGAAACAGAGTCTTTGAATATTGTTAAAGCAGAGCTAGGTAGATTCTGATTAGCAAGGGGGTGATCAGGATTAGGCAGGAATCTGGGGTTGAGGTTACAATCAGATCTACCATGGTCTTATTTAATGACGGAGCAGGATCAAGGAGCCAAGTGGCATAATCCTGCTCCTAATTCGTATGTTTGTATGTTTGTATGCTGGGCCTGTTTCTAGGGGATGAAGAGGGGCATGTGGAGTGTGTTGCAGTGGGATAGCAGTAACTTACTACTGCTATCATTAGGTTTAGAATAGTTATGGAAAAGGACAAGAGACAATCAAACATGAGGAGGGCTAACTTAAATGAGTTGGAAGGGAATATAGATTTATTGCCCATCCCTTGATGCCCCTGAGAAGCTGGTGGTGAGCCCCCTTTTTGAACCACTGCAGCCTATGGGATGCCTTCAAAGATGAGACAGTTCATGTACAGCATGAACACATTCCCATGAGGGGGAAAGGAAGGTTATCCAAAGTTAAAGCTTTGGGTGACTAAAGATTAATTGCTGGATTTATTGAAGTTGATGGGGGTCTCGTGGACCAGCTGGAGAGCTGGAGGGAGACTCGCGTTGCCACTTTTTGGGAAGTCCCGCCAAATAAAATGCCACTCAGGCACTTAACTGGACAGTGGTGAACACCGGGGACAGAAGACCCGCCCACTGAGAGCTGCTGACGAATCAGAGGCCAGCAGTTCTATTGAACGGCAGCGCCGCTGGGGAGGTGGTGGCTGCTGCTGGTACAACATTGACCTGAGGCGTAGTGTCCCAGACCACGGGTGATTGATGGCGGGAGGCAAGGGCGATGGCGGTCGCAGGGTGAGGATCATGGGGGAGGGGGCTGGCTTTCAGCAGGCCCACTCTTCCCGATGCCAGGTCCCTTGATCAGGCACTGAGTGCCTTTGAATGAGGGGTCCTGCCTGGGAGTCTGCAGGCAACACCACAGGGTTTGCTTGCTGTGCTTCCTGCAAGGTGAGACCCTCCTCCATCCATAATTGGGTTAATACCAGCGGCGGAGAGATGAGGCCCTTATTTGGGCATTAATTGCCAACTTAAGGGTCTCAATTGGCGGCGGGTGGGAAGGCCATCCACAGGCCTCCCCACACGCACCACGACTTAATTGGGGTGGAGGGTGGACCCACCACCCTCCCATCTGACGAAATGCCTCCTGCCATCAAACTCACCATAGGGGAGGGCATTAAATTCCACCCATGCATATTAAAATGAAATATATAAAGGAAGCTTATGACAAATGTAAGTTTCACTAACCGCACCCCACTCAACCCGCCACGTCTCGGCCAATATTTATCTCTCAATCAACATCATAAAGCACAGATTGTCTAGTCATTATCGCATTTCTGTTTGTGGGAGCTTTCTGTGCCAAATTGGCTACTGTGTTTCCTGCATTACAACAGTAACTGCACTTCAAAAGTACTACATTGGCCTTAAAGTGATTGAGACATTCGGTGGTGGTGAAGAGCGCTATATAACTGCAAGTCTTTCTATTTCTTAGAAACAAGCTGAATATAAGAAGTTCGGAGGAGAAATTAAAAAGGAAACGCGAGGGAGAAAAAAAGGGAACGATAAAAGATTTTTTAAAAATTCATTTTACGGGATGTATGTGTCACTGGCTAGTCCAGCATTTATTGTCCATCCCTAGTTGCCCTTGAGAAGGCGGTGGTGAGCTGCCTTCGTGGGCTGCAGTCCATATGGTGTAGGTACACCCACACGGTGCTGTTAGGGAGGGAGTTCCAGGATTTTGACCCAGTGGAACGGCTATATATTTCCAAGCCAGAATGGTGAAAGGCTTGGTGGTGAACTTCCAGGTGATGGTGTTCCCATGTATCTGCTGCCCTTGTCCTTCTGGATGGTAGTGGTTGTGGGTTTGGAAGGTTCTGCCTAAGGAGCCTTAGCAGCTAACATAACAGGGAACCTAAAAGTCTTTTATAAACACATAAAGAGTAAAATGGGATTGAAAGAATGGGTAGGGCTGATTTGTAATCAAAATATAGATTTTCTTGCAGAGCTAGAGGGTATGATTGAGGTACTAAATGAACATTTTGCATGTGTCTTCGCTAATGAAGCCAATGTCACAGTAAATGAGAAGGCTGTAGCAAAATTGAATAGGATAAAAATAGATGAAGGCTTGGTACTTAAAAGGTTGGCAGCACTCAAAAGTAGAAAACTTATCTAGTTCAGATGGAATGCATCCTAGTTTGCTGAGGAAAGTAAGGGGAAGAGATAGTGGAGGCTCTGGCCACAATCTTCCAACCTGCCTTAGAAGTGGGAGTGGTGCCAGAGGGCTGGAGGATTGCAAATGTTACACCCGTGTTCCAGTAAAAGGACAGGGATAACCTGGGGCCAGTCAACCTGATGTCAGTATTAGGGAAGCTTTTCGAGATAACATTCCAAGACCAAATTAATTGTCATTTTAAAAAAAAGGATTAATAAGTGAAAGTCAGCATGGATTTGAAGAGGCAAATCATGTTTGACTAACCTGATGGAGTTCTCTGATGAGGTAATGGGGAGGGTTAATGACCATAATGTGGTTGATGTGTATATGGACTTTCAAGAGGCCTTTGATAAAGTGCCACTTGTCAGCAAAATTGGAGTCCATGTGATTAAAGGTGTTTCGGATGGTCCCTCTGATCTGTGCACTCTTGGCTTGGTTCTTGGTCACTGGTAAATGTGACCTACCTTCCCTTTGTAGTCGTACTCTGGCACTTGCTTAAATCAGGTTTATTAACACTACATCTAAACAGGTTACAAAGTAGATATGTTGCTCCTCAGCAGGGTGTGTCCCAGCCTCTCTCTCTCTCTCTCTCTCTCGAGAGAGAGAGAGAGAGAGAAAGAAAGAGAGAGACAGACAGACAGAGAGAGTCTAACACGTGACTGACTGATGTCACTGATACAATATCATCTACGTCATATATTAGCATATTCATTCTGTTAACATCTACATTACACCTCCCCCCAAGTACGCTATTCACTTTTTAACAGTATGAAACTATGTCTTTAACTATTCACATTCCATTTCTGTCACTCCCTTTTCTACAACTACAGATTCTACCCAACTCCAACTCCTACTCTTCCCCTCCCCAAGTCACAGTCTTACGGATTCAATCTTCCACAGTATTCTCGGCCCTTAGGGAAGCCATCTTGGAGACATGAGGGCATCCTTCCTTTCTGTGGTGGACATCATCATCAGCAAAACAGGACAGTAACTTTTCAGCATTGCTGGTAAGCAGAGGGTAGGTTCCGGGATTACTGAATTACAAGGACAATGAGTCTTCTGCAACAAAATACTGATCCAAGAGAGAAGACTTAAGGGTATCAACCTTTGAATTATCTGGTTGTAGAAGAGACAAAATTAGGATTCTCTGAGGAATGTGTTGCTCCCTCGAAGCAGACAGGGAAAAATATTTAGAAGATGAATGATCTTCAATTGCAGTGAAAGCTCACAGCCAAAAGGCTGTGGGTAGGGCAGGGACTGCTCAAGTGGTGCTGGTATTGTCACCAGCTTCCAGTTTGCCTCCCCCTTCAGTAAGTTTATAAGTACGAGCTGCAACCAAATTTTGCTTCACTCTCTTGCTGTGATTCCATTGAGGGCATCAATGTATTCTTTACACTAACGTTACCACTGCTGCCACCATGTTTTGGATGGTTCCTCTGATGTGTGGACTCTTGCCATGGTTCTTGCTCATTGATAAGTGTGATCTATCTTCCCTTACAGTCGTCCTCTGGCACATGCTTATGACAGGTTTATTAAAACTAAATCTAAACAGGTTATAGAGTTGGTATGTTGCTCCTGAGCATGTTGTGCTCCAACCTCTGCCTTTTGAGTCTAATGTATGATTGACTGATGTCAGTAATTCATCATCATCTATGTCATACATTAGCATATCCATTCTGTTAATCCTTACATTATAATTTCAATGTTTGCAGATAACACAAATCTAGGAAATGTAGTGAACAGTGAGGAGAATGGTTACGGGAGTGGACATAAACTGATGAAATGGTGGGTGACACTTAAAACAGAATTGTGAAGTGATATATTTTGGAAGGGAGAATGACTCAAGGCAATGTCAGCAAAATGATACAATTTTAAAGGGGGTGCAGTGACAGAGAAAACTGAGGGTGTGAGGGTGAATGTATACAAATCCTTGAAGGTGGCAGGACAATTTAAGAGAACTGTTAAAAAAAGCATGCAAAGCCTTTGGCATTATGAACAGTGATGCAGAATACAAAAGCAAGGAAGGGATGTTAAATCTTTTTAAAAACTCTACTTAGCCATCAAGTGGAGTATTGTGTTCAATCTGAGAAACAAGTTTTTGGAAAAATGTCAAGGCTTTGGAGACTGTGTAGAGGAGCAGCAAGGAGGAGGAATGAGGGACTTTAGCTACATGAAGACACTGGGGAAAATGGGGTTGTCCTGCTTGGAGTAAGGAAGGTTAAAGGATGATTTGATAGAAGTGTTCAAAGTCATTAAGGATTTTGATAGAATGTATAAGGAGAGATTGTTTCTAGAGGCAGAAGCGGTTTAAGGTAATTGATTAAAAAAAACAGAAGTGCCATGAGGGAAAAATCAGGCAGTCAATTGTTCTGATCTGGACCTGGCAGGGTGGGGAAGGTAGATTCAATAGTAACTTCGCAAAGGGAATTGAGTAAATGCTCAAAGGGAAAACAATTGAGCCATGGGGAAAAGAGCTGGGAGAGTGGAATTAACTGAATTCCATTTCAAAATGCTGGCACAGGCATGATGGGCCAGATGGCCTCCTTCTGTGCTGTAACGCATTAAACTGACTTGGAAATATATCTGACTTGGAAATATATCGCTGTTCCTTCACTGTCGCTGGGTCAAAATCCTGGAACTCCCTCCCTAACAGCACTGTGGGTGTACCTACACCACATGGATTGCAGCGGCTCAAGGCAGCTCACCACCACTTTCTCAAGGGGCAATTAGGGATGGGCAATAAACGCTGGGCCAGCCAGACGCCCACACCCCACGAAGGAATAAAAAATAAAACGATTATGCACTTTGCAGCCTCGATGAGTCAGGTGTTTTATCTCGAAGGTTGAAATGCATTTTTCAATCTTTGGTAATCTTGAAACCTTTGCTAAACGAGGAAATCTCAAAATATTTGCAATCCCACGCATTATGGATACACATCCATATAGATACATGCTTCCACATCTAACAATATCCGCACCTCCAACGCAACTCTGCAGGTTTCAGGCAAACCCAATGCTGTTTTACAAACCGCGCCAGTTCGTAAAATCCTGCGAACATTTTTTCTTTCGCTGAATGTCAATTTTGACTTCTCGGCTGCTGGTTTAGTCGAAATATTTTTTTCTGCATGCTTGACCCAAGTGAAGATCTAGGTCACAATTTCTGAACAAAAGGCTCCACGTCTTAAGGCTTCGCTTGGAATGAATGAATGCGCCGAGCCTGCATTAGTTCGCGGCTTGAATGTGACAGAAGTTCAGCTCCCGGTCTATTAATAGACCCCTCGTCCCAGATTTAAGCAGCAGTTTGCAAATGAACAGGCGCTTTCAGAGAGCGAATGGGTTTGAATTTAAAGCTTTGCTGGAACCCTCGCCCTCCCATTCCACAATCCAGTTTGTTAATTAGACAGGAATTTCTCCACAGCCCCAACCCCTCCAGCCCCTTCCAACCCACCCCCACCTACTCCAACTTGAAACTTTCCCTGGCCGCTTGGCCGCTGCTTCAGGACCCTGGACAGCGGCTCGCAGCCGCTTCCAGACAAAACCCACCTTGACCCGGGTTGATGGCGAGACTGCTCTCGGGACTAAAGGTTAAAGCGACTGTCAGCCGGTGTTGCTGCGAACCGAACCCAAACCCAGCCAGAAACCACAACGAGCTCCATAAACAGAGCACCGGCGAACGGGAGAAACTTCAACTCCGCCCGGGAGAGGGAGCGGGACCCGGGAGAGGGACCGGGATAGGGACCGGGATAGGGACCGGGATAGGGAGCGGGACCCGGGAGAGGGACCGGGATCCAGGATCCGGGAGCGGGACCGGGATAGGTAGCGGGATCCGGGAGAGGGACCGGGAGAGGGACCGGGATCCGGGAGAGGGACCGGGAGAGGGACCGGGATCCGGGAGAGGGACCGGGAGAGGGACCGGGATGGGGAGCGGGATCCGGGATAGGGAGCGGGATCCGGGAGAGGGACCGGGATGGGGAGCGGGACCCCGGGGAGAGGGGTCGGGACCCCGGGCGGCTGCCGCTCTTTCCACTCGCTCTCCCTCTCGGTTCCTACCTCGGCGCTGTCGCTCTCGGTGATTCTTGTCGCCCGGCGGAGGAGGCACCGGCTCGAGTGTTTGGTTCCCATCAGCGGCCGGTTCGCACGGTTCCCGAGGAGTGAGTGAAAAGAGCGGCTCCGGTACCGGGGCTTTGCCACTCACTCCGTCCCTAAAGCAACATCTGCAGCGGCATCAGTTCCTCGAATCTCCGGTCCGCCTCCTGCCTTCACATTCACTCTCCGTCCCTTCAGGAGTGTCTTAAAGGATCAGAGAGGGAGAGAGAGAGGGAGTGAGACAGAATGTCTGAGAGAGACACACACATAGAGAGAGAAACTGAGTGTGTGTGTGTGAGAGACAGAGAGAGACAGAAACTGAGACTCAGAAACTGAGAGACTCACAGTGAGTGTGTGAGAGAGAGACAGACACGAGAGAAACTGAGACTGAGGGAATCTGAGAGAGGGGAACAGAGAGGCTGAGAAACTGAAAGACTCAGAGAGGGAGAGACAGAGAGAAACTGAGAGGCTGAGAGAGAGAAACTGAGAGACTCCTATAGTGTGTGTGAGAGGGAGAGACAGAGAGAAACTGAGAGACTGTGTGCGCGTGTGTGTGAGAGAGAGAGGGACTGGGGGACTGAGAGAGAGTTTGTGTGTGAGAGAGAGAGTGAGCAACTGAAAGAGCGAGAGAAAACTTCTCACTCAGATCCCAGATATCAGCTCCCCAGCCCAGGTACCAGACATCAGAGTCCACTCCCCAAACTCCAGCCCAAAACCCCAGACGTCCCCATCCCAGACCTCCAGACATCAAATCCCACAGACACCAGGCTAAAGCTATCTCCCCACACAGGTCAGATCACCAGATATCAGATACTCTAGTTCCAAACCCCAGGCACCAGATGATTAACCTTCAGACCATATCCCCTGAACTGCCCCCAGCCACCCCACACAACCCAATCCAGCCCACAGGACCCCAAACTCCTGACCCCGAGATACCAGACCCATGTGTGGATCCAGACACAATGCCAGACACCAGATTCCCCCCTCCCTGCCCAACCAGCTCAGACCACAGCCACCATGCCTTAGATATCAGACTCGCAAACCTCATCCCAGACACCAGGATCCCTGCAGCCCCCCAGCTGAATTCCCAGACGCTAGTCCAAACCTTAGTCACCATTTACTGGTCATACCTAGCACAAAGGAAAATTGTCATGGCTACTGAAAGTTAATAACCTCAGCTTCAGGACATCACTGCAGGAGTTCCTCAGGGTAGTGTCCCCAGCTCAATCACCTTCAGCTGCTTCATCGGTGACCTTCCTTCCATCATAAGGTTAAAAGTGGGGATGTTCACTAATGATTATGCTGTTAATATGGCTTGAATGTTACTTACCTTTTAAGTGTCGGACAGTGGCCATCTTCAACAAGAGAGATTGGAACCTTTTCCCTTTGGCATTCAATGGCATCACTATTGCTAAATCCCCAATGATCAATATGGGGATTTAGCAATTGACCATTGACCAGAAACTGAACTGGACTAGCCATATAAATACTATGGCTACAAAAGCAGGTCAGGGGCTGGGAATCCTGCAATAAGTAATTTACTTTCTGACTCTCAAAAGCCTGTCCGCCATCTACAAGGCACAAGTCAGGAGTGTGATGGAATACTCCCCACTTGTCTGAATGAGTGCAGCTCCAACAACACTCAAGAAGCTCGACACCTTTCAGCAACGGTAGTGGTTATGTTGGTGGACAGGTAACCCAAAGGGCTAGACTAATGACATGGAGATCAGCAGTTCAAACAGCAAACGAGAAGTTTAAATTCAGTTAATTAACTAAATCCGGAATCAAAAGCCAGTATGGTAACCATGGGCAGGATTTTCCATTCTCCAAATTTTCCCGCCCTGCCCGTGATGATGCCCACTCCTGGCAGGACCGGAAAATTCCAGCTTATGTGACTACTGGATTGTTATAGATACCCATCTACTTCACCAATGTCCTTCAAGGCAGGAATTCCCAACCTTTCTGCTTCTGAGGCTCCCCTTCAGCATTATACAAATTCCACTGATCCCCGTAACACAAGACAGGCATTTTTGACTGTATAACTATTAGTTATATAACTAAACACTATCGACAACAATTTGCTTCATATAGCACCTTTAATGTAATTAAACATCCCAGGGCAGTTCACAGGAGCATTATGAAGTGAAAGTTGATGACCAGTCACGTGAGAAAATATGACCAAAAGCTTAGGTTTTTTTCTTTCACAGGATATGGGCATCACTGGCAAAGCCAGCGTTTGTTGCCACCCCTAAAACTTCAGTGGGTAGTTAAGAGTCAACCACATTTTGGTGGGTCTGGAGTTAAATGTAGGCCAGAGGATTTCCTTCCCTAAAGGACATTTGTGAACCAGATAGGTCTTTACAACAATCAATGATAGTTGTTACAGCCACCATTTCTGAGACTAGCTTGATACTCCAGACTTATTAATTGGTTTTAGAATTCTACTAGCTACCAGTGTGATTTGAACCCATGACCCCAGAAAAGCCTGGGTCTCTAGGTTACTAGTACCAGTGATATCACCACCATGCCACCATCTCCCCAATGACAGAAGTGATAGGTTTTAAGGAGTGTCTTAAAGGATGAGAGAGACATAGCGAGGTAAAAGTGTTTAGGGAGGGAATTCCAAAGCTTAAGGCCCAAGGCAGCTGGAAGCACAGTTGTCAATGGTGGAATGGTTAAAATTGGGGATGACCACGAGACCTGAATTGGAGGAGCACAGATATCTCAGCGGGTTGTGGGGTGGAGGAGATTACAGAGATAGGGAGGGGTTTGAAAAGAAGGGTGAGAATTTTACAGTCAAGGTGTTGCTTGGCCAGAAGTTAGTGTGGGTCACTGAGCACAGGGTTAATAGGTAAATGGAACCTGGCAAGAGTAAGAGTACGGCAGCAGAGTTTTGGATGTCTCCAAATTTATGGAGGGTAGAATGTTGTAGCCCAGCCAGGAATGTATTAGAATAGTTGAGTTGAACCTTGGGGTAAGAAAGGCTTGAATGAGAGTTTCAGCAGCAGATGCAATGGTCTCACTCCTCCATTACTAAAGACCTGAGTGCAGCATGTCTGCAATGAACTGGATGCCATCTCCTTGAGGACATGGCTGCTCAATGATCATTTGCCTCTAGAATCAAGCTGTGGTTTCCCATTCCTCACATCCTGTGTGGGCCCAGACTTTCTATGTTATTTACGGGATGTGAGCATTGCTAGCTAGGCCAGCATTTTTAGCCCATCCCTAATTTAAGGGTCAACCACAGGTAGACCAGACCAGGTAAAGACAGCAGATTTCCTTCCCTAAAGGACATTGGGGAATCAGATGGGTTTTTACAACAATCAGCAATGGTTTCATGGTCATCACCAGACTTTTAATTACAGAATTTTATTGAATTCAAATTTCACCATCTGCTAGGGTAGGACTTGAACCTGCACCCCTGGAGAATTACTCAGGGTCTCTGACTTACTAGCTAGCAATAATACCACTATGCCACTGCCTCCCCAAGGTATGGCATTCTGAGCTGGTGTCATTCACTGTACCTTTCAGGGATCAATGCAAAAAAAGCTTCATATTGTCTATGTGGTGGAGACAGGTCCACTGGCGGACTCCTTGAAACTTTCTTGGGAAATCAAAGGAGACTGCATTCCCGATTGAAAAACTCTGCTTTAGGGAAGACAATCTGCAATCCTTATCCGGTCTGGCCTGTATGTGACTCCAGACCTACAGCTACGTGGTTGGTCTAAACTGCCCTCTGAAATGGCCTAGCAGGTTACTCAGTTGCTAAGAAGGCAGTTCACCTTGGAAATGTATCATCGCTCCTTTGTTGTGGTCAGAAGGGTAGGGTCAATGTGATGAAGATCACTGGGGTGAGGGTGAGTGGGGTAGAGAAGTCATTGGAGTGGAGGGGTCAATGGAGTGGAGGGTCAGTGGGTTGGGGCTTAGTGGGTGGGGGGGGTCAGTGGAATGAGTGGTCAGTCAGGTGTGGGATCAGTGGATTGGAGGAGTCAGTGTGGCTAGGATCAGACGTCTGGGGGAGTCTCGTTAGTGCGGGGGTGTCATTCCTGGAATAAATGAAAAGATGTGGGACCTGCTGAGCTCTGAGCCCACTTCCCAGGCACTCCCAGAAACAAAGCTTCATGCTGCCAGCCATGATAATTCCAAAATTACCCAGTAATCTATGCTTGCAAAGCACAAAAAAATACAAAAGTGAAATACTATGGAAATCTGGAACATAAACAGCAAATGTTGGAAACACTCAGCAGGTCAGGCAGCATCTATGGCGTGAGAAACAGAGTTAACGTTTCAGATCGGCGACCTTTCAACAGGACTGAGAAAAGTTGTAAATGTAATAGGTTTTCATGGAATTGGAATGGGGGTTCGGTGGGAGGAAGAACAAAAGGGAGGTCTGTGATGGGGTGAAGGGCAGGAGAGATTAAATGACAAAAGATTTCATGGTGTAAAAGCCAAAGGGAGTGGTAATGGGGCAGGTGAAAAAACAAAAGGTGTGCCTAGAAGAGGGGTGAATGGCAGCATAGCAATCGTTGGAATGCAAAGGAAATGGATTGAGTAAATGGATTAAACAAGAGGGAAAAAAAGAACCAGCAAAATAAAATCAAAATGGGGAGTAGAGGTTATGGCCTCATATTCTTGAACTCATTGTTAAGTCCTGAAGGCTGTAAAATGCTAAGCCAAAAGATGTTGCTTGAGTTTGCGTCGAGCTGCATTGGAACACTGTAACAGGCCAAGGACAGAAAGGTCAGAGTGGGAGCAAGGTAGAGAACTAAAATGCAATATAATTTGCATTCTTGCTGAAAACCTGTTAAAAGTAATCTTGTTTCCCCCCACTTCTGCGTGCATTTCTGCAATAATATCCAAGCACCCCTCTCGGTTAACAACAGAGGTTGAGATAAACCCACCTGGTCCCCCTGTTCCACAAGAGCTTTTGAAATAGTCGGTCACCTATGGGCTGAAACCTGCTCAAATCTTAAATGTCCAATCAAACTGCATAAGGCCAATCTCTGCTACTTCTTCTCAGGTGTAAAGCAGAGTGAGGGAAAAACAATGAAACTTGGGATACTGGGATCCCTTGGGGTTCCTTGGGGGAGGGGTGGATTTCCTGACCCTGTTGAAATGGTACAGTCACCAGGTGGGAGTGACGTCTGTTCACTCCCTCCTGCCAATGGGAACGTCCACGGACATTTCTCCACAGGCTGTGGCTATTGCTGTTAGTGCTCAGTCGGAGGGGCCGCCAAGGTGCTGGGAGCAAGCTCCTGGAGACGGAATACAAACCTATTTAGCCCCCTACCCTCCCAACCTGACCACGGCTTTAATGTTAAAAAAATTCAGATTAGGATGAGTGAACTGAGTACAATGGAGCTCTGAGACTGACAGCTGCAAGTTAGTCTTGAATGTAGTTTTGTCTGTCGGACCTACTGTGCGCACAGTATTGTCTCTATATCAAAACCTGTTAAATACCAGAGCCAGTCTTTACTGTTTTTCTGATGTAAGGTGTTATCAGTCGGCTGGTTAATACAGTCAGATATTAACGCATTGTGATGCGTGTACCAATCGAGAATGCAAGGAGAATAACTACCTGTAAAATCAGAAAAAAACACACTCGAAAACCTTTTCATGGAGTGAAGTGCTGCGTTTCAGTAGCAGTGATGGGGACACGGCTAGAGTTGATGAGGGCCTTACAAGCTGATGTCGTGTATATGGAATTTCAAAAGATGTTTGAGAGAGTGCTCCATAATAGACTTTGTAGCAACATTAAAGCCCATGGGACTAAAGGGGCAGTGGCAGCACACATACAAAAATATACAAAGTGTCAGAAAAAAGAGAGTAGGGAGCATATGAATAGAAAATGCTGGAAAAACTCAGAAGTTTGGGCAGCATCTATGCACAGAGGAGCAGAGTCCACGTTTAGATGATTGACCTTTCTCACAACACAATCTAGCAGTCCAAAACCAGGACAATACATAGAAGATAGATGCTAATAAATTTAATAAAAATTCAGGTGAAACGTCTTTACCCTGAGTTAGAATTGGAGCTCACCCCTCCAAGGAATGGTTGTGTAAGAATAAATTTGAACTGCCTTAGGAGCATCTGTTCAATGGTGTGAAGACCATAAGACATAGGAGCAGAAATTAGGCCATTCTACCCATTGAGTCTGCTCCGCCATTCAATCATGGTTGATAAGTTTCTCAACCCCTTTATCCTGCCTTCTCCCTGTAACCTTTGATCCCCTTACCAATCAAGAACCTATCTATCTCCATCTTAAATACACTCAATGACCTGGTCTCCACAGCATTCTGTGGCAATGAATTCCATAGATTCATCACTCTCTGGCTAAAGAAGTTTCTCCTCATCTCCGTTCTAAAAGGTCTCTGTTACTTTCTCCGTTACTCTGAGGCTGTGCCCTCGGGTCCTAGTCTCTCCTACTAATGGAAACATCTTCCCCACGTCCACTCTATCCAGGTCTTTCAGTATTCTGTAAGTTTCAATCAGATCCCTCCTCATCCTTCTAAACTCCATCGAGTATAGATCCAGAGTCCTCAAATGTTCCTCATACGTTTCTGGGATCGTTCTTGTGAACCTCCTCTGGACCCTCTCCAGGGCCAGAACATCCTTCCTGAGATACAGGGCCCAAAATTGTTCACAATATTCTAAATGTGGTCTGACTAGAGTCTTATAAAGCCTCAGCAGCACATCCCTGCTTTTATATTCTAGTCCTCTCGAAATAAATGCCAACATTGCATTTGCTTTCCTTACTACTGACTCAACCTGCAAGTTAACCTTAAGAGAATCCTGGACTAGACTCCCAAGTCCTTTTGTACTCCAGATTTCTAAGTTCTCTCCCCATTTAGAAAATAGACTATGCCTCTATTCTTCCTACCAAAGTGCACAACCTCACACTTCCCCACGTTGTATTCCATCCGCCACTCTTTTGCCCATTCTCCTAAACTGTCCAAATCCTTCTGCAGCCTCGCTGCCTCCTCAATACTACCTGTCCCTCCACCTATCTTTGTATCATCTGCAAACTTAGCCAGGATGCCCTCAGTTCCTTCATCTAGATCATTAATGTATAAAGTGAAAAGTTGTGGTCCCAACACTGACCCCTGCGGAACTCCACTAGTCACTGGCCGCCATCCTGAGAAGGACCCCCTTATTCCCACTCTCTGCCTCCTGCCAGACAGCCAATCTTCTATCCATGTTAGTACCTTGCTTCTAACACCATGGGCTCTTATCTTACTGAACAGCTTCCTGTGTGGCACCTTGTCAAAGTAGATAACATCCATTGGCTCTCCTTCGTCTAACCTACTCGTTACCTCCTCAAAGAATTCTAACAGATTTGTCAGGCATGACAACTCCTTGATGAAACCATGCTGACTTTGCCCGATTTTACCACGCACTTCCAAGTATTCTGAAATCTCATCCTTAATAATGGACTCTAAAATCTTACCAACGACTGAGGTCAGACTAATCGGCCTGTAATTTCCCATCTTTTGCCTCACTCCCTTCTTAAATAGGGGGGTTACGTTAGTGATTTTCCAGCCCTCTGGGACTCTCCCTGACTCCAGTGATTCCTGAAAGATCACCACTAACGCCTCCACTATCTCTTCAGCTATCTCCTTCAGAACTCTGGGGTGTAATTCATCTGGTCCAGGTGATTTATCCACCTTCAGACCTTTCAGTTTTCCTAGCACCTTCTCCTTGGTAATGGCCACCATACTCACCTCTGCCCCCCGTCTCTCTTGAACTTTGGGAATGTTACTCGTGTCTTCCACTGTGAAGACTGACGCAAAGTACCTATTCAGTTCCTCCGCCATTTCTTTGTTCCTCACTACTACTTCTCCAGTGTCATTTTCCAGCGGCCCAATGTCCACTTTTGCCTCTCTCTTACCCTTTATATATCTAAAAAAACTATTGCAATCTTCTCTTATATTACTGGCTAGTTTACCCTCATATTTAATCTTCTCCCTCCTTATTTCTTTTTTAGTTGTCCTCTGTTGGTCTTTGTAGGCTTCCCAATCCCCTGGTTTCCCACTGCTCTTCGCCACATTGTATGCTTTCTCTTTAGCTTTTATGCTGTCCCTGACTTCCCTTGTCAGTCATGGTTGCCTCGTCCTCCCTTTAGTATGCTTCTTCTTCCTAGGGATGAATTTTTGCTGTGTCTCCCAAATTACTCCCAGAAAGTGAAGCTGAATTGGTAACAGTCATGATTTTATTTAAGCATTAGTGAGGCCTATGCTGGGATTCTCCTGCCCTGCTGTAGCAGATGCAGCGAGCCAGCCAAAAGTCCATTGACTTCTGTGGCACAAGTAAATCCTGCCAGCTGAAAGGACCGAAAGATCCCACAGCCGATTTTTTTTTCTTTATTTTCTCAGGGATGTGGTGGCACGCCCAGCATTTGTTGCCCATCCCTAACTGCCCTTGAACTGAGCGGCTTGCTAGACCCAGCCACTGTGGGTCTAGAGTCACAAGTAGGCCAGACCAGGTAAGGACGGCAGATTTCCTTCACTAAAGGACACTAGTGATCCGGATGGGGCTTTTACAACAGTCAACGATAGTTTCATGGTCACCATTACTGAGACTTGTTTTCAAGTCCAGATTTTTTTCATCGACTGAATTTAAATTCCACCAGTTACCATGGTGGGATTTGAACCCATGTCTCCAGAGCTTTAAGAGCAGAAATTGTTGGAAAAACTCAGCAGGTCTGATAGCAACTGTGGAGAGAGAAACGGAATTGATGTTTTGAGTCTGTACGACTCTTCTTCAAAGTCCTTAATTAGAATATGGTTTTTAACATGCTTAAGCTTAAATCTAACCAGAAAAAGGACAAATTGGTAAAACTATACTAACTTGATAAAAATTATAAACTGGCACACTTAGTATTAAACAATGGTTTAGCAAAGGTTGATGCTGAAAATCAGTAAAATGAATTTAATTGATTGTGTTTTGATGACTCTCATTTTTCTACAAACAAGAACCAGGGGCAGAATTCAGCCCTTGCCGGGCAGGCTCAGTGGGGATGGTCAGGAAGCTGACCACAATCGAGGCTGAGAGGCGATTTTACGCTGGTGGGCTAATTAAGGCCTGTCCAGCGTGAAATGCGAGCGGCAGCGCTCAGCACTGCCTGTGCGGGTGGTGAGCAGTGACAGGGGAGTGCGAGTGGGGCCATGTGGGGTCATTTAATTAAAACTTAATTAAATTAAAATTGAATTAATTAAATTAAAATTGAATTAATTTAATTTAATTGAAATTTAATTAAAATTCAAACTTTAATTAAATTAAATCTTGCAATATCTCTCAAAATATCTCCCTAAATGTCCATTTTCTTACAGTTACACACATGCACTTAAGGGAAAATTGTGGTGTAGTAGTACTGCTGCTAGACTAGTCATCCAAAGGGCCAGACTAATGCTGTGAGGACACGGATTCAAATCCCATCTCCATTAAATTAATTTTATTTTTATTTGCTTCAGGAAACCTCATCCCGCTGATGGATGAGGTTTCCTAAAAAGTGCAAAGGCCGCTGGGCTTTTTCACCTGCCCACCACCATATAAGGTTGGATGGGCAGCAAAAAAATTTCTTTTCATGGCCTTGTTAATGGCCTTAATAGGCCTTTTAAACTGTCAGTGGGCGTGCTGCTGACTCCAGCACGTGCCTGCCAACCGAAATATCACGCAACTGTGCGTTGGCGCTGGAACGCTCACCCAACGTCAACACACGTCATTTTACGTTCAGTGTGACTCCGGACCCAGACCAGCAATGTGGTTGACTCTTAGCTGCCCTCCGGAATGGCCCAGCAAGCCATTCAGTTCAAGGGGTAACTAAAGATTGACAACAAGTGCTGGCCTGGCCAGCAAGACCTATATCCCATGAAAGAATAAAGCAAAAAAAAAACTAAGTATGTACAGACGGGAGATAGGAATTGAAGAACTTGCAAATGAGGTGGGAGGGAGCTTGTGTGGAACATAAACACCACTGTGAGTCAAATAGCCCATTTCTGCACTGTAGATTGTATGTAATTACATAGACCATTGACACCTGGAAATCAGCCTTGTGGCTCTTTGCTGCACTGTCTCCGTTATTTGAGTGTCTTCCTTTTTCCACCAGCAAAATATATAGTGTCAGAATTGTGTTTGATTTTCGTTGAATGGTTCTATTAAGGAAACTAAATAGCCTGTTAGCTTTCCCTACATTGGTCACAGACCTTTAGTGATCTGTCCACAATAACACCAAGATCTTTTTCACTCTCAGCCTCTTTCAGTACTGTAATACCTGTATTCTGTGTTGTCCCATACAATATGCGTGGCACTACATTTATCTAAATTAAACACTGTTTTCCATGGTGTGGCCCACTCCCCTAGCATACCTATACCCTTTTGCATTTCATTGCACTCCTCTACCATCTTACCCTAGGTATTATCAGGGGAAGAGGAGCAGGCTGGGTGTCTTTTCTCTTAAATGGAGAAGGCTGAGGGGTGACCTAATACAGATTTTGAAAATTATGAAGGGTTTTAATGGAGCAGGCATTGAGAGAATGTTTCGTCTTGTGGGGAAAACTAGAGACCATCAATATAAGATAGTCACCGATTAACCCAATATGGAATTCATAAGAAACCTCTTTACCCAGGGTGAGAATGTGGAATTCACTACCACAGGGAAGTGTTGAGATGAATAGCATAGATGCGTTTAAGGGGAAGCTAGCTAAGCATAGAGATTTATGCTGATAGGTTTAGATGAGGAAACATGTGATGAGGCTCGAATGGAACATAAATGTTGGCATAGACTGGTTGGGGCAAATGAGCTGTCCCTGTGCCGTATGTGATATGTGAGGGGGGATGGTTACTTAGTACCAGTGTCACTGAAAAAAGAGACATGTCAAAGCTTTTCATCTTGCACTCATCGGGACACTTCGCAAGAATGCCAATATAAGGGGAAAACAACAACTTATACTGGATTTGAAGAGAGTGCTGATTGGTTGGCAAGCGACGTTGCCAGGCAGAATGCACCAGTGATGGTGACAGAGAGTTAACTACCAAGCATTGTTTGAAATTTAAACCAGGCAGTTTGACCCTGATTGGTCAAGGCATTACACTGAGCAATTCACCTCCTGACTCCCCAAAGCCTATCCATCACCTACAAGGCACAAGTCAGAAGTGTGTTGGAATACTCCCCACTTGCCTGGATGACTTCAGCTCCAACAACACTCAAGAAGCTTGATACCATCCAGGACAAAATAGCCTGCTTGATTGGCACCCCATCCACCACCTTCAACATTCACTCCCTCCACCACCCACAGTGACAGCAGTGTGTAACATCTAGAAGATGCACTGTAGAAACTCACCAAGGGTCCTTCGACACCACCTTCCAAACCAGTCAGAAGGACAAGGGCAACAGATGCATGGGGAACACCACCACCTGCAAGTTCCCCTCCAAGCCACTCACCATCCTGACTAGGAAATATATCACCATTCCTTCACTGTTGCTAGATCAAAATCCTAGAACTCCTTCCCTAACAGCACTGTGGGTGTGCCTACACTACATGGACTGCAGCAGTTCAAGAAGGCAGCTCACTACCACCTTCTCAAGGGCAATTAGGGATGGGCAGTAAATGCTGGTCTGGCCAACGATGCCCACACCCCATGAATGAGTAAAAAAAATCCAGTACAGAAACAGGCCATTCAGCCCAACCAATGCTGGTGTTTATGCTGCACTAGGGTCTCCTCCTATCTTTTCTCATCTATAGCTATCTTAATAACTCTCTATTCCCTTCTCCCTCATATGCTTGTCTAGTTTCCTCTTAAACACATCACTACTATTCATTTTAACCATTGTCTGTGGTAACAAGTTCTACATTCCCACTGCTCTGAGTAAAGAAGTTTTGTCTGAATTCTTGACTAGCTTATGTTGACAACCTCTAGTTCTGCTCATCCCCACAACAGGAACATTCTCTCTGTATCCACTCGATCAAAACCTTTCAGAATTTTAAAGATTTTAAAGATTAGGTCACCCCATCAGCCTTTTATCCCTACAAAGCGACCCAGCTCATCAATTTTTTCCTATTATGTATACCCACACATTTCTTGTATCATCCTTGTAAATCTTCTCTTCACCCCCTGCAGTACCTCCATATCTTTTTTATAATATGGCGACCAGAACCGCGCACAGTGATCTAAGTGTGGTCCAACTAAGGTTCAGAACAGATTTAGCAAAACTTCCCTACTTTTTCAATTCTATCCCTCTAGAAATTAAGCCAGTGCTTGGTTTGCTTTTTTTATGGCTTTGCTAACCTGTGGTGTGGTGTAACCTATAGTAATTGTACTCCAAGGTCCTTTAGTTCCTCTACCTCACCTAGAAGTTACCTTCCAAGAAATAAGTGATCTTCCTACCAAAATGCATGTCCTCACATTTATTTGTGTTGAACTTAATTTGCCGATTACTTGCTTATTCTGCCTCTTGTAATTTGTTGCAGCCCTAGTACTAACTATTCTCAGCAACTGCCTCCCACATCCACCTGTCTCCAATTTGGTGTAACCTGCAAATTTAGAAATTGTGTTTTTGAGTCAAAATCATTAATGGGAATTGTGAATAACAGTGGTCCCAACACTTTCTACCTTCTGCCACTTTGAATAACTCCCTTTACTCCCACTTTCTGCTTTCTGCCTTGAAGCCAGTTAGCAATCTATTCTGCCACTTGTCCCGACTCCACATTCTCTGACCTTATTCATTAGTCTATTATGCAGCATCTTATCAGGCCTTTTGAAAATCAATATAAATTACATCTACTACATTACCATTGTCTACCCTCTATATTCCTCCTCCTTAAGGTACCATGCCCTAAGAGGATATTGGCAACCATGGGCTTCCATTGGATTTGTCCATGATTATGCTTGGTAAAGTGCTGCAGTGGTTTGCTGTAGCCTTCTGCAGTATGGCTGACCAGAAAACTCCCACTCTTACCACCTGCTATCAGGTGTATTGGAAAGATTTAACAGGCTGATAATCAACCTGTTTAGGCACATTATCAATGCACTTTCTGTGGCCATCAGGTCCTGAAGCAGGAATTGAACCCAAAGTTTCTGGGCCAGAGGTAAGGACACCACCACTGTGCCACAAGTCATCCAACCTCTCTGTTACCTCCACAAAAAGTTTAAAAAATTGATTAAGCATGATTTTCCCTTTTGAAATCAATGCTGACTATTAATTATTATATTTTTTGTTTCTAGACGTTCTTCCATTCTATCCTTTAGGAAGGATTCCATTATTTTTCTGACCGCTCATGTTAAACTGACTGATCGATAATTCCCTGGACATGTTCTGCCCCCTTTTTGTATATGCAGGAATTACATTAGCTATTCACCAGTCCTCTGTTCCTACATCTTTATCTAACAATTTATTAAATGTGAGTAGTAATGCCTCTGCTACCACTTCCCTAGATTATTTTAAAATATGTGGATGCAATCCATCTGGACCAGTGGCTTTATCTTCTATAAGTTTATTCAGTTTATTCAATATATCACATTTTTACTTTAAATACATGTATCTTATTGCTGATCTCATCACTCAATGTCATGTCTTCCTGTTCTATCTCTTCAGTAAACACATTTCTGTCGTCACTCTATCATTACCTGTGGTATTAGGGTATTATCCTGTCTATCTCTAAATGGTCTTAATTCCAGCAGAGCCTTTTTGAAACTTATGCACCTGTAAGCAATGTTACTATCTTGTTTTAAGTTTCTTGATAATTTGATCTCATATTTCCTCTTTGTCTTCACTTTTTTTTGATTTCTCTCCTAATCTCATCATATTCTGTATTATTAGGCAGTGTTCCTGAGCGAGATCTAGCAGCAGACAACCTTTGGATCAAAGAATGGGAAACACAGGAAGTCACAACAAGTCCCTTGTGACAAACTCCATCTGTTAAATGGCAGGCTTCATGAGTAGTCCTTGCTAAACAGGTTCAGGACAGGCCAGGGCCCTTGTGCAACCAGCCTCCACCTCTGGGACATCAGTACAAGTTGCTATGCACTTGTGGAGAGACACAGAACCACAACAACTACCATCTAGAAGGACAAGAGCAGCAGATACATGGGAACACTACCACCTGCAACTTCCCCTCCAGGTCAGTCACCATCCTGACTTGAAAATATATCGCTGTTCCTTCACTGTCGCTGGGTCAAAATCCCTTTCTAACAGCACTGTGGCTGTACCTACACCACAGGGACTGCAGCGGTTCAAGAAGGCAGCTCACCACCACCTCCTCAAAGGCAATTAGGAATGGGCAATAAATGCTGGCCCAGCCAGTAATGCCTGTATCCCGTGAATGATTTTTTCAAAAAGCTGCACATTACCGAGGAATGTCCTCTGTCCAGCATAAGTGGCGGACTCATCACCCTAAACTCAGCATAATGAGGAGGCTATCTCTTGGCTTCAGGGATTGGTATTTGCTAAATAAATAAATGCACTCTTCTGCTAGTAATATATTTAACAATTGCCAATTGTTTTTTTAGTCAGTCATGGGATGTGAGCGTCACTGGCTAGGCCAGTATTTATTGCCCTTGTAGTGTAGGTACACCCACAGTGCTGTTAGGAAGGGAGTTCTAGGATTTTGACCCAGTCACAGTGAAGAAACGGCGACATATTTCCAAGTCAAGATGGTGTGTGGGTTGGAGGGGAACTTCCAGGTGGTGGTATTCACATTTGTCTGTTGCCCTTGTCCTTCTAGATGGTAGTGGTCGTGGGTTTGGAAGGTGCTGTCTAAGGAGCCTTGGTAAGTTCCTGCAGTGGATCTAGTAGACACTGCTGTTACTGTGTGTCGGAGGGAGTGAATGTTTGTGGATGGGATGCCAATCAAGTAGGCTGCTAGTTGGCTAGTTCAGTTCAGTTTCTGGTCAATGGTAACCCCCAGGATGTTGATAGTGAGGGATTCAGCAATGGTAATACCATTGAATGTCAAGTGGCAATGGTTAGATTCTCTCTTGTTAGAGATGGTCATTGCCTGGCACTTGTATGGCTCGAATGTTACTTGCCACTTGTCAGCCCAATCCTGGATATTGTCCAGGTCTTGCTGAATTTGGACATGGACTGCTTCAGTATCTGAGGAGTTGCAAATAGTGCTGAACATTGTGCAATCATCAGTGAATATCCTCAATTCTGAACTTTTGATGGAAGGAAGGTCATTGATGAAGCAGCTAAGATGGTTGGGCCGAGGACACTACCCTGAGGAACTCCTGTAGTGATAACCTGGAGTTGAGATGACTGATCATCAACAACCACAACCATCTTCCTTTGTGCTAGATATGAATCCAACCAGTGGAGGGTATTCCCCGATTCCCATTGACTTCAGTTTTGCTAGGACTCATTGATGTCACACTCAGTCAAATGCTGCCTTGATATCAAGAGCAGTCACTCTCACCTCACCTTGGGAGTTCAGCCCTTTTGTCCATGTTTGAACCAAGGCTGTAATGAGGTCAGGAGCTCAGTGGCCCTGGCAGAACCCAAACTGAGCATCAGTGAGCAGGTTATTGCTAAGGAAGTGTCGCTTGATAAGACTTTTGATGGTCCCTTCCATCACTTTACTGATGATTGAGGGTAGACTGATGGGGCATTAATTAGCCGTGTTGGATTTGTCCTGCTTTTTGTGTATAGGACATACCTGGGCAATTTTCCACATAGCTGGGGAGATACCAGTGTTGTTACTGTACTGGAACAACTTGGCTAGGGCACGGCAAGTTTCAGAGCACAATTCTTTGGTACTATTGCCGGAATATTGTCAGGGCCCATAGCCTTTGTTGTATCCAGTGCTTTCAGTCCTTTCTTGGTATTACGTGGAGTGAATTGAATTGGCTGAAGACTGGCATCTGTGATGCTGGGGATCTCTGGAGGAGACCGAGATGGATCATCTGCTCAGCACTTCTGGCTGAAGATTGTTGCAAATGCTACAGCCTTATCTTTTGCACTGATGAGCTGGGCTCCTCCATCATTGAGGATGAGGATGTTTGTGGAGATTCCTCCTCCAATGAGTGGTTTAATTGTCCACCACCATTCACAGCTGGATTTGGCAGGGCTTAGATCTGATCTGATGAAGAGTCATACGGACTCGAAACGTTAACTGTGTTCCTCTCCGCAGATGCTGCCAGACCTGCTGAGTTTTTCCAGCCACTTTTGTTTTTGTTTCAGATTTCCAGCATCCACAGTATTTTGCTTTTATCTTAGATCTGATCTGTGGATTGTGGAATCACTTAGCTCCGTCAATTGCATACTGCTTACGCTGATTGGCATGCAAGTGGCCCTGAGTTGTAGAGCTGCCAGGTTGACACCTCACTATTAGGTTTGCCTGGTGCTGCTCCTGGCATGCCCTCCTGCACTCTTCATTGAACCAGTGTTGATCTCCTGGCTTGATGGTAATGGTAGAGTGGGGGATATGCCAGTCCATGAGGTTACAGATTGTAGTTGAGCACAATTCTGTTGCTGCTGATGGCCCACAATGCAGCTACGTCCTTTAGGGCTTGGCCAGCTCGGTCAGTAGTGCTGCTACCAAACTGCCCTTGGCGACAGACATTGAAGTCCCCCACCCAGAGTACGTTCTGCACCCTTGCCACCCTCAGTGCTTCCTCAAGTGGTGTTCAACATGGAGGAAGCACTGATTCATCAACTGAGGGCGGGGGGCGGGGTTGCAGCACGTGGTGATCAACAGGAGGTTTCCTTGCCCATGTTTGACCTGATGCCATGAGACTTCATGGGGTCCAGAGTCGACACTGACGACCCCCAGGGCAACCACCTCCTGCCTGTATAACGCTGTGCCATCATGTCTGTCCTGCCAGTGGGGCAGCACACACTCAGGCTTGATGAAGGTGGCGTCTGGGACATTATCTGTAAGATATGATTCTGTAAGGATGACTATTTCAGGATATGGCTTGACTAGCCTTTGAGACAGCTCTCCCAATTTTGGCACAAGCCCCCAGATGTTAGTAAGGAGGATTTTGCAGGGTCGTCAGGGCTGAATTTGCCGTTGTCATTTCTGGTGCCTAAGTCGATGCTGGGTGATCCGTCCGGTTTCATTCCTTATAAACTTTGTAGCGATTTGATACACCTGAGTATTTTGCTCGGCCATTTCAGAGGGCATTTAAGTGTCAATTTCATTGCTGTGGAGCCACATGTAGGCCAGACCAGACCAGGTGAGGGCATTAGTGAACCAGATGGGTTTTTATAATAATCGATAATATTTTCACCACCTATAGCTTTATGTGTCAGATTTTTTTTATTGGTTGAATTCAGAACCCACCAGCTGCTATGGTGGGATGTGAACCCATGCCCCCTGGATTACTAGCCCAGTGACCATACCACCATCTCCCCCCCGAGTCCATGGATTACCCTGAATACCATAACAGTGATTTAAATTTATAGCCTTTTCAGTGGAACTTTGTCAAACATGTTTTGCAAGTTCTGATATGTAACCTCTTGGGTTCCCTACAGTCTAATTAGGATGTCATTTCCCCAAAGAAAATGAGGAGGCTAATCAGGGAAAGTCTACACTTTCTGAATGCATGTTGCCTACTGTTTACTGGGTTATTATTGTACAGGTACTCACTGCTGCTGAAACACTCATCCATGCCTTTGATACCTTCAGAATTAATTATTCTAAAGCACTCCTGACTGGCCTCTCACATTCTACCCTCCACAAACTCAAGGTCAACAAAACTTTGCTACTTGTGCCCTAACTTACATCAATCATTTCATCCATCACCTCTGTACTGACTGACCCATATTAGCGTCTGGTTAAGCAATGCCTCAATTTTAAAGTTCTCATTCTTGTTTTCAAATCGCTCCATGACCTCACTCTGCCCTATCTCTGTAATCTCTTTCAATCGTACAATCCTCTCGAGACATTAACTCTCCTCTAATTCTAGCCTTTCTTTTCTTTCTTTTGTGGGATGTGGGCTTCGCTGGCTGGTCCAGCATTTATTGCCCATCCCTAATTGCCCTTGAGAAGGTGGTGGTGAGCTGCCTTCTTGAACCACTGCAGTCCATGTGCTGTTAGAGAGGGAGTTCCAGGATTTTGACCCAGCGACAGCGAAAAAATGGTGATATAGTTTTAAGTCAGGATGGTGAGTGGCTTGGAGGGGAACTTCCAGATGGTGGCGTTCCCACCTATCTGCTGCCCTTGTGCTTCTATATGGTAAATGTTGCAGGTTTGGAAGGTGCTGTTGAAGGAGCCGTGGTGAGTTGCTGCAGTGCATCTTGTAGATTATACTCACTGCTGCCACTGTGCGTCTGTGGTGAAGGGAGTGAATGTTGAAGGTGGTGGATGGGCTGCCAATCAAGTGGGCTTCTTTGTCCTGGACGGCGTCAAGCTTATTGAGTGTTGTGGGAGCTGCACTCATCCAGTTAAGTGGGGAGTATTCCATCATACTCCTGACTTGTGCCTTGTAGATGGTGGACAGGCTTTGGGGAGTCAGGGGGTGAGTTACTTGTCTCAGGATTCCTAGCCTCTGACCTGCACTTGCAGCCACAGTATTTATATGGCTAGTCCAGTTCAGTTACTGGTCAACAGTAACCCCCAAGATGTTGATAGTGGGGGATTCAGTGATGGTAATGCCATTGAATGTCAAGTGGCAATGGTTAGATTCTCTCTTGTTAGAGATCGTCATTGCCTGCTACTTTTATGGGTGGGAATGTTACTTGCCACTTGTCAGCCCAAACCTGGATATTGTCCAGGTCTTGCTGAATTTGGACATGGACTGTCTCAGTATCTGAGGAGCCACAAATAGTGCTGAACATTGTGCAATCATCAGCGAACATCCCCACTTCTGACCTTATGATGGATGGGAGGTCATTGATGAAGCAGCTGAAGATGGTTGGGCCAAGGAACACTACCCTGAGGAACTCCTGCAGTTATGTCCTGGGACTGAGATGATTGACCTCCAACAACCACAACCATCTTCCTTTGTGCTAGGTATGAATCCAACTAGTGGAGGTTTTTCCCCCTGATAGTGGAGGATTCAGTGATGTTAGTGTCATTGACTATCAAGAGAGATGGTTGGATTCTCTTTTGCTGGAGATGGTAATTGCCCGACACTGGTGTGGCATGAATTTAACTTGTCAATTATCAGCCCAAGATTGAACCTTGTCCAGGTCTTGCTGCATTTTGAGGTCTTTTGAACATCCTCAATTTTAATCACTCTGCCATTGGTGGCTGCGCCTTCAGCTGCCTTGGCCTAAACTTTGGAATTCTCCCCCTACTCTCTCCCACCCCCACCCCCGCCTCTCTTTCTTCCTTTAGGACACTCCTTAAACCAACCTCTTTTCCTTTTGGTCATCACATCTCCTTATGTGGCTCAGTGTCAAATTTCATTCAGTAATACACCTGTGGAGCGCCCTGGGACATTTTATTACCGCAAAGGCACCATATAAATTCAAGTTGTTGTTATAGTCTTGCTGCTAATTTATTCTACTGAGTGCATGATTGAAATGGGATTGCTAGATCTGTCGTCATGTTTGTGCGTTTGTCAACTCATTTTGAATTTGGGGAGTAAGAGGGATAATTATTCTCCATGTGTTGGTTAAATCCAGATTATGAAAGTGTGCTGTTTTAAGTTTGGCTACTGTTTGTCAGAATGTGCTGGAGGCCATGTAGAGTAGGCAAGAAGACTTTGCCCATATCTGCTGCTTTTTGGTTTTTTTTTTAAGTTTATTTGGAAAGAATTTGACAAATAAATTTCAGGGAAATGTCTCGTTTGTCTCACCTGCAACTCTGTTCACAAACTGAGGCGAGTCCCCGAGTTTGGGAATATTCCCAAATCCCTGACATGAATGTGGAGTTATTTCAGAGCAAAGTGCAGGACTTGCTGATTGATGACAGGAAAAGTGCATCAGCCGCTCAGACCCTTTCCATCAACGTCCACAGACATTGCTCAGACCGAGCCCAGCCCAGCTGCGGAATCCGCACCGGGAGCCGCTGTAAGTGTGGACCGGGAGGGAGATGGGGGTCGGGGGGTGGGTTTGCGGCTCCTCGTCCTCCCGCAGCCCGAGTCCGGAACCGGAGATTCCGCTTTCGCAGCCGCTGCCTGTTGGCTGTCAGCGGCCCCGCTCGCTGTTTGCGGATTGAGGCTCCGAGAAGCAGAACCACCCCCAGGCCTTCCGAGAGCCGCAGCCGAAGGCTCCCGAGCCGTGGGCTTGGCTGGTCCGGGAGGTGGGGTGGGTCCCCACATAAACCGAGACTGTTAACAGTTGCCTTTCCTCAGGTACTGTCCTTCTCACTTTCAGATCTGCCCCTCCTCAAAATTGGGACCTCATCCCATCCTTGCGAACTATTGCCCCGTCTCCAACCTCCCTCCCCTTGCCAAAAGTCCTTGAAGGTGCTCTCACCTCCCCATCCACGTAACTTTCCCAGAACTCCATGTTTGAATCCCTCCAATCAGGTTTCTGCTCTTGTTCCAGTACCCAAACTCCTTTCAAAGTCAGAAATGACATCCTATGTGACTGTGACAACGGAAAACTTTCCCTCCTCATCCCTCCCAACCTGTCTGCAGCCTTTGACCATCCTTCTCCAACAACCTCATCCATCTGGGTGGGACTGCTCTCACCTGGTTCCATTCTTACCTATCTAATCGTAGCCAGAGAATTACTTGCAGTGACTTCTCTTTCAGCTCCCACACCGTTACCTCTGGTATTCCACAAGGATCTATCCTTGGCTGCCTCTTATTCCTCATCTACATGCTGCCCCTCAGCAGCATCACCCGAAAGCACAGCGTCAGTTTTCACACGTACACTGACAACCCCCAGCTCTACCTCATCACCACCTTTCTTGGCTCCTTCACTGTTGCTAAATTATCAGACTGCTTATCCGACATCCAGAACAGGATGAGCAGAAAATTCCTCCAATTAAATATTGGGAAGTCTGAAGCCACTTTTTTTTTCCAGTCCCTGCTCCAAGCTCCTTCCCCAGCCACTGGCTCCATCCCTGTACCTGGCCACTGCCTGAGACTAAACCAGTCTGTGCACAACCTTGGGGTCATATTTGACCCTGTGATGAGCTTCCAACTTCGCATCTGCGCCATCACAAAGACCATCTATTTCCACTCAGTAACATCGCACAACGTCACTCCTGCCTCAGCCTATCTGCTGGAACCTTCATTTATGCCTTTGCTACCTCTGGACTGCACTATCTTAACACAATCCTGGCTGGTCTGCTACATCCTACCCTCTATAAACTTGAGGTCACCCAAAACGTTGTCCGTGTCTTGACTCGCACCATGTCCCATTCACCTATCACCCCTGTGAGTGCTGACCTACATTGGCTCCCAGTCAAGCAACATCTTGATTTTAAAATTCTCAACCTTGCGTTCGAATCCCTCCATGCTCCCCCCCTACTTCTGTAATCTCCACAAGCCTCCAGGATATCTGTGCTCCTCTAATTCTGGCCTCTTGAGCAATCCTGATTTTAACTGCTCGACAATTGGCGGCCGTGCCTTCAGCTGCCAAGGCCCTAAGCTCTGGATGCCCTCCCTAAAGCTCTCTACTTCACTTTCCTCCTTTATGACAATGCTTAAAACCTGCTTCTTTGATGGAGCTTTTGATCAGCTGATCTAATATCTCCAAATGTGGCTCAATGTCATATTTTGTTTTATAACGTCCTAGTGAAGCACCTAGGGTTGTTTTTATTATGTTGAGGGTGCTATTTCAATAGAAGTTGTTGTTGTTATGTGGTGCGGTGTCATATTTTGTCTGTTAATCACTCCTGTGAAATGTCTTGGGGCATGTTACTATGTTAAGGATGCTGTATAAATACAAATTGTTGTTGCTTGTCAAGGTGGAAGATAAATGTTTGGCAAAAGAAATGAACTAATCTTCTTAGAAACAACTTTAGCAGTGGAGATGTAAGAATTTCATTTAAGATCAGAAGAAAAAGAGTCATTAGTCGAACCACAGAGGTTGCAGCTGATGTTTTTTTCAATTCATTCATGGGATGCTAGGCCAGCATTTATTGTCCATCCTAGTTGCCCTTGAGAAGGTGGTGTTGAGCCGCCACCTTGAACTGCTGCAGTCCATGTGGTGTAGGTACACCCACAGCGCTATCAGGGAGGGAGTTCCAGGATTTTGACCCAGCGACAGTGAAGGAACGGTGATATAGTTCCAAGTCAGAATGGTGAGTGGCTTGGAGGGGAACTTCCAGTTGGGTGGTGTTGCCATGTATCTGCTGCCCTTGTCCTTCTAGTTGTAAGTTTTGAAGATGCTATCTAAGGAGCCCTGGTGAGTTCCTAGTTGTAAGGGTTCTTAACAAACTACATCTTTGAAGAATTGAGATGATCATTGATGAAATTGTTAAACATAGAATGTTAACTTCTGAAGCCAGATGGTGAGGTAGGAAACCAGACACCAATTTTTTTACTTAATACTAGATTTGTTTACAGAATGCAACATTACAAATGTCTGCCTCCTCCCTAGCCAACACCCAGTGCCTCAGAAGGCTCTCTTTAAAATGTTTTTCAGAACCAGTAAAATAAACAAATTGACAAATTAATTAATTAGCTAATTGAAAGTCTCTCTTTACATGTGCTCAATATACTTAATCAATCAATGCCCTCCACCTGTATATCTTTAATCTTAAAAATAAAATAACATACCATTTAGAATTCTTTGAAGGAGTAACAATGAGTAGATAATGGTAACAGCATTGATGTAATTTTTTTGGATTTTTAGAAGAATGCCAATAGGTTATTGCATTGTAAACCGAAGACCAAGGACAGAATATGTGATGTTGGTACAAGTAGCAGAATGGATAGCAAACTGGCACAAACAGAAAGCAGAGAGTAGGGGTTTTGAGATAACTATTTAGATTAACAAATGGTGGAAAGTGGCATTCCACAGGGATCAGCACTGAGATCACTGTTGTTCACCATTAGGAGTTGGGAATTGGAAATTAACTTTCAAAATTTGTGGTTGACATCAGGGGTTAAGGATTCACAAATCACTAAAAGTAGAAACACAAGCTAACAGAACCATTAAAGGATGGAATTTGAAAGCCACAAAGTTATATTAAACTTGTATAGAACCGTGGTTAGACGACACTTGGAGTGCCGTTAACAGTTCTGGTCTCCATATTGCAAAAGTGATATAGAGACACTGGAGAAGGTGCAAAAAAGGTTTACAAGGATGATACCAGATCCCAGAGGGCACAGCTATCAGAAGAATCCCAGGCTAGGGCTCTTTTCTCTGGAAAAGAGAAAGCTGAGGGGTGACCTGATAGATAAATTATGAAGGGTTTTGACGGGTAGATGTAGACAAAATGTTTTGGCTTGTGGGGAATCCAAAACATTGGAAAATAAATATTATTCACAAATAAATCCAATAAGGAATTAATGAAAAACATCTTTACCCAGAGAATGGTCAGAATGTGGAACTCTCTACTACAAGGAGTGGTTGAGTTTGATAACATACATGTATATTTTAAAAATCTGTTTATGGAATATGGGTGTCACTATGTGGCAGGATTGACGAGTTTTGATCTGCTCTGTGGGTTGTGGAATCACTTAACTCCATCTTTAGCACATTGCTTCCACTGTTTAGCTTGCTTATAGTCCTGTGCTGTTACTTCAGCAGGTTAAACTCCATTTCTAGATATGCCTGGTGCTGCTCCTGACATGCTCTTCCACACTCCTCATTGAACCAAAGCTGGTCCCCTGGCTTAATGGTAATGGTAGAGCGTGGGATATGTCAGGCTATGAGATTACAGATTTTGATGGAAAGCAGTTCTGCTGCTGATGGCCCACAGCCATCTCATGTATGTGCAACTTTGAGTTGCTAGATCTGACCTGAATCTTTCACATTTAGCGTGGTGGTAGTGCCACACAGCATGATGGAGGATGTCCTAAGGGTGAAGATGGAACCTTGTCTCCACAAGGACTGTGTGATGGTCACTGCTTCCAATACTGCCATGGGCAGATGCTTCTGCGACACATAATTTAGTGAAGATGAGGTCAAATATGTCTTTCCCAATTTGTTGTCTCACTGCCTGCAGGCCCAGTCTGGTAACTATATTCTTTAGGGCATTTGAGGAGAAGGTAAATAAACACATGAAAGAGAAAAGAATAGAACAAAATGCTGGTAGTGTTATGTTGATGTAGGGGTGAAAGGAGCTTCTTGTGCAGCATAAAACCATCATGGATCTGTTGGGCTGTGTGACCTACACTGTAAATGCATTGTAATTCTATGTAAGATTGGAACCAATGGTGAAAGGATGGATATGATTGGATAATGAATAGCAGTCAAAGATATAAAGAATACATTGAAATATATAAGTTACAACATGCAAACAGGCCATTTGGCTCAACCAGTCCAAGTTGGCATTTACCCTTTACTTGATGACAGAATCAGAATTGTTACAGTGCAAGGAGACCATTCGACCCATCGTATCTACACCGGCTCTCTGAGCATTTTAACTTGGTGCTAATCTCCTGCCTTTTCCCCATAACGCTGCATATTGTTTCTATTTAAATAATCATCCAAAGTCCTCTTGAATGCCTTAATTGAACCTGCCTCGACCACACTTCCAGGCAGTGTGTTCCAAACCTTAACTACTCGCTGTGTGAACAAGTTTTTTCTCACCTCGCATTTGCTTCTTTTGCAAAACACTTTAAAACTGGTTTTCAATCTGTTTACGAGCGGGAACAGTTTCTCAGTTACAATTACTTGAAACCACTTGGATGTTACTTGAAACGACTTGACTGGACTAGACTTTGTGATGTGAGCTTAGCTTTAGCTTTGAATCTGTAATTTGCATTTCTGCTGTTTGTGCATTGCTGTCCTTTAAAGATATTTTCCATTTCCAACAGCATAAGGGGTCACTGATGGTACAGCACTGAGAAAATTTGCCGCCCTGCAGTCTTTTGGTACTGCTTAGGGATTTGTAAAGAAAATTGTTTTCATGTTTGACAAATGTTGATTTTAAAAAGAAAATATTACTTGCCAAATGGGATATGAGAAAATGCTAAATACCGTTAATTCTAATCCTAATGTGTTTATGGCAGTGCATATGTGATCACAGATTGGGTGCCATACATAGACTGCCATGAGAAGAAGTGTTTGTTCAAGGTGGGGGCAATCGTTGAGGGAGAAAACTGAAAACCTGTATTAACCAAGTTTTACAAATGAAAGAGATTCAAATTAGTATCATTGATTCTGGCAGCTTCAATTATACAATAAAATCAAATTTACTGTGTAGTTTAATAGGCAGATGTATTCATTGCCCTCCTAATAAATCATCAACTCCTCAAGTCAGTTTCACCATTCAATTAAAACAAGGCTGATCAGTAACCTGTCTTTGACCCCCCCTTCAACCCTTACCTCACAAAAATCCAGACTTTGAATATTCTGTTTGCGCAATTTAGTAATCAGCTAGGAACAGTTCAAAGTTAAACACACAGATTGCTATATTTCTATCATACCAACTTCTACACTTTTGAACTTTTTAAATGTTCTATTTAGGAATGAATCTATCGGGGTACATATACAATATCTGCTATGCAGGCAACTGAGTCAGCAAGGTTGGGGAAGGAGACCAGTTCATTTAATATCAGTATTGAATGATTGAGCTAATGCAGCACTCAGCACAATTGGAGGCTGTTTTCAGGAAGCTTACATTTTAAAAAGGAGAAAAAACATTGCTTGAGTGACTCCCAGAAGACTGTAAGAAATAGGAGCAGGAGTTAGACCATACGGCTTTTTAAGCCTGCTCCACCATTCAATACGATCATGGCTAATCTTCTCCATTGACTCCACTTCCCTGTCCACTCCCCATATTCCTTGATTCCCTGAGAGATCAAAAACCTGTTGATCTTAGCCTTGCACATACTCAATGACTGAGCATCCACACCTCTCTGGTGTAGAGAATTTCAACGCTTTGCAACCCTCTGAATGGAGAAATGTCTCCTCATCTTAGTCATAAATGATCAACCCCTTATCCTGACTCTATGACCCATAGTTCTAGACTTTCCACCCTCTGGAGCAGTCCCTCAGCACCTTCCCTCACAAGCCCTCTCAGAACCTTATGTGTTCCTTCTTATAAACTCTATACAGTATAGCTCCATTCTATTCGATCTCTCATTATGGGTCAACCCTGTTATCCCAGGAATCAATCTCGTGAACCTTAGCTGCACCACCACCAAGGCAAGTGCATCCTTTCTTAGATATGGAAACCAAAAACTGCATACTGTACTCCAGGTGTGGGCTCACCAAACCTCTGTACAACCATAGCAAGATTTCCTTACTCTTGTGATCCATTCCCCTTGCATTTCCTGCAAGAATGCCATTTGCCTTCCTAATTCCTTGATGTACTTTGTGGTGCTAACTTTCTGTCTTCCTTGAATGTAGACACACAAATCTCCCTGAACATCAACACTTAAAAGCTTCTCACCATTTAAAAAATACTAAACATAGGAACACAGGACTTAGGAGCAGGAGTAGGCCATTTGGCCCTTCGAGTCTGCTTCGCCATTCTTATTGTGATCTCAACTCCACTTACCTGACTGCCCCTCATAATCCTTGACTCCCTTGCCTGTCAAAAATCTATATTTTCTATTCTTAATATCAATGTGAATAACCTCACATTTCCCCAAATTATACTCCATCTGCCAACTTATTGCCTGCTCACTTAACCTGTCTATATCTCTTTACATCCTCCTTGCAGCTTACTGTCCCACAGCTTTGTACCAAAAAATTATATTGTATCATCTTTGGCTTCCCATGTCTAGAGACATGTGGGGCGGACAAAGTATGTGCCTACACCTGTTTCCGTAGTTTGTTTTTCCTGGAACGGGTTGCTAGCCTGAAGCTATATTCGTAGCTTAAGGGGGACATGCTGCCTGTCATAGATGTGCTGGAAGAATTTATAGGTTGATAATCAACCTGTTTGGCCACTTTATAAATACATCTCCCGTGGCCATCAAGTCCTGGAGTGGGACTTGAACCCAGAGCTTCTGGCTCAGAGGCAGGTTACCCACTGCACCACAAGACCTCCATTTGTTTCATTAGCAAACCTGGATACGTTACTCTCTGTACCTTCATCTAAGCCATAAATATGGATCATGAATAACTGAGGCCACAGCACTGATCTTTGTGATACCCTACTGGTTATAGCCTGACAACTTGAAAATGGCCCATTTATCCCTACTTTATGCTTTTTGTCCTTAACCAATCTTCTATATTATCCCCAACCCCATGAGATCTCAACTTGTGTAATAACGTTTTATGTGATGCCTTATGGAATTTAAATATATAAGTACTCCTTTATCTATTCTGTTAGTTACGCCTGTAAAAAACACACTAATAAATTTGTCAAATACGATTTCACATTCAGAAAACCATACTGACTCTGTCTGGTCAGGAAAGGTCTAATCAGCTGCAGGACATCACAGCAGGAGTTCCTCAGGGTAGTGATGTAGGCCCAACCATCTTCTGCTGCTTAATCAATGACCTTTCTTTCATCATAAGGCCAGAAGGGGATGTTCACTGATGATTGCACAATGTTCAGCACCATTCATGACTCCTCAGATACTGAAACAGTCCATGTCCAAACACAGCAAGATCTGGACAATATCCAGGCTTGGGCTGACAAGTGGCAAGTAACATTCACGCCACACAAGTGTCAGGCAATGACCATCTCCAACAAGAGGGAATCCAACCATCGCCCCTTGATGTTCAATGGCATTATCGTCACTGAATACTCCACTATCAACATGCTAGGGGTTACCATTGACCAGAAACTGAACTGGGCCAGCTATATACATATTGTGGCTACAAGAGCAGGTCAGAGGCTAGGAATCCTGTGGCGGGTAATTCACCTCCTGACTCCCCAAAGCCTGTCCACCATCTACAGAGTGCAAGTCAGGAGTGTGATGGAATACTCTCCATTTTCCTGGATAAGTGCAGCTCCCACAACACTCAAGAAGCTTGACAGCATCCAGGACAAAGCAGCCCGCTTGATTGGCACCACATCCATAAACATTAACTCCCTCCACCATCGACACACAGTAGCAGCAGTGTGTTATATCTACAAGATGCACTGCAGGAATTCACCAAGACTCCTTTGACAGCACCTTTCAAATCCACAACCACTTCTATCTAGAAGGACGAGGGCAGCAGATAGATGGGAACACCACCACCTGGAAATTCTCCAAGACACTCACCATCCTGGCTTGGAAATATATCGCCGTTCCTTCACTGTTGCTGGGTCAAAGTCCTGGAGCTCCCTTCGTACCAGCACTGTAAGTGTACCTACACCACATAGACTGCAGCGGTTCAAGAAGGCAGCTCACCACCATCTTCTCAAGGGGAACTAGGGATGGGCAATAAATGCTGGCCCAGCCAGCAAAGCCCACATCTCACAAATGAAAAAAAAATGATGATTTTCAAAGTAACTGGTTAAGACCTCCTACTGATTGCAGTACTTTCTTGGCAACTGATGTTGGGCTACCTGACCTGTAGTTCTCTGTTTACTCTCCCTCCTTTTTGAATAGCAGCATTACATTTGCTATCTTCCAATCTTCTGGGACCATACTTGAATCTGGAGAATTTTGAAGATCACAACTAATGCCCCCCACAATCTCTGTAGTCAATTTTTATTTTAAGAACACTAGGATGTAGGGCACCAGGTCCATGGAATCTATTGCTTTTAGTGCTATTAATTTCTCTAGCACTATTCCTCTGCTGTTATCAATTACTGTAAGTTCCTCGGTTTTCCAATATTTCTGACATGGTTTTTGTGTCTTCTGCTGTGAAAGCAGTTACAAATATTTGTTTACCCTCCCTACTTTGAGAACTGCTGAAAAAAGACACTTTGCCAAAGCTTTTCATGTCGAACTCATCAGGACAATCACAAGAATATCAATGTCAGGGGAAGCAAGTTTTTGCTTCTTGCAACTGTCCTGATGAGTGCAAGCAAAAAGCTTTGTCAAATTGCCTTTTCTTGGCAATACTCAAGTTCTTTACTACCAAAAAACTATCTCTACTATTTCTTATTCTCCATTATAATTTCTCCTGTCTCAGTCTCCAAAGGGAGCAACATTTACTTTTGCTACTCTCTTCCTTTTTACATACTTGTAGAAGCTCTTACAATCTGTTTTTGTATTTCTTGCTAGTTTGCTCTCACACATCCAGCCCAGTCTGACGCATGGCCATTCCCACAAAGTATGTTTTCCATGTTTATAAACTTCTTCATTTTATGACTAATGGTCTTGAGATGGTTGGAATTGCACGGCGGGTAGTTCAGCAAGTGGATCTTTACTCCTGGTGCAATGAAGGTGTAGAATGATGAATTTTGCATAAAGTAGCCCAGCTCTAAAAACGATAATCTTCTCCAACAAAAAAAAATCTTGGCATTGAAACTCTGATTGGCTCCAGCATCCAAAACCTTTTGAGTTCCAGCTTTCCACTACCCTTTGTGTGAAGCCTTTGTAAGCAATTTTTAAAAAAATAACAGTGCTTCCTAGAATTAATTAATGGCTGTGGGAGATTCATTAATCTCAACTGTTTCTTGAAAATTCAAACTGATTTTTCTACTTCGGGAGTTTCAAACGGCTCCCTTACTGTCAGATCTTCGAACACTCCTTTTGCTTTTGAATGAAACAGCTTTTTATGCGTGTGTTCTGGAAAAGGATCACTGGCACCTCCGTGTACTTTGAAAAATGAAACTGGAAAAGGAATTACACACAAGCTGGGGCTGAAGTTTTAACTATTCCTTTCTGCAGCCTGTAACTGTGTCAGGACAGGATCGATGAAAGATTGTAGCTCCACCCACTGTTTAAAAGCTACTTTAGGAAGGGTGTCAAGGCCATGGAGGGGATACAGAATTTGTTTTGATCCCAGGTGTAGGTTACTTCAGTATTGAGGGCAGACTGTAGAAATTGGAGCTGATGTCAGATATAGGGAGGGGCAAGGCCTTGGAGGCAATTGAAATTTGGATGAGAATTTTAAAAGTGGGATGAATAGAAGATCCGATGGAAGGGCTCAAAATTTTACGGATTTTTGGCAGACATTTGGGGAAAGCTGTTTACACTAGTTGGGGATTCGGCAGGATATAAGTGAAGAGCATCACCAAAAGGACAAAGGGAGATGTTGGGGGTCTTCTCTCTTTTCTAGGGTACGTTCAGCGAGCTGGCAAAGGCACAATGGGACGCATGGCTTTCTCTGCTGTCACATCCTGTAACAGCGTTGGCCTAGAGAAGGACGTTGTGGCCAAGAATTAGGAACGTTTCATTGGCTTTGAATAACCTTGCAGCATCTTTCACATCCACCTGAATGAGCAGCCATGGTTTAATGTCTCAGCTTGAAAGCACCTCTGACATTCGAGGCAGTATTGGGCCTGTGCTATAGCACTTCAGTGGCTATGTCATGGAATGGGTCCTTCAATGACCGACGTTCTGATTCAGGGGTGAAAGTGCCACCCACTAGACAAGGGTGACCTCACACAGCAAATGTACTGATTTATCTTTTGCCATTGATGTGCAGTCATCACCGAACTGCCCCATGCTGGTGCCAGCTTGTTAGCTGCTCGGAGAAGGGGAAGATGAACATTGCCATTTTCATTCATGAAGACAAGGGATTCAACCAGGATTTGCAATTAGATTGAGTGGTTCACTCCTGTTCATGTTATTGATCTCACCGGCTCCTGGTTAAACAATGGCTCAATTTTAAAATTCTCATCCAAATTTCAAATCCCTCCAAGGCCCTGCCCCTCCCTATATCTGACATCAGCGCTCTTTAATTTTAATTTCTCCAGCATTGGTGTGTGTGCCTTCAGCTGCCTAGGCCCCAAGCCATGGAATTCCCTCCTTATACCTTTCTGCCTCTCTACTTCTCTTCCCTGCATTAAGATGCTCCTTAGAACCTGTCCCTTTGGCTATATGTTCTAATTTCTCCTTATGTGATTTGGTGTCAAACTTTGCCTTAATAACGCTCCTGTGAAGCACCATGAGACAGTTTATTATGTTAAAGATGCTATATAAAGACAAGTTGTTGTTGTTGGGTGCACTAGGATAGTCATCCAGGAATCACAATTCTAGAAGCACTATGCAAGATCATAGACCTATATTTGCTTTGTTTTTTCTTTGCAATTTGTGTGTATATAACTGCTGGATCTAGTTCTAGGCAATGAAGTAGGGCAAATGGTGTGTGTTTCAGTGGGAGAGCATCTGGGGAATAGTGACCATAATATAATGAGGTTTAATGTAGTTATGGAAAGGGATTAAAAAAACCATGGAACCATAGAAGAGTTACAGCACAGAAGGAGCCCATTCAGCCCCATCTTGTCCATGCCAGCCCGAGGACACCCAGGTGCCCTTTCTAATCCCAACTTCCTGCACCCGGCCCATAGCCCTGCAGCTTACAGCACTTTAGGTGCAGATCCAAGTACTTTTTAAAAGAGTTTAAAGTTTCTGCCTTTACCACAAACTTGGGCAGCGAATTCCAGACACCCACTACCCTCTGTGTAAAAAAAGTTCTTCCTCATGTGCCTCCTACATCTTCTGCCACTTATCTTGAATCGATGTCCCCTGTTCTAGAATTCTCCATCAAGGGGAACAATTTTATCCTGTCTACTCCATCTGTTCCCCTCATAATTTTGTATACCTCAATCAAGTCACCTCTCAGCCTTCTTTGTTCTAAGGAAAATAAGCCCAACCTATCCAATCTCTCCTCGTAGCTGCACTTTTCTAACCCTGGCAACATTCTTGTAAGCCTCCTCTGCACTCTCTCCAGTGCTATTATGTCCTTCCTGTAATGTGGTGACCAGAACTGCTTACAATACTCTACTTGTGGCCTCACCACTGTTTTATACAATTCCAACATTATATCTTTACTTAAATATTCTATACCTCTGCCAATGAAGGAGAGCATTCCATATGCCTTCTTTACAACCTTGTCTTCTTGATCTGCTGCCTTCAGGGACCTGTGTACTTGTACGCCAAGATCTCTCACTTCATCTACCCCTCTTAGTATATTCCAATTTATTGTGTAATCCCTGTAACTGTTTGACCTCCCTAAATGTATGACTTCACACTTCTCTATGTTAAAATCCATCTGCCACTTTACCGCCCACTCCACCAACCCATCTATATCGTTTTGGAGATTATGGCAATCCTCTACACTATCCACTACTCGGCCAATCTTTGTGTCATCTGCAAATTTCCCAATCGTGCCCCCCACATTCATGTCCAAATCGTTAACATATAACACAAACAGCAAGGGTCCCAACACCGAGCCCCGTGGAACACCACTTGAGACAACTTTCCATTTGCAAGGGCATCCATCGACCATTACCCTTTGTTTCCTGTTACAAAGCCAACCTTTTATCCAGATTGCCACATTACCCTGAATCCCATGGACTTTTACTTTCCTGACCAATCTGCCTTGTGGGATCTTGCCTGATGAACTGTGAAAATACCCAACTGGAAGAGAGTGAAGTTCAGTGATTTGAGAAGTGAGCTAGCACAAATGGGCAGGGGAAGAAAAATAGCCAAGAAAAAATAAATGAACAATGACTGGTCTTCAAGGTAGAGGTAGTTCAGGAACAAACCAAATGTATTCCCATAAGGAGGACAGGTATGGCATCCAAAGCGGGAACGTTCTGGATGTCAAAGGAAATAGGGATAAAAACAAAACAGAAAAGCAAGTTTATGATAAATGTCGGGGAATACAATTGAAAACCAGGCAAAATCCAGAGAATGCGGGGGGAAATTGAAGAATGACATGGGGGCAAGGAGAGAGGACAAGAGAAGATTAACAGATAACATAAGAGGGAGCCCAAAAATCTTTAATTAACATGTAAAAACTTAAAGAAAAGTTTAAGGAAGGGTAGGGCTGATTACTAAAAAGGAAATCTTTCTGTAGAGACAGATGATATGGTGAGGTACTGAATGTACAATTTACATCTGTCTTCAAAAAAGAACAGGATGATAATATTGGAATAGAGGAGGGGGTGGGGATCGATATTGGGTAGGATGCATATGCTAGAAAGGAAGTGATGTCATCACTGGAAGTTAACAGGTCACCCATTCTGGATGGGATGCATCATAGGTTTTTAAGGATGGAGATAGATAAACTTTGTCCACAATCTTTCAACCTTCCTTGGATATTGGATAGGACTGGAGGATGGCAAATCTTACACCGCTGTTCAAAAAAGGAGAGAGGGATAAACCTGGTAACTGTGGGCTAATCAATCTAATGTCAATGTTGGGTTAACTATTGGTGACCATTGTCAAGGACAAAATTAATTCTCACTTTTCCTTTATTCTTTCATGGGATGTGGGTGATGTTGGCAAGGCCAACAGTTGTTGCCCATATTTAACTGACCGTGACCTGAGAAGGTGGTGGTGAGCTGCCTTCTTGAATCGCTGCAGTCCATAAGGTGTAGGTACACCCACAGTGCTACTAGGGAGGGAGTTCCAGGATTTTGACCCAGCGACAGTGAAGGAACGGCGATATATTTCCAAGTCAGGATGGTGTATGACCTGGAAGGGAACTTGCAGGTGGTGGTGTTCCCATGCATCTGCTGCCCTTATCCTTCTGGGTGATAGAGATCGCAGGTTTGGAAGGTGCCGAAGAAGGAGCCTTGATCAGTTGCTGCAGTTCATCTTGTAGATGGTACACACTGCTGCTAATGTGTGTTGGTGGTGGAGGGAGTGAATGTTTGTAGATGTGGTACCAATCAAGCAGGCTGCTTTGTCCTGGATGATGTCCAGCTTCTTGAGTGTTGTGAAAGCTGCACTGATCCAGACAAGTGGAGAGTATTCCATCGCACTTCCGAATTGTGCCATGTAGATGGTGGACAGGCTTTGGGGAGTCAGGAGGTGAGTTACTCGCCACAGAATTCCCAGCCCCTGACCTGCTATTGTAGCCACAGTATTTATATGGCTAGTCCAGCTTGGTTTCTGGTCAATGGTAATCCCCCAGGATGTTGACAAGGTCTTCCAGGGAATTAGTATGAGGACCATTGATTTTCTTGTTATAAATAAATAGCCTGGACTTGGGAATAGGGAGTAAAAGCTTGAAGTTTGTGGATGATAAAAAGCTTTGCAATGTAGCAAATAGTGAGGAAGAAAGCAGAAGATCCCAGGAGGGCATAGATTGGTGAAATGGACAGACACACGGTAGATGCAATTTAACACAGATAAACGTGAGTGATGCCCTTTAAAAAAAGAACACCATGGACAGGTTGTATAACCTAAATTGTTACACTATCCCTCCGTGTTGGGTCAAAATCCTGGAACTCCCTTCCTAACAGTGCTGTGGGTGTACCTACACCACATGGACTGCAGCGGTTCAAGAAGACAGCTCACCACCACCTTCTCAAGGGCAACTAGGGATGGGCAATAAATGCTGTCCCAGCCAGTGAAGCCCACATCCCGTGAATGAATAATTGTGTTATAGTGAGCCGGATGCGAGAGCAGAGGGACCAGGGGGTGCAGATTCATAAATCCTTGAAGGTGGTCGTGCAAGTTGATAAGACAGTTAAGAAAGCTTGTGGGTTACTTGGTTTTGTAAAGTGGGACATTGGATACAAGAAGAAGGAAGATATGCTAAACTTTTACAAATCACTGGTTAGACCCCAGCTGGAATACTGTGTTCGGTTCGGAGGACCACAATTTAGGGAGGATGTCAAAACCTTGGAGAAGGCGCAGCGGAGTATGGTACCTGGGATGAGGGACTTTAGTCCTATGGGGAGATTGGAGAAGCTGGAATTGTTCTCTTAAGAGCAGAGAAGTTTAAGGGGAGATTTAATCAAGGTATTCAAATTCTGTGGAATTTTAAAGATAGAGGCAACAGGGAGAAGCTGATTCCTTTGGCAAGTAGGTGAGTAAACACGGATCATAGATTTAATAAAATGACAAAAGTACGAGAGGGGAAATGAAGAGAAATTTCTTCACGAAAATGGTTGTTAAGTTTTTGGAACATGCTACCTGAAAGGGTGGTGGAATCAGATTCCATTGGGACTTTTAAAAAGTGATTGGGCATGGATTTGAAGAAGATTAATTTTCAGGATCACGGGGAAAGAGCAGGGGGAGTGTGGGACTAAGTGGTTAGCTTTTTCAAAGCTCTGGCACAGGCATGATGGGCTGAATGGTCTCCTCCTATGCTGTAAAGTTCTCTGATTCTGTTACAGTTTTTATACACATGTCATTCACCATTTGTGGTCCTTTTTATAGTCAACAATTAGAAAGATGAAAGGGCTTCACATATTCCTATGAGTTTGGATTTTGCGTGTTTGCGTGGGTGTCTATGACACTCATGCAATAATTATGTTTCACACAAACCATCCAGAGCAAGGCTCAGATGATGCAACTAGCAATATTTCAAGTGAATCCAATTTACTGTATTAGGATTATTATTTATGAAAGCATGTTCTAAAAGGATCCTTGTGAATAAAGTACTGATTCTGCTGTCAAAATACACGAAATCAAACATTGGCTCTGATTTCAGGATATTTAACCCTTTGTTGGGAAAGTACCATGCTGTCTCAAAGATTATATAATTTTAAAGCATATATTTCATGGGATGTGGGTGTTGCTGCCAAAGCCAGCATTTGTTGCCATCCCTAATTGCCCTTGAACTGAGCGGCTTTAAAGGTCATTTCAGAGGGCAGTTAAGGGTCAACCACATTGTTGTGGGTCTGGAGTCACATGTAGGCCGGACCAGGTAAGGACAGCAGATTTCCTTCCCTAAAGGACATCAGTGAACCGAAAGGGTTTTTACAACAATCGCTGACAGTTTCCCAGTCACCATTACTGAAACTAGCTTTTGCTTCCAGATTTTTAAAAAATCTGTTAATTGAATTTAAATTCCACCAGGTGCTGTGGTGGGGTTAGAACCTGTGTTCCCAGAACATAACCTGGGCTTCTTGATTACCAGTCCAGTGATATTTACACAATCCACTGTCTCCCTATGGGGCTGCTCCAGTTTCTCAGAAAAGACAACCCGCTGGTTGTTCTGCTGTGGTGGGAGGCGGGCAGAGCTCCAGGCACGGTGGGCTGGGTTTTTGTTCCTGAATTCTGATCCTGCCGTCAGAAAGAAATGCAGATTGGGAATGTGTAAAGGCCGGCAGCGGGACCCAAAGGTCGATTTTGGAAGAGGCGGCCAATTAAGTGGCTGCTTCTGGGAGCTCCATCCAATTAGAGGTGGCAGTAGGAGGTCCTCCAGCACTGAGAGATCGGCAGCTCCACCGTCAGAAGTAGGTGATGCCGACGTAGGTTGGAGACCAAGAGGGCGCCTCAAGATGGAGGTGGCCTCTGATGAATTTCAAATATAAAAAGTGACCATAGCAGCCAGGCCACCATTATGGACGGGGAACCCACAGATGTGGGCTTCCAGCAATCATGGCTGTGGTGGAAGGGGTAAAATCATCGAGGCATCAATTGCCCCATGATCTGCCTCCTGGAAGCCGCTTCCATTCTTCACTGGATTTCATCCTCAGAGGTGGCCCGCCTCCTATCTGGAAAATTCCAAACAGTTTCTGATCAGTTCCCTCAATGGGACGTGTGGGCTGGAATTTTCCAGTTAAGCCGATGTGAACGGAGATTTCAATGGTTCATTGGGAACCCACCGCGGGGGGGGCGGGGCGGGGGAGGGAGCTGGAAAATTCCAGTCGTAATGTCCTAATTGAATACTTTCCACTGCCCGATGCAACTTCCCTCAAAATATTCCAGAGGTGGGACCATGGTGGCAGACTGGCTTGCTGGGCCGAATGGTCTCCTCCTATGCTGTAAAGTTCTCTGATTCTATTACAATTTTTATACATATGTCTTTCACCGTTTGTGGTCCTTTTTATAGTCAATAATTAGAAAGATGAAAGGGCTTCACATATTCCTATGAGTTTGGATTTTGAGTGGTAGCGGGAATTTCCAGCACACCCACCTCTGCATGCCCACGAAAATTCAGCTCAGTTTAACCATGCTGATTAATGTCCTCATCTAATGTCAGCACATCCTTCCCGGCAAAGGTGATTGAGAGAAGTGTAGGAGGGAGCACCCTGGCTAAGCTGTTTCATTAAAAAGCCGCCCGTTTTAAGGATCACCCTGATAAACCCCCGTGACTTGATGAAATTTGCCACGGTTAAACTTTGAATGCGTGTCCACAACCCCCTGAAGATAGCAGGGCAGCCAGATAAGGTGGTCACGAAAGCTTATGGAATATTTTCCTTTATTGGACGTGGCATAGGATACAAGAGCAGGAAGGTTATGTTAGAACTGGATAAAACACTAATTAGGCTACAGCTAGAGTATTGCACACAGTTCTGGTCACCACATTACAGGAAGGAGGTGATTACACTGGAGAGGGTACAGTGGAGATTTACAAGGATATTGCCAGGGCTTGAAAATTTTAGCTAAGAGGAAATGTTGGATAGATTGGGGCTGCTTTCTTAGGAACAGAAGAGGTTGAGGAGAGATTTATTTGAGGTGTATAAAATTATGAGGGACCTCGATGGAGTGGATAGGTAGGACTTATTTCCCTTAGCAGAAAGGTCAATAACCAGCGGACATAGATTTAAAGTAATTGGTAGAAGGTTAGGGAGGAGCTGAGGGGAAATCTTTACACCCAGAGGGTGGTAGGGGTCTGGAACTCACTGCCCGAAAGGGTGGTAGAGGCAGAAACCCTCATAACATTTGAAAAAACACTTGGATGTGCACTTGAACTGTTGTAACCTAGAGTCCTATGGACCAAGAGCTGGAGATAGGATGAGGCTGGATGGCTGTTTTTCAGCTGGCAGAGACAGATGGGCTGAATAGCCTCGGTGTCATAATGTTTCTTTGTTTTTATTTAGAAATCAAAATATCTATAAATCTGATACTGCAATTTATCAGTCAATGGGGGAAGGTTTTTACTATAAAGGCTGTTTTATTTTAGACACAATGAGCATCATTTCCATGGTGTTTGTCTTGCGTTATAATGTACACGTATTGTATTACTGGATTACATGAAGTGTGCAACTAAGCCAATTCACATTTATGTGGTGGTTTTCAAGACCATTAGGCTTTGCAAGGCACTTCACAACTAATGAAGTACTTTTCAAGTGTTGTCACTGCTGTAACATAGGAAACATGACAGCCAATTTGCGCACAGCAAGCTCCCACAACACAGCAATGTGATAATAACCAAATAATCTGTTTTAGTGATGTTGATGCAGGGGTAAATAATGGCCGGGATACTGGCGATAATAGTGCTGCTCTTCTTCTAAACAGTGCCATGAGATTTTTTTAAGTCCCCCTAGAAGGGTTAGAGAGGGCCTTGGTTTAACATCTCATTTGGGAGGACAGCACCTCAGACAGTGCAGCACTCCTTCACTGCTGCACTGGAGCATCAATCTTGTATTTTTGTGCTCAAGTTCTGGAGTGGCACTTGAACCCACGACGTGAGGGTGGTTCCCACTGACACCCAAGGTGGCCTGATTTGTTAACAATAACAAAGTGCGGAGCAGTGACAAATGATGAACAACAATGTATAAATGTTCACAAAGATCTTCCAACCTTGATCAGCAGACGGAGAAATGGAGATGCAGTTTCAAACAGTAAAATGTAAGGTTAGGAGATATGGCAGAGGGAAAGTTGATCTGGGAATGTGCTAAATGGGAATGTACTTGAGATATTGGAGCTGGAGCTAGGGTTTTATTGGCTGAGGTGGGGGTGGCTGGGAGGTTGTGGGGGGGGGGTGGGTGGGGGTTGCTGGTGGTGGCAGAAGTGGAGGGGGTGGCAGTGGGAGTGGGAGGAGGCAGCGAGGTGTGGAGGGTGTTGCAGTTTTAGTGGGCCGGTCATTAAAACCATCAGCTCAATGTTCTCAGGCCGTTTAAACAAGTAGACTGTTGGGATTGATTGTGGGCAATGTAAATCCAGAGAGACCATTTGAATTTGTGGCAGCCACAACATAAGAACATAAGAAATAGGAACAGGAGTAGACCATTCGGTCCTTCAAGCCTGCTGCGCCATTCAATAAGATCACGGCTGATCTCCTGGTGTTTCGATTTCCACATTCCCATCTAACCCTGATAACCTTTGATTCCCTTGCCTAACAAGAATCTATCTCTGCCTTAAAAATATTCAATGACCCCCACCTCCACCACCTTCTGAGGCAGAGAATTCCAAAGTCGCACAACCCTCTGAGAGAAACAATTTCTCATCCTCTCTGTCCTAAAAGGGCTTCCCCTAATTTTAAAACTCACCCACAAGAGGAAACATCCTTTCCATGTCCACCTTGTCAAGGCTGTTCAGGATCTTGTATACTTCAATCAAAACACCCCTCACTCTTCTAAACTCCAGTGGAAACAAGCCCAGTCTGTCCAACCTTTCCTCATCAGACAACCCACTTATTCCAGGTATCAATCTAGTAAACATCTTCTGAACCTCCTCTAATGCAGTTACATCCTTCCTAAAATAAGGAGACCCAAACTGCACACAGTATTCGAGATGTGGTCTTACCAATGCCCTGTATAACTGAAGCATAACATCCTTACTTTTATGTTCAATCCCTCTCGTAATAAAGGATAGCATTCCATTAGCCTTCTTAATTACTTGCTGTACCTGCATACTAACTTTTTGTGACTCATGTACCAGAACACTTAGACCCCTCTGCACCTCAGAATTATGCAGCCATTCTCCATTTAAGTAACAGTCTGCTTTTTTGTTCTTCCTGCCAAAGTGAACAACTTTACATGTTCCCACATTAAACTCCATTTGCCAGATCTTTGCCCACTCACTCAATCTATCTATATCCATCTGCAACCTCCTCATGTCCTCTTCACAACATACTTTCCTACCTATCTTTGTGTCATTTGCAGATCAACTGTATGCAGATTTGGTCGCCCTATTTCATAAAGGGTATTTTGTTGTTGGGGAAAGTACAGAGTGGATTTTCAGTCACTGGGGTACAAAAACAGTGTTAATGTTTATCAGTTATATTAATAAGGTTTGTTAATGCCAATTACATTGTTAAGGTTAAGAGAAACAGATGGTGGATATTAATTGTCTCTGAGCATATAAGAAAGGGGATAGAGGTCTTGTGGCACAGTGGGTAGCATCCCTGTCCCTGAGCCAGAAGCTCTGAGTTTAAGCCCCATTCCAGGACTTGATGGCTAAGGAAGGTGTGCTCATAACACAACCTAACAGGTTGAGTATCAATGTGTAATTCCATCCAACACACACCAATGGAGGTGGTAAGAGCTGGAGAGATTCCTGGTCAGCCAAGGGTTGGGAAGAAATTGGAATCTCTCCCATCACCATCCACAGCTCCAGACTACAACATGCATGTAAAAAGTGTAAAAATAGAGGATAGCTGGGTCACTGGGTGGAGAGCTGTGAGACTGAACAAGTCAATAAACTCTCTTAATAAGGAAAAGCTCTGTGTCTTGCTTTCTGCTTCACCAACTGACTTGGATCCTGTTAACAAACAACAATGTACATTTATATAGTGCCTTTAATGTAATGATAGGTCTCAAGGTATTTCATGGGAGCATAAAAAAAATGAAGTTACAGAGAAGGATTTTCTGTTATTGGAAGGGTTACAGGGAAGATATTCTGTTATTGGGGTGCAAAGGAGAATATTCATTTATTGGGGTGCAGAGAGGATATTCAGTGATTGAGGTACAGAGGAAGACATTCAGTTATTGGGGTACAGAGGAGGATATTCACTTTAGGATGGAAAGATATTCAGTTTGAGGTACAAAGGATTTAGAAAGATTTGGACAAATTGGACCCAAGTACAATTTTCTATCATGTTCAGAATTTAAGCACAAGCGGTCATACTTAAAATAAGCATAACAAAAGCTAAGGGAAAATGTAGGAGGGACTTTTTTTTAACCAAAAGGGTGGTGAATGTGTGGAACAGATTACAGGCAGAGGGGGATTGAACAAGAAATATAAACAGGGAGAAGAAACCAGACAGTAGATTTAGACCAGCAGCAAAGGAATATTGTGGATAGGAGAGATAGGTGGGCCGAAGGTCCGCCTGAAACAATTGCTATGAACATGCATCCCCCTCAAAAATAAATTGTCAACTTACAGTTGAATAGGAAGCCTTAACAGGCAAAGCTATAAAAAACAGATAAAGGTAAGTCTGTTCATACCTGGAAGTTAGTTCAATATTAGGGAATACTCTCCACTTGCCTGGATGAGTGCAGCTCCCACAACACTCAAGAAGCTCGACACCATCCAGGACAAAGCAGCCCACTTGATTGGCACCCCATCCTTCAACTTAAATATTCACTTCCTCCACCACCAACGCACAGTGGCAGCAGTGTCTGCCATCTACAAGATGCACTGCAGGAATTCACCAAGGCTTTTTAGACAGCACCTTCCAAACCTGCGACCATCACCATCTAGATGGACAAGGGCAGCAGATACATGATAACACCACCACCTGCAAGTTCTCCTCCAAGCCATACACCATCCTGACCTATTTCATTGTTCCTTCACTGTCGCTGGGTCAAAAATCCTGGAACTCCCTCCCTAACAGCACTGTGGGTGTACCTACACCACATGGACTGCAGCGGTTCAAGAAGGCAGTTCACTACCTCCTTCTCAAGGGCAATTAGGGATGGGCAATAAATACTGGCCCAGCCAGCGACACCCACATCCCGTGAAAGAACATAAAAAAAATGCTTTGCACCAAAGTGGGAACACTTTCTGGTTCATTCTGATTGAATAATATGTAGAATTGTGATGTTGGTTTTGTGTGTGTTTCAGTGAATGACGATGACAGAAAAATACAAAGAGGATTCAGAGGACTGTGTGACAATCTGCTTAAAGTACCTGCTGTTTGTTTATAATTTCTTCTTCTGGGTAAGTGTGCTGACATGTCCAGAACATTCCCAAGTTATAAAAATAACCTGGGCTTTGGAACTTGTGCAGTCGCTGTAACACACTCCATCGCTTACACTGGAGGAAGGTGATAATAGGGCTGAATCGGTCAGAGTTGGTGGAGTGTGCCTGGGGTGTGCTTCCTCAGAGAGGTTTCGATTTCAACATTTCCATACTTTCTAACTGCTTGACTTTTTAATCATCAAAACAGAGAAGTAAAGTATCATTTGACCTTTGATTAAGCCAAACAAACCATCACGATGAGCTACTTTTGAGTTGCGGTCACTCTTGTAAAGGTAAAGACACCAGGAAGCTGGACTGATGCTGAGTGAAGCCTTTGCTTTAGTCTCCTCTGAGCAGGTGGATTTGGGAGTGTTAAATCACCAGGTTCGGGTGTGGAATAATCTCTTGAGGGTTTTATTCAAAGGCATATGGTGCTGAAGAAATGATTCATATTAAAGCAGACCGATGGAGGCTGAGGGAATGTTTGAGGTACTTAACGAGTTCTTTGCATCTGTCCACATCTAAGGAAGAGGATGCTGCCAATATCACAGTTAAAGAGAGGGCAGTAGCAATATTGTATAGAATAAGCAGCAACAAAGGAGAACTACCTTAAAAGGTTGAGGTCATGTGGTGCAGTGGGTAATGTTCCTGCCTTCGGGCCAAAAACTCCGGGTTCAAGTCTTTCAGAACGTGATCAAAATCCTTCCAACACACGCCAGTGACAGGTGGTAAGAGTGGGAGTTATTCCTGGTCAGCCAGCTACCATCACTATCTATAGCTCCAGACTACAACATGCATGTAAAAGTGTATGTTGTCATAGCAACTCAGTGTCTTTGAGTGATCTGTAATACACCACCACTTAAAAAGATTGACAGGGTTCAAAGTCAGGAAGTCATCCTAGTCTGGATGGGATGTAGGCTGGGATACTAAATGAAGTAAGGGTAGAAAGTGCAGAGGGTTTGGGTACATTCTCCCAATCCTCATTGGATATGGGAGTGGTGTCAGAGGACTTGAGGATTGTAAATACCCTGTTTCAAAAAAATGGGAGAGGGATAAAGCTGACAGCGACAGCTTAACATCAGCGATGGAGAACCTTTGAGAGACAATAATCTGGGAAAAATTCATGGGAATTTGGAAAAGTATGGGTTTCTAATTGAAAATCAACACGGACATATGAAGGCAAATCATGTTCGACTAACTTGATCAAATTCTTTGGTAAAATAACAGACTTGATGAGGGTATTGGAGTTGGTGTTTTAAAAGATGTTTAATAAAATATTACATAATAGACTTGTTAGCAAAATTCAAACCCATTCAATTAAAGAGACAATGGCAATATGTATATAAAATTGGCTAATGGTCAAAACGCAGAAAGCAGTGATGAACAGAATGGAAGTAGAAAGTCCTGGATGTACTCAGCAGGTCAGGTAACTTCTGTGGAATGAAAACTGAGTTCATGGGTGGAATCGTCCAAGATTTACACACAGTGCGGTAGCAGGTGGGAAAAAAAGTCATTTTACCCGCTGGCTGCAATGGTGAGTTTTTGCGCTGTATGGTCCCATTCCCCCCTCGTTATTTATGCAGCCACAGGAAACATGCCATCTCTCTGGTGGGTGGCCTCCAATTTACCCGCCATGCTGTTACCTTGCTGCTTCCTCACACAGGGCGTCATGTTTAAATTGTAACCATGCATACAGTTCTCAATGCTTGTAGTGGTGAAGACATGGCCCCAAAAGCCAAGTAGAGTGCAGTCCCCCGATTCAGTGACACATCCCCGGGATGCTTCTGGACAACGAGGAGGTCCGCCGCAATGTCCTCTACCCCAGCTCTGACTGCAGGAGGCCCATCAGTTCCACCGCTCCTGCTTGGGAGGCGGTGGCAGAGGTGGTCAGTGCCAAAGCTGCACAGAAGAGGTCGGCCATCCAGTGCAGAAAACGGATGAATGATCTCAATCAGTGCTGCCAGGGTAATTCAGCCATTTTATTACTCTAAACTCAGACACTCACAAGCCCATCACACACTCACTGGCACCTCACTCACTGACACTCAAGGGACATCACCACTCACTCTCTCACACACACCCTCACATCTCCATCTGGCCCCATCTCCTCTGAGACTGCCTCCTCAGCCCTCACCATCTTGAGGCCACTTGCACAGATCAGCATGCACCCCCGCACATACCCTGAGTTACCCTTCTTCCCTAGTACCGCCCTCAGCCTGCAGTCTCTCCCCTTGCCTGAGACCACTTCCTGCCCCTCCCCCAAGCAAGCCCTAGTTGTTATAACCCCAAGCCCAACACCAATGGGGCTGGAAAATTCCGGCCAATGTTACAGGTTGATTTTGTTTGACTATTTCCAGCATTTTCTATTTTATTTTGAATTTCCAGCATCTTTTGCTTTTGTGGTAATGATAAAGATCAGACTAAAAGGGAAGGATATTGTGGTATTCCCCAGGAGTCAACATTAGGACCACTGCTCGTTTTGATATGTATTAATGAACTGGACTTGGGTATACAGAACATAATTTCAAGGTTTGCAGGTGATATGAAACTTGAAAGTGTAGTAACAGGTGAGACGGATGGTAACAGGCTTCAGGAGGATATGGACAATAGGGTTGCCAACGATGATAAAACATATTCCTGGAGGTTTCGTCACATGACTTGCCCCCAGGTTCCAGTCATTCATCAGTCAGCACAGCCATCCTTGTGATATACTGCCCTCCTACACCAACTGGAAAGCAAAAAGGCTCATTACCCAATTGGATGATGCTTGACTGTCAGCCAAACAGTTTTTCTTCCCACCTTCAATATTTTCACATTTTTCAAAATTAAGGGAAGTGGTCAAAGAAAATGACAAAAAAAACCCAATCTTTTTTAATGTCCCGATGATTTTCTCCAGGGTTTGCACACAGCAGCATCCTGGAGATTGACCTTCAATTCCTGGAGACTCCAGGCCAATCCTGGAGGATCAGCAACCCCAGTAGACGGACTGGTGAAATGGGCAGACATATGGCAGAAAAAATACATTATTGCAGGAAGAGGCAAAGTGGTACAATGGTACAATTTTAAAAGGCGTTCAGGAGCAGAGACATCTGAGGAAGGGAGTTATGATGAACCTTTGTAAAACACTGGTAAGGTTTCAGCCTGAGTTTGTATCCAGTTCTGGGCACTATACTTTAGGAAGGATGTCATGCTTTAGAGAGGGTGCAGAAGAGATTTGCTAGAATGGTACAGGTGCATAGATCATTAACATGTCATGGACAGTTACAGAAAATGATCAAAAAGGCTAATGGAATGCTGCCCTATATATCTAGAGGAGTAGGATACAAAGGGTATGTAATAATATATAATATATATTGTATATAATACAAAGTCATTCTTCAGCTATACAAAGCCCTGGTTAGAGCACATCTGGATTTATTGTGAGCTGTTCTGGGCACTATCGCTTATATTAGCTTTGGAAGTGGTGCAGCGCAGATTCACCACAACAACACTGGGGATAAAAGGGTTAAATTTTGAGGGCAAGTTGCATAAACTTGGCTTGTATTTCATTGAGTATTCCTAAACTCCAAGGGTTAAGTTACGGGGAGCGATTAGACAGACTAGGGTTTTATTTAATGGAACTTAGAAGGTTAAGGGGAGATCTTGATTAATGTTTCCAAGATATTCATTGGAACAGGTAGGATTGATGGAGAGAAAATATTTCCACAGGCTGGGGAGTCTAGCACTAGGGGTGTAGTCTAAAACTTAGAACCAGACCTTTCAGGAGTGAAATTAGGAAATACTTCTACACACAAAGGGATAGTAGAAGTTTGGAACTCTCTTCTGCAAATAGCAATTGATGATAGATCACTTGTTAATTTTAAAACTAAGATTGATAAGTTTTGTTCTCCAAAGGTATTGAGGGATATGGGGCAAAGGCAGGCATATAAAGTTAGGTCACAGGTCATCCATGATCTTATTGATTGATAGCACAGGCTCAAGGGGTTGAATGGCCTTAATTTATTGCAAGGGGAATGGAATATAAAAGTAGGGAAGTTTTACTGCAGCTGTACAGGGCCTTGGTGGGACTACATCTGGAATACTGTATACAGTGTTGGTCTCCTTATTTGAAAAAAGATATAATTGCATTGGAAGCACTTCAGAGAAGGTACATTCAACTCATTCCTGGGATGAGGGGCTTAGCTTATGAAGGAGGGTTAAGCAGGTTAGGCATATACATATTGGAGTTTAGAAGAATGATAGATGATCTTTTTGAAACATATAAGATCCTGAGGGGACCTGATAGGGTGGATACCGGGAGGATGTTTCCTCTTGTGGGTGAGACTAGAACTTCCTTTAATGTGGGTATCACTGGCAAGGCCAGCACTTGTTGCCCATCCCTAATTGCCCTTGAACCAAGTGGCTTGCCACACCATTTCGGAGGGCAGTAAAAGAGTCAATCACATTGCTATGGGTCTAGATTCATATGTAGTTCAGACTGGGTAAGGACAACAGATTTCCTTCCTTAAAGGGCATTTGTGAACTAGCTGGGTTTTTATGACAATGGTTTCATGGTCACCATTACGGAGACAAGCTTTTCTTTCCAATTCCAGATTATTAATTGAATTTAAATTCCATTAGCCACTGCGATGAGATTTGAACCTTTTCCCCAGAACCTTCTGGGCCTGGGGATTACTAGTCCAGTGACATTGTTGTATGATAGCTACATGTGCCACGTAGAGGTGCTGTACCTTTAAGATACATGATGGTTACATCATCATGATATCGGAGCATCATAAAACCTCGAAGCCATTTTGTCAGTTGGTACAGTGTGGTCTAATGTAGCAGTCACTCCAGTCTAGCATAGTCTAACAGTTTAGCATGTGCAACCAGTCTGTAGGTACATAGAATAAGTGATAGTAGCTCAGCCACGCCATGTGCCTGTGAGATATACATTGTTAAGAATGGTTAGTTTGTTTAATAAACCTTCTGAGATCTTTACTACTTAGAATCCAGCTTCGTCTCCTATGTTACATCAGATGACATAAGCACAATAACACAACAACACTACCACTATGTCACTGTATCCCCTACTAGGGTCACAGTTTAAGAACATTAGGTCTCCCTTTTAAGATGGAAATGAGGAGAATTTTTTTTCTTAGAGGGCCTCAATCTGTGGAATTCTCTTCCTCAAAAAGCAGTGGAGGCTGGGTCATTGAATTTATTCAAGGCTGGTTTAGAGAGATTTTTGATCGACAAGGGAGTCGAGGGTTATGAGGAGTTGGGAGCAGACAGGAAAGTGGAGTTGAAACCGCAACCAGATCAGCCACGATCGTATTGAATGGCGGAGCAGGCTCGAAGGGCCGAATGGCCTTCTCTTGCTCCCACATCCTGTGTCCCTGTGGCCTCTTCTTGTTCCGATGGCCAGGGATTTAAGTTATATGGAGAAGCTGGTGCTTTTCCCCTCAGAGCTAAGAAGGTCGGGCGGACATTTGATGGAGATGTTCAAAATCAGGAAGGCTTTTGACAGAGTGAAGAGGAACTGTTTCCTATGCTCGAAGGATCTATAACCAGAGGGAACAGATTTCAGATAATTGGTAAACCAACTGCGGGTGTTTTGCATGCAGTGAGTTGTTATGATCCAGGATGCACTGCCTGAAGCATGTGCAAGCAAATTCAATAATAACTTTAAAAAGGGAGTTTGATAAAAAAAAAAGTTACAATTTAGAGAAGCCAATTAAATGGAAATTCTGCATTAGAGATTGTTGTGTGCATTTTTGTTTTTGAGTTTGTGACACTGGGTAACACTGCGAGATTAATAATTGCCTGTAATTCTACCTCCTTCACCCCAGAGGGAACTGGGGAGATCTATGAGGATGTTCCCAGGAATGGAGATTTCTAGCTATTTATTATTATTAAACTAATAATAATTGAAAATAAAAGTGGGAACTTTAATCACATGCAGCATCCTACAGGTACAGGTGATGTCAGAAGCCTGTGCCTGTCTGGGAGGCCGAGGTTGTTCACTTAGGCTGGGATTTTCCAACCCCAACCCCACCAGGGTCATCAGTGGCCATTTGGCTTGCCCACCACACCCCATCCCCCGCAGTGGGTCCCACCATGGTGGGGCTGAAAATCCTGGCCTTTGGAACAGACCCGGCTGAGAGAAGATTTAACTGAAGTGTGTGAAATTATGAAACTCACAAAGTTCTCACAGGGCATGACAGGGTGGATGGAGATAAGGTGTTTCCCCTGGCTGGTGAATCTAAAACTAGGGGACATAATCTCAGGATAAAGGGTAGGCCACTTAAGACCGAGATGAGGAGGAATTTCTTCACCCAGAGGGTGATGAATCTTTGGAACTCTCTGTGGAAATTCAGCCATTGAGTACATTTAAGACAGGGATCGGTTGATTTCTAGAGATTAATGACAGGGGATTTGGAGATAACACGAGAAAGTGGTGTTGGGGTAGATGATCACCCATGATCTCATTGAATGATGGAGCAGGCTCGATGGGCTGAATGGCCTATCCTGTTCCTTTGAGAGGCCGAGATAGAGTGCATAAGAAAGACCTGTTCCCATAGGAGGGAGGTCAACAACCAGAAGATATAAATTTAACGTTATTGAGGGCTTGAGGGGAGATGAAGAGAAATTGTTTTCATCCAGAGGGTGGTGAACATCTGGAACATAGTACCTGAAAGAATGGTACAGGCAGAAACCCTCATCATATTTAAATAACACTAGGATATTTAAAATGTTGTAATGCACAGGGCTATTTACCAAGAGCTGGAATGTGAGATTAGGCAGACACAGCCAAGATGGGCCAAATGGCCTCAGTCTGTCCTGTAAATTTCTCTGATTCTATGATAAATACTTGGAGCGAAAAAATGTCCAGGATAATGGGGAAAGGACGGTGGACTGAGACCAACTGGATAGCTCCATCAAAGAACCGACAAAGACCTGCACAGGCATATTGGGCGAAATGGGCTCTTCCCTGGAATAGCATTCTAGGAGTCACTGAGAGATCCTCGCGCCAGATAGGCAGAGACAATCCCGGGTAGAAAGATGTGAAATAATGCAATTTGGAAATAAGAAAAGGAAACACACTTTGACTGAGGAAAGATGTGCAGGTTAGGAAAGGGAATAGTGCAATCTGAGCGGGACATTTACAGGTGAATAGGTTACACAGGGTAAAAACACAACTTTGATGAACAGCGGATGGGTAGAATCGGCTGCATTGTGGAATTCTCTGTCAGGAACAGTTGCGAAGAAGAATCCATACATTATCTGAAAAAGAGGATGGAAGGGAATGAAAAATGAGCAAGAGAGGAGAGTAGGCCAAGTGCTTTCTATAGAGAAGTGTTGGGATGTAGCTGATGGACCAAATGACCTGTGACTCTACTGGAACATTCCATCATTTTTATCTTTACACTTGAAAATGTTTTGTATGATATTGATTGAAGCAATTATATTTGAAATGCCAGGACCAACCCAGCGTATAATATTCTTATGTTTACTGTGCTGCAGATGAACAAGTTTGTGTAATGGATGTTTATTGTTATACCCCTAGATGGCAGGTGCTGGAGTGATGGCCATAGGAGCTTGGACATTGAATGAGAAAAGAAACTACTTAAGCCTCCTACCTTCAAGTACATTTGCCGTCTCTGCCAGTATTCTCATCTTTGCTGGTAGCCTTGTGATAGTCACTGGATTCCTTGGGTGTTGTGCAGTTGTTAGAGAGCAGAAGACTGGTCTTGCAGCAGTAAGTACTCGATCTCTGGCGTTGTAACGAAACACAAGGTGTTTCTGAGAATCAGTGAAATTAAGGCCCTGGCGCAATTTTACAAAATGTTTTATCTTTGAAATGTTTGACCTATGTTAGAATTTGCTACTTATTTCAAGAGACACTCACCAAGGCCCCTTTGACAGCATCTTCCAAACCCAAGACCGCTACCATCTATAAGAACAAGGACAGCTGACGCATGGGAATGCCACTGCCTGGAAGTTCCCCTGCAAGTCACCCGTCATCCCCACTTGGAACTAATTTGCCGTTCCTTCACCGTCGCTGGGTCAAAATCCTGGAACGCCCTCCCTAACAGCACTGTGGGTGTACCTACACCACACAGACTCCAGCGGCTTGAGAAGGCAGCTCACCACCACATTCTCAAGGGCAGTTAGGGATGGGAAACAAATGTTGGCCTAGCCAGCGATGCCCACATCCCAAGAATTAATTGAAAAATAATGGGATTTGTGGGGAAAATGTGAATACCTCCCTTTGGGTTTATTAAAGTTAAACATGATTATGCACTGTTTATGCACAAACTCATTGGAACTGTCCAACTGTCAAGGAACTGTCCAGCTGTCAAGGAACTGTCAAAGAAATGTCAAAACTGTCAAGGAACTGTCCAAGGTTACTAGGTGAGTTGGCATGGAGTGGGTAAGAACAAAGTGTGGTGGTTGGGGAGCATGGGTTAGCATTGGGGTTATATGAAGGGCCATGGGGGTGTGTGGGAGATATGGGTTGATTAGCTTGGATGGGGCATAGTGGGTGTGTGGGAGTGGGTGACAGCTGAGGGCTGGAGCAATTTCTTTGTTTTAATCTTTTCTTTTCTTTATTTGAACACAGTGCTGTGCACAGAGGCAGGCCATCCACCCAGGGGCCTCCGCATTTGCTCCTGGATCACCCACCTTGACTCCTACATCCACCCGCACCCCCCCCCCACCCTCCATAAACCAAATATCCAACCTACACACAGACGTTTCTAAAGGTCTGGTTTGCAAAGCCAGCAAACCACCCCCCCACCACCCCACCAACTTGGCAAACCTGACCCGGGGACAAAAATCTGGGCCTCAGTTTCAAACCTTCAGAAATTTACGATGCAAATGTGAGGAATTTTCGGATGCCCAATCCCTCCCATACTTGGCTCTGTTTGACACTCTTACAACTACCATCCACAAGCCTGGGTACAAATTGTAATAATTGTGAATGAGCTTAATTTGGGCTGAAAAATGTACAAACTTAATGTGGGAGTCGTTAGCTAATAAGGAATTAAAGTGGGGATATTTACCCTTTCCCCACAAATCCTATTATTTTTCAATTAATTCTTGAGATGTGGGCATTGCCGGCAATGTTGGTGTTATGCCAATTTTCGACATCAGTGCCTTGCTAGGTCATGTTGCTGTGGCACTGGAGTCACAAACAGAGGCTAATTACACAAGGATAGCAGATTTCTTTCCCTAAAGATTGTCAGGGAGGAGCCGTGCGATACCACCTCTGTTCAGAGTTCCGGTGTGGGTGGTCTATATCATTTCCAAAAACAGCATCGCTATCTTCATCCTGCACATTTTCCCTCCCTTCCTGAGGGTGTAACTCATGCTGGGTGTCAGTCTGATGGGTCATTAGCCCCGTGTACCTTTGTCCAAATGCCCACACTTTATATATAAACAGAAGATACGGCCAGGCTCTTAAAGGAATGGGGAATCACAGGAGGCCTACGTCCATTCTGGTAGAAACCTTGTTCCGATGCCCTGACTGACCCAGCCTGCCCTGAGGAATTGCATGAGCAGCACGCGGCTGGCTTGATAATCAGCAAACCCAGCACGTGTCGCTTGGTGGTACAGAGTTTGAATATTACTGAAAAAAGAGACATTTTGCTGAAGCTTTTCATCTTGCACTCAACAGGACAAATGCAAGAATGCCAAATTTCAAACAATCCCAACAATTTATACTACTGGAGAAAAGGGTGCTGATTGGTTGGCAAAATGACTCTGATTGGCCGAGGCATTGCCATGGAGACAGCGACGGGAAACTACAGGATCTATGTAGGTTCTAGCCAATCAGAGTCAACTCGCCAACCAAACGGCACCCTTTACTTCCATAATATAAATTGCTGGATTAATAGCAGCAAGGTCAGGAAGAGACCCTTAAGTGATCATGAATTGCTCAGTCAAGGGCCTCAATTGGTGGCAGGACAGGCAGACCATCCACGGGCCTTCCTGCCACATACTAAATCAGGGTGGAGGTGGGAAGGCAGCGGGATGCTCGGCTGTCACTCTCCCACCCGATTAAATGCCTTCCCTGCCCCCAAACTTGCGCCATGAGGGTAGAAGATTCTGCCCGCGTCTGGCCCCAACCCGGCTGGCAGTCAAAAACCTGGCCCATGATTTTGGAACAGGGGGTAAAAAGCTTTAAGACTCCACTTTGTGGGGGCTTAAAAGTTAATTAGGCTTGGCCTCAAATATAATCCTGTCCATTGAGTAAAGATTTAAAAGTGTATAAAAGCAGGGAAGTTGGGTTTGAGATATAATTGGATGGTCTATTTATGTAAAATCCCAGGTGTGATTGTGCTAGAACTTCCTGCGCTGCTTCCCAAACCTGGCTGAGTTGTCCCAGATAATTTGAAAGATGAGCTGTCAAAGTGCCAAAACCATTTGTCTCTTTTGTTGTTTTTTTTATCCTCCTCTTTAACACTGGAGAGTTTATTATAACACATGCTGAGTATTTTTAGAATTTGAGAAGGTTGTGCAACTAGAGAAGGGAAAAGAGTAAGTGGTTCCTCATAAAATTTTGTTAACTTTGAACCACTTTCACTTAATATTCTAAAACCTCAAACTTGGCATGTGCTATTATTAACAACCAGCCCCCGTGACCACTTTTTGCCTTTTCATCTATTTGCCTATACACAGGGGCACACTTGTGACTCCAGACTCTGGTAACACCGGTTCCACATTTTTCTGGTGCCAGCCCACAGCTTATCAGAATTTTTTCTAACTTTCAAAACGTGCTGGGGTGGGATTAGCACTCTCAAGCTCTGGATTATTAGCCTGGTTTCTAGCCAGTGCTTTCAATTGGATTTCAGTCATTTTTCAGACTGGCTGCTTCGCTTTATCCAGTATCCCGGTCCCGTGTATCTGTTTGTACTTCGCTCTTAGGGAATGGAAGATTTTCTCGTGTAAGGTGCCAACTGTTGGCACCAAGTGGTTTCACATCAAGAATGGCAAAGTCAACTGTAGGATAAAGCTTTCCCTAATCTTCCCAACAGGGTGCACTAACTGCCAAAGAACAGTCTTGATACACTGTTCCTGTTCCCCATGTGAGGAATCAGATTGCCTGCTTTGTTCTGACTTGCATTGAAACTTCTAAATCTCATTTCACTGTGACTTCCTTGGCCGGAGAGAGGAGACGCCAATCCCAGCCAAAATGCATGGCGGGGGTTGGGGGGGGTGGGGGGGGGGGGTGTGGGGTGGTGGGTGGATACTCCCTGGTCTCTCCTTGATAAACTGGTTGTCATGTGGAATTATCTACCGCATCATTTGTTCAAGCGTGTTTCAGGGATGGGATCTCCTGGACGTATCTAAAAGTATTTTTGTGCTTTGCTTTGGGCTTTGCAAGTATGGGCTGGTTGAGTACGGTCTGTACTCTGCCTATTACGAGCAACCGAAGGAACATGTTAGATATGATTCCGCAATTGGGCAGCACTTGCTGAAAAATCCTGAGTGCGCTAATGGCTACACTAACAACCGATTTAAGATAATCAGTTGAGCTCTTAATGAAGCGACATACATTCATACACAGGGGAAAAATATGAAAAAAACATGTCTAAGCATTGTGCCCTTTTTGAATTACTGGGAGCTTTGGGAGCCTATAGTTCCTGTTGCTTACTCGATGGCAATGACTCGGCCAATCAGAGTTAATTTGCCAACCAATCAGCGCCCTTTTCTCCTGTAGTATAAATTGTTGTGATTGTTTGAAATTTGGCATTCTTGCATTTGTCCTGATGAATGCAAGATGAAAAGCTTCAGCAACATGTCTCTCTTTTCAGCAAGATTTAAGTCCTGTACTACTCTCACTTCATTGTGGGGTTATCTTCCTCCCTGCAGCTATCTTGGACCTTGTCACCATCTGACTGAGAGGCAACCCTTATGTGCAAATTATCTATCAGTTTTCACTTCTTTCTAGGTTTTAAACAAAACAACTTATTTTTTGGCCGCTCAACTCATTAACTCCGAGAGGAGACTGAATTCTAGACTTTTGTCGTCCACTAGCTATTCTCCCTCCCCAGTGTGCAAAATTCCCTCATTCTTATTCAGTCCTCGGAAGTTTACTCTGTGCTTCCTTCCCACCTCTGGCAAAAAGGCCACACCTGAAAGCGCGGACTTGTTCAGGTGTCAATAGACGTGTGTTTCCAGCAATTCTTTTCCTTTTTTTAAATTCCTGATTTTCTGCAATTGCAGTTTTATTTTCCCCTTCTCGACTGTCGAAATGCATCTCAGCACACTGCTTTCTGTACCAGGGTGACGGGCTTGTTCTCTTTGGCACTGTAAGCTGTCCTGGTCAAGGCTTTGCTCGGTGAGGTGTGAGCTCTGTTTAGTCAAGTTAGCCCTTCAAGAGCCGTCCTGTCAGTCACAGGCAGCAGGAGTTAACATTATTTGCTGAGGCCAAAGTGCTATTTTTGTCCCTCTGGCAACTGCAAAACAGAAATGGGGCAGATGAAATTTAATGTACAAAAGTATGAACTTATACATTTTGGTAGGAAGAAGGAGAAGAGGCAATATAAAAGTAATATAATTTTAATGAGGGTACAAACAGACACCTGGGGATGCACATAAACAAACCTTTAATGGTGGTAAGACAAGTGGAGAATGCAGTTGAATAAAGCATATTACTTTATGAATAGAGGCATAGAGTACAAAAGCAAGGGAGCAGTGCTATATCTTTATAAAACGCTGGTTAGGCCTCAGCTGGAGCATTGCATCCAATCTGGGCACCACACTTTAGGAGGGATGTCAATGAAACGCCTTGGAGACGGGGCAGATTTACTAGAATGGTGCTACAGATGAGGGATTTCAGTTACATGGGGAGACTAAAGAAGCCTGGTTTGCACTCCTTGGAGTAGGGAATGTTAAGAGGACATTTAATACAGGCATTCAAAATCATGACAGAATCTGACAGCTGACCGATAGCACGCGTGGGTTCTAAATCCCATCCTTGTTGCCAGTTGTAATAAACTTGATGTATTGGCAAGGTTTCCTAATTGAAACAGCTTTATTTACGGAGCTCTTGTAGAAGCTACATGCGTGAGCCAGGTCCACCCCTAATGGCCGTGCCTTCAGCTGCCAAGGCCCAAACTCTGAATTCCCTCGCTAACCCTCCCATCTCCCTCTACCTCTCTTTCCTCCTGTAAGACGCCCCTCAAAACCTACCTCTGGGCATCCGACCTAATGTCTCCTACACGGCTTTGTGCTCTTGTGAAGGATCTTGGGATATCTTGCAATGTGAAAGGTGCTATACAAAGCCAGTTGTTGTTGCACAGTAGTTGGTTTTCTTTAGTCAGATATCTTGAATAGTTTGGCATTGAGCGGAGGCACAGAGGAAATTAGAATTCTTTCCTCTGATCTTTCTACCAGGCCTCCTCATTAAACTTTCTGCATTTGGCAATGGAGCTAACAGGATTGCACCACACAGAGCCAGCATGGATTCAGTGGGCTGAATGGCCTCTTTCCCTGTGTTGTAGGGTGGCCGAGTTGTGCCATTAGTGATAGAGTTGATCTGCAGACACTTCTTGGGTGGAAACTTTAAGTTTCTTTACAATGTACTCAGCAGCAACTACACGTGTACTTTCAACTCCAACTCTATCCCTACACTGACTGCTGAGGTGGCCAGCGCTACTTTCCTATTGGTTACTACAGATCATGTGATCTCTCTTAACCAATATTATTCTTAAAGGTACATTGCACACTAAATAAAACAATGATTACTACCCCCTCCATTTATGACTCTATGACATTGGTTTGTTTATTGTTCCTTGCTTTCTTTCACGCTAATGTCTCTTCTCCATGCCACAACACTCGATCCTGGAAACTCTTTCTGCCTCTACGCAGGGATCATTAAAGTCCCAATGAGATATAATTCAGGGTCAGCCTGAAATGCTAGATAAGAACGAAGCTTGCATGTGTATGATGTTTTATCAGAGCATCTCAAAGCACACAATTACTTACTGTAAAGTGGAATAACACAAATAAGTAAATGACATGTAATTTTCAGAGTTGCTTTCCTGGCTGCACTCATTTCTATTTGTGGGTCTTGTGTCCTTGATCCTCACTGCCACCTGTGTTCAAATTCACCCCCAGTTTACAATGCTTAACAAGAAAATGGAACTCAACAATGCTAAGACAAATGAGTTGTGACACCTGGCGAACCTTTGTGCCAGCTAATTATTGACACCATCTGTTGTAGACCAAGAGAAGCCAACTAAAATGAGCCAGACCAATTACTAAATCCCTATTCCAAACTTTATGTTAGTTAACTAGGAAAAATTATGGTCACGTTTGAAAACTTGATATCAGTCATATAATCGTGGAATGATACAGCACAGAAGGAGGCCATTCAGTCCATCAGCCTGTGCTGGCTCTTTGGTAAAGCTGTCTAATATATCCCACTCCCCGGCTCCAGCTCCACAGCTCAGTAAATGTCTTCTCTTCAAGTATTTACCCAACCCTTGGCTTTCACCAACCTTTCAGGCAATGCATTCCTGATCGTAGCATTCAGTGTAAAGAAACAAAGTGATTCCTCTGGCTCTTTTCCAAATATCTTAAATCTGGGTCCTTTGGTTACCAATCCTCCTGCCAGTGGAAACAGTTTCTCCTTAATTGCTCATGCATTCATGATTTTGAACACCTCTACTAAATGTCCTCTTAACATTCCCTACTCCAAGGACTGCAAACCAGGCTTCTCTAGCCTCCACATGTAATTGAAATCCCTCATCTGTAGCACCATTCTAGTAAATCTGCCCCATCTCCAAGGCGTTCATTGACATCCCTCCTAAAGTGTGGTGCCCAGATTGGATGCAATGCTCCAGCTGAGGCCTAACCAGCGTTTTATAAAGATATAGCACTGCTCCCTTGCTTTTGTACTCTATGCCTCTATTCATAAAGTAATATGCTTTATTCAACTGCATTCTCCACTTGTCTTACCACCATTAAAGGTTTGTTTATGTGCATCCCCAGGTGTCTCTGTCCTGTACCCTCATTAAAATTATATTATTTTTGATATTGCTTCTCCTCCTTCTTCCTACCAAAATATATAAATTCACACTTTTGTACATTAAATTTCATCTGCACATTTCATGGCTACTCAATCTGCATAAACAACTGCCCATTTGTTGTCTGGGTCTAACTCAGCAGTGGACAGGCCTGAAACTGAGAGCCAACTGCCTGGAGAAAGCTTGCTGATGGCGGGGGTGGGGGTGGGTGTACCTGCGACTGGGCCCTCTCTGTACCTGCACTGTCAATAATCACAACCCAATGGAACGTTCAGATACTATAGCTCACTGCTGATTGGATGTGGATGCTTCGCTTCGGAGCGGAAATTGCAACATTGTAATTCCGCGCCTCTGATTGGTTACTGCAGCTCCAGCCCGGGACTTTTAAACGATCTAGGGGCAGCCGGAGCTGGAGTAAAGGATTGTCCTTTACCCAGGACAACCCAAAACCAGGGGTGGTGGCTTATCTACATAATAACGTACACTTTTGTTAACTTCTTTAGGCAGGGAGATGTTTTGGATGCTGTAGGTGGTGACTGTGGAGATTTGAAGCTGATGTACACAAGTGACGGTTATTGAGTTTGAGCTTCCCAACTGACCAGTGATCCGATTTTGACTTCAAGCCTAAAAGCAATGCTGGAATTGCAAAGCCGTGGGTTTTATTTGAATCAAAAGAGGTTTGGTTTGGAGCCTCCTTTGCTAAAATGGCAAAGATTTCTGGCGTTCCCAGACCCACCCACTGCCGGCATTCCGTGATGTCACTTCTGCCGACGCCCCCTGGACTATGTCCAGCCAGAGTTGGTAAACCGAGTGAAGCCTCCGTGTTTTAATCCCCCCTCACCAGAGATCAGAGGGTTGCTGTTGTGGCCGCCGGCCATGAGGAGGTGATTCCCCTCCACGGGCGGGGCAGCTGTGGCCACTTTATTTAACTGAATACCTCCAAAGAGGGAACCTCAATCTGGAGGCACACTCACATCCCCCTCCCTCCAACAGCAGCAGTTATTGAGGATGTGGTGGCGTAATGGTATTGTCACTAGACTAGTAATCCAGAGACCAAGGGTAATGCTCTGGGGACTGCAGTTCGAATCCCACCACGGCAGATGGTGGAATTTGAATTCAACAAAAAAACAAATCTGGAATTTGAAAGGAAATCTGCTGTCTTTACCTGGCCTGGCCCCTGGTTGACTCTGAAATGCTACTCAGTTCTCAAGGGTGATTAGGGATGGGCAATAAATGCTGGTCTAGCCAGCAACACCCCCATCCCCATCCCACGAACAAATAAAAGAAAAGTGCCACCTCTGCCACTTGGGTTCTTGTCCTTCCAATGTTGTGGGCCCTCTGATTGGGCCTGCAGCCTCAGAGCTGCGCCAGCCCAGAGTCCACCTCTTAATTGGTTGCCTCTGGGAATATCTAACAGTCAGTTTAAGGTTGGGGCCTGGAAATGGTCCTGACTCATGTTCATAGGCTAAGAGCATATGATTCCACCCATTGAATTATTGTGGAACTGTTTAGTACACTGCACTGTGTGATGGAATCTGTGGGCAAATCTCGTAATTCTTGAGACAAACCCTAATTGAAAAGGGAAACTAAGAAAGGAACCTGCTGCTAAGGAAACTAAGACTGAAATCGAGAATTGGAAGCCAAAGCTTCTGGTTGAAACTATCTAAAAGGAGGTCGAGCCATCAGAGCTCAGTAGAGGTCGGTGAGTCCAGTGGTGCAGTACAGCCAGGCTGAAGAAGACAGAGGTTTGATTCAGAAGCTGAGAGTAAGCAAAGGTACAGTTGCTGCAGCTGTTTCTGTTATTTGAAGATAACATTGATGGATCTACACCATCCAGACTGAGTTGAGGAGATTCTGCAGATGTGTGCCATTTTTGGTGAAGACTGTGCCCGTGGAACTCAAGCTGGCTGCTGCTGTTGGCAAGGGATCAGGCTACATCCTAGAGAAGAGGAGCTGAAATTCTTCATGAGGAAGTCAGAGCTTTGAAGGACTTTGTGACTGTGTTTGATGACCTATATGCTGAGTGGACTGCTGAGCCTGTTTGTAAGATCTGTCTTAATTGTATCTGCCATTTAGTGTTTAATTTCTAGTTTATAATCAACTGCAATTCACTTGTTGATTCACTTTTACTTAATGTTCACTATGGGTTTTAGAGTAAAGATGATTAACTAAGATAGTACTTAGTGTTTGCTTTGTTTGAGTCTTGCATAGTAAAAAATCTTCTGTTTTAAACCATGGAATCTTGTGGTTTCATTCTTTTAGTAAATATCTGGGATTTTGGTTTCCATCTACTTAAAAAGAAAAGTTGCTAGTCATTACTGAGATTGCAACAATGGTAAGTTCAATAGGGAGTGAAGAATTAAAGCTTGAGGCCTATTAAATAATTAAAAATATTAATATCATCATCAAAGATAAAAATCTGGAAATTCAGTACAAACAGCTCAGCTAGTGGGGATCCTTTGTCTTTCCTTTGCTGCACAATGATGTAATTATATGCAATTCTATGTATTAAAATATGACTATATTGAAAGTTCTGTAGATAGAGCCACTTTTCATACAATATAAAAGATAAACAGGTTTATGATTGTCATTGTTTTGTTTTACTTTTCAGTACTTTTCCTTACTTCTGCTGATTTTCCTGATTGAGTTGGTGGCTGGCATTCTTGCTTGTGTTTATTATCAGCGGGTAAGTTTAAATCTTACTTCTTAAATGGGTCACATCCAGAGATAAATGTTTATGTGGGAGAATGTGCTGGTGGGATACGTTGGAGCTTGGATGCTCTGCACTGTGGACCATTAGAACCGCAGTCCAGGGCAGCAGTCTGCACACACCAAGTTCCTGTTTGCAGCTCGGTGCTAACCCAATGGATGTTCCATTGAAAAAGCATGATGCCAATTCAATGGAGCATTGGGAGACCCAGGATGGGGTCGGCCAGAGCGGGAGAGTGAGATTTTAACAAAGGGCTGCAGGAAATATGACTTTAAAAAGATAAGTTCCTGTCTTACACAAAGAATAAGAAATAAAACAGGGGATGAAATTAACCTGTGGAATTCTACAGTTTATAACTAATGCTGGATAGGAATATGCATTGCAAAGTTACATCAATGTTTGAGAATCAGCAGCAATGCTGATTCATTACCCTGCTGATCAGTAATGGCTGATCAATAAACTAATTGATCTCTAACCCTCTGCTAGGTAATTCCATGGAATCATAGGATAGTACAGCGCAAAGGAGGCCATTCGATCCATCAAGCCTGCACTGACTATTTCAAAGAGTGATCTGGTTAGTACTACTCCCTGGCTCCTTCCCTAGATCCCTGCAACTTTGTTTCCTTCAAATATTCATCCAATTCCCCTTTGAAGACTGCATTTGGATCTGCTTCCACCACCCTAACAGGAAGCACATTCCCAATCTTAATCACTCACTGTGTAAAATGAAGCTTTTCCTCATGTCACTGCTGACTCTTTTGCCAACCACCTTAAACCTGTCCCTCTCATTTTTGACCCTTCAGTATTTGGCAACAGTTTCTCTTTAATTACTTGATCTAAATCCTTCATGATTTTGAGCACCTCCATCAAGTCTTCTCTTACTCTTGTCTAAGGAGGACAACAGCTTCTCCAGTCTGTCCATGTAAGTGTAGTCCCTCATGCCTGGAACCATTCAAATAAATCTCTTCTGTAAATTCTTCTCTCCAAGAAGTTCACATCCTTTCTAAAGTCCTAGACCCGACCATCTTCAGCTGCTTCATCAATGACCTTCCTTCCATCATAAAGTCAGAAGTGGGGATGTTCACTGATGATTGCACAATGTTCAGTACCATTTGTGACTCCTCAGATACTGAAGCAGTCCATGTCCAAATGCAGCAAGACCTGGATAATATCCAGGTTTGGGCTGACATGTGGCAAGTAACATTCATGCCACACAAGTGTCAGGCAATGACCATCTCCAACAAGAGGGAATCCAACCATTGCTCCTTGACATTCAATGGCATTACCATCACTGAATCCCCCACTATCAACATTGTGGGTGTTACCATTAACCAGAAACTGAACTGGACTAGCCAAAGAAATACTGTGGGCTACAAAAGCACGTCAGAGGCTAGGAACGGTGCGATGAGTAACTCACCTCCAGACTCCCCAAAGCCTGTCCACCATCTACAAGGCACAAGTCAGGAGTGTGTTGGAATATTCCCCACTTTCCTGGATGAGTGCAGCTCCTACAGCACTGAAGAAGCTGGACACCGTCCAGGACAAAGCAGCCCAGTTGATTGGCACCCCATCCACAAACATTCACTCCCTCCACCACTGATGCAGAGCAGCAGCAGTGTGTGCCATCTACAAGATGCACTGCAGAAATTCACCAAGGCCCCTTAGACAGCACCTTCCAAAACCACGACCACTAACACCTAGAAGGACAAGGACAGCAGATAAATGGGAACACCACCACCTGGAAGTTCCCCTCCAAGTCACTCACCATCCTGACTTGGAAATATATCACCATTCCTTCACTGTCACTGGGTCAAAATCCTGGAACTCCCTCCCTAACAGCACTGTGGGTGTACCTACACCACATGGACTGCAGTGGTTCAAGAAGGCAGCTCACCACCACCTTCTCAAGGGCAACTAGGGATGGGCAATAAATGCTGGGCCCAGCCAGCGAAGCCCACATCCCGTGGATGAATTAAAAAAAAGCGCGGTGACCAGAGTTAGACACAATACTGTAGATGTGGCCGAACTAGGACTGTAAATAGAGTTAGTAGAACGTCCTTGCTTTTGTACTCTATGCCTCTCTTTATATAGCCTGTGATACAATATACTTTGTAAACTTGTCCTGCCACCTTCAGAGATTTGTGTACAATTGCTCTCCTCATTCCTTCTATATATACCACCTCACACTTGCTGTGCTGAATTTCTGCTGCCATGTGCCTGCCCATTCTGCAAGTCTGTCTTTGTCCTCTTGAAGTCTATCACTATCCTCTCAGTTGACTGGGCCACTGGGTTAGAATCCTCGAACTCCCTCCTTAACAATGCTGCGGGTGTTCCTACACCACATGGACCGCAGTGGTTCAAGGAGGTGCCCTTCTCAAGGGCAATTAGGAATGAGCAACAAACATTGCCCTTGCCAGCGACACCCACATCCCATGAGTGAATAAATTTTTAAAAAAGTTAAATTCCAAACTTATTCCCATCTGTATATTTGGAAATGTCATCATTTAGAACTACTTGCAGTTCACACATGAGGTACAACTTGAACCCAGTGCGGTGCCATGTTTAGAAGATGTCCAGGCAAGTCTGCTGGAGTGTTCGACATCTGGTGAAGTTGCTGTTAAACTCATGGAGTGGAATTTAATTCCACCCCCAGGAGAGGGCTGGGAGGCTGGGGATGCCCATCTATTCGCGTGAGAAGGCATGGGGTGGAGAGCTTGTTGCCTTCCCAACACCCCCCACAATTAATTCAGGGGCAGGAAAGGTCGAAGTCAACCTTCCCACCTGGAAGCCAGTTGAGGCCCTTACATGGCTGATTAATGGCCAATTAAGGGCCTCTTTCTACACCCCCCCATCAGTGGTGGGAGGATGGGGGCAGTACACCATGTGGACAGGTATACCCTTATGGCCTGGTCTTGGGTGGGGGCTCCTCCTGATCCAGCATCCTGTGGCCCCCAGAATGCCCCATGTGTGGCAAGTGCTGCAAGAGCAACCACCCCCCTCTCTTGCCCCTGCCCTTCACAGCAACTCCAAACTCGTCCCACACAGGGGCCTACCTGACTGGCCCCAGAGAGCCCACCTTAACCACCTGTCTTCTTGGACCTCTATCAGTGCTGCCATTCTTGGGTTTCCTGTAGTCCCAGCAGTGGCCACCACTTCTGGTGGCGCTGCTGGCATTGAAGAGATGACAGCCCTAGGATTGGTGGGCAGCTCTTGGAGGCTCTCCTCCCACGGGAAGACCTGGAAGTCCCGAAAGCAGGCAGATCACAGCGGTATTGACATGCAATCCCATCAGGATTCCTGGAAATGGCTGCAGTTGGATTGCCACTGACACTCCAGCCAATTGACAGGGCCACCACTGTGTGCAAAAATTTAGCCCCATATATTATGTGGCTCCAGCTGATGGAATCACCCTCTCTAAGTATTAAGAATGAATTGGAGAAAGAAGGCCAGAGATATATTTGAGGATTCATCTGTAGGGCTCTATTCCTGAACTCAGTGCAACGCGCAGTGAGGTACAACTGCAGGATTGCTCAGCTCTCCCAGTGAAACATCACACTGGATAAATACCACACGGGGAGCAGGATCCACTCAGGGCCATTCAATTCCTGACCTCGTTACAGCCTTGGTTCAAACATGGACAAAAGTGTTGAACTCTAGAGGTGAGGTAAGAATGACTGCCCTTGACATCAAGGCCGCATTTGACCGAGTGTGGCACCAAAGAGCCCTTGCAAGATTGGAGTCAATGGGAACCGGGGGAAAACTCTCTGCTGGTTGGAGTTATACCTAGCACAAAGGAAGATGGTTGTGGTTGGTGGAGGTCAATCATCTCAGCTCCAAGACATCACTGCAGGAGTTCCTCAGGGTAGTGTCCTCAACCCAACCATCTTCAGCTGCTTCATCAATGACCTTCCTTCCATCATAAGGTCAGAAGTGGGGATGTTCGCTGATGATTGCACAATGTTCAACACCATTCGCCACTCCTCAGATACTGAAGCAGTCCATGTCCAAATGCAGCAAGATCTGGACAATTCCCAGGCTTGAGCTGACAAGTGGCAAGTAACATTCGTGCCACACAAGTGTCAGGCAATGACCATCTCCAACAAGAGAGAATCCAACCATCACCCCTTGATGTTCAATGGCATTACCATCTCTGAATCCCCCATTATCCATATCCTGGGGGTTACCATTGATCAGTACCTGAACTGGATTAGCCATATAAATACTGTGGCTACAAAAGCAGGCCAGAGTCTAGGAATCCTGCAGCAAGTAACTCACCTCCTGACTCCCCAAAGCCTGTCCACCAACTACAAAGGCACAAATCAGGAGTGTGATGGAATACTCTCCACTTACCTGGATGAGTGCAGCTCCAACACCATTCAAGGAGTTTGACACTGTCCAGGACAAAACAGCCCACTTGATTGGCATCCCATCCACAAAACTTTCAATCCCTCCACTACCAACTCACAGTAGCGGCTGAGTGTACCATTTACATGATGCACTACAGGAACTCACCAAGCCTCCTAAGACAGCACCATCGAAACTTATGGCCACTACCATATAGAAGGACAAGGGCAGCAGATAGATGGGAACATCAGCACCTGCAAGTTCCCCTCCAAGTCACTCACCAGCCTGACTTGAAAATATATCGCTGTTCCTTCACTGTTGCTGGGGCAAAATCCTGGAACACCCTTCCTAACAGCACTGTAGATGTACCTACAACACATGGACTGCAGCAGTTCAAGAAGGCAGCTCACCACCACCTTCTCAAGGGCAATTAGGTATGGGCAATAAATGCTGGCCTAGCCAGCGACATCTACATCCCAAATGAAATTACGGAGGCTCTGGCCACAGTGTTCCACTGCTCCATGGAATATTAGAGTGGTGCCAGAGGACTGGAGAATTGCAAGTCTTAAAGCCCTGTTTATACAAAGGGGAGGTGCATGGTGGGGGGGGTTGGGGTGTAAGGGGGGGTTGGTGTCAACCCAGCAATTTCATGCCTAACTGCAGTGACCCAAAGATTTGGAGAGCTGCCAAAAGTCTGTTGACTTCGGGCAGGAATTTCTGGTCCCGCCAGCTTAATATTCTGGGGCAATATTAATTGGTAGACTGAGAAGTATGGGTTAATAAATGAAAACCAGCACAGTGCTTTTTAAGGTATAAAAATATATATTTTATAAAAATAAATCGACTGACTTCGTTGGGTTAATTGATGAAGTAACGGAGGGGTTAGATGAAGATGGTGAGATTCATGTTGTACCTATGGACTTTCAAATGGAATTCAACAAATTTTTTTTAAACTTTATTCTATCATGAGATATTGGTGTTGCTGGCAAGACCACCATTCGTTGCCCATCCCTAATTGCCCTTGAACAGGATGGCTTGCTGGGCCAACCACATTACTGTGGGTCTGGAGACACCTGTAGGCCAGATTGTGTAAGGACGGCAGACTTCCTTTCCTGAAGGACATTAGTGAACCAGATGGGTTTTAATGACAATTGACAACGGTCTCATGGTCACTATTACTGAGACTAGCTTTTAATTCCAGTTTTATTATTATTATTATTATTATTATTAATAATTGAACTCAAATCCCACCAGTTGCCATGGCATTTTCCTGGGCCTCTGGATTACTAGTGCACTGACATTACTACCACACCATTGTCTCCCGCCATATGACATTATAAGTTATTTATGAACAGAGGCATAGATTATAAAAGCAAGGAAGTCATGCTAAACATTTCTAAAACTTTTGTTAGACCACAGCTGGTGTAAAGTGTTCAACTACACCTCCGGTAGATGCCCAAAACTGAAGCTCTAAAAACACTCAAGAAGCTTGACACCATCCAGGACAAAGCAGCCCCGTTTGATTGGCACCCTGTCCACATTCACTCCCTCCACCACCGACGCACAGTAGTTGCAGTGTGTACCATCTACAGGATGCACTGCTGGAATTCATCAAGGTTCCTAAGACAGCACCTTCCAAACCCACGACCACTGCCATCTAGAAGGACAAAGACAGCAGATAGATGGGAACACCACCGCCTGGAAGTTCCCCTCCAAGCCACTCACCATCCTGACTTGGAAATATATCGCCGTTCCTTCACTATTGCTGGGTCAAAATCCTGGAACTCTCTCCCTAACAGCACTGTGGGTGTACCTACACCACAGGGACAGCAACAGTTCAAAGAGGCAGCTCACCACCTTCTCAAGGCAATATGTGCTGGCCTAGCCAGCGAAGCTCACATCCTGTGAATGAATGAAAAAAAGGAAGGCTATCACCTTGGAGAGAGGGCAGATTTACCAGAATGGTATCAGGTATGGGAGAATTTTGGATATGTGGAGAGACTGGAGAAGCTGGGATTGTTCTCCTTAGAGCAGAGAGACCAAGGGTTCATTTAGTAGAGGTGTTCAAAATCATTGAAGGGTTTGGATACAGTGAATAGTGAGAAACAGTTTCCAGTGGCAGAAGGGTCTATAATATGAGGACAAGGATTTTACGTGATTGTCAGAAGAACCAAAGGCAAGATGAGGCAACTTTTCTTTCACACAGTGTTTGCTGCCTGAAAGGGCAGCCGAAGCAGATCCACTGCTAACTTCCAAAAGGGGAATTGGAAAAAGGGGAATAAATTACAGAGCTATGGGAATGAGCAGGGAGTGGGACTAATTGGACAGCTTTTCCCAAAAGCCAGTACCAGGCTCAATTGGCTGAATGGCCTCCTCCTGTCCTGTATCATTCTGCGATTCTAAGTGTGGTTAATAGAAAAAAACTGTGCTAATGTCCTTTGTGCATTTTTTCATTTTCTCTTTGTGTGCAGTTAAGTGGTGAACTAAAGCAGAATCTGAACAATACAATGATGGAGAATTACGCAGAGCCTGGGGAGGAGAGTATCACCTCTTCCATCAACCAACTCCAGCAACATGTATGGAATTAACCTTTTTTGGGAGGTTGTCTGTGATGTGCACATATCGCTGGTTGACTGATAACTGATTACTGATCCGATTATTGCTTGATAACAATATTAATCCCTGGCCAATATTAATCTCCCAATCAACTTCACAAAAAAACTGATTATCTGGTCATTATCACATTGCTGTTTGTGGGAACTTGCTGTGCGCAAATTGGCTGCCACATTTCCTACATTACAACAGTCACTACACTTCAAAAGTACTTTGTTGGCTGGAAAGTGCTCTGAGCCATTCAGTGGTTGTAAAAAGGTGCAAAATAAATGCAAGTTTTTCTTTACCTGTGCTCTCAGAAAAGATCAGAGGCCATTTATTTTGAACAAAAGGTCTATGTTTCTGAGTATAATCTTTTTTTGGTTTTTAACCACAGTGCAATTTAAAGCTCTGAGGAGGTTAACAACTTATATTTATATAGCACCACCAGCTTTCTCAGATGCCAAAGTGGATAGCCTCACACTTGCTCACATTGAACTCCATCTACCTCAGTTTTCTTCACTGACTTAATCAATGTCTCTTCAAAATTTCCTGCTCCCTTCGCAAATCCTGTTGGGCGGAATGTGATGAGAGCGACAGGGCTCCTGCCAACCAGTTGAAGAACTGGTGGAAAACCCTCTCCAGGAAGCCTGAGGCAATTGTCAGGCAATCAGGCACTTACCTGGGCAGCATTCAGCCCTCCTGCGCTATCAAGCCCGCACTAGGGTAGAAATCCCACCAGCGAAGATGCCAGCCAATCCGAGGCCGGCAGCTCTCCTGTATCTGCAGCGCCACTGAAAATGGTGGCCACTGCAGGTACAACACTCAGACCTATCTTGAGGATCACCGATAGATCATAGAAATGAGTATGGGCGGGATGGGAGTCACAAGAAAGGGGTCACCAGCAAGGGAGGGTTGGGGGAAGGGAGGTCAGAAGCAAGATCAGCAGGTTGGCTTTCAGCAGGCACATCCTCTTTCCTGATGCTGGGTGCCTTGACTGGGCACAGAGTGCCTGTGTACAAGGGACCCTCTCCCCATCCCCACTATGCTGCAGGGAAACCCGAAAGGGCGGGTCTGCAGCCCAGAATACCAGGGGCGGCGGGACCTAAGGGCCTCAGTTGACCTCCCAATGAGGTGGCCGCCCTTCACCCTCCCGCACTGAACTAGGTCATCCCGCACCCTCCTGCCTGATCACCACCCACCCTCACCCCAAACCCCCTTCTCCAAACTCACCTCCGGGGGGGGGGGTCATCAATGCACTTGCAACTACAGACGCTGAGGACAAAAGCCCAAGATGGAATTGGATGACATGGATGACATAGAATCGAACAGCCCATTCGGCCCATCGTGTCTGTGCTGGCTCTTTGAAAGAGCTTTCTAATTAGTCCCACTCCTCCCTGCTCTTTCCCTATTGTCTTTTCAAGTACTTATCCAACTCCCTTTTGAAAGTTCTTATTGAATCTGCTTCCACTGTCCTTTCAGGCTGCTCATTCCAGATCACAACTCGCCAAATAAAAATATTTCTCCCCTTCCACTGACTTGCCAATGGTGTTCCACAGGTCTCAGAGTTGGCCCCTTGCTGTTTGTTGTATAAATTAATGATTTGGGCTTAAATGTGAGAGGCATGATTGGGAAATTTGCAGATGACACAAAACTTGGCTGTGTAGTTGATAGTGAAGAGGATAGCTGTTGTCTCCAGAATGATATCAATGGTTTGGTTGAGTGGGCAGAAAGGTGGCAAATGGAATTCAATCCAGAAAAGTGTGAGGAGTTGAGCATTTGGGGAGGGCAAACAAAGCAAGGGAATGCACAACAAACGGGAGGATATTGGGAGGGGTAGAGGAAGTGAGAGAAAGTGGAGTGCATGTCCACACGTCCCTGAAGGTGGCAGAACAGGTGGATAAGGTGGTAAAGAAAGCAATTGGAATGTTTTCCTTTATTGGACAAAGTATAGGATACAAAAGCAGGGATGTAATGATGGAACTGCATAAAACGCTGGTTAGGCCACAGCTGGAATTTTGGGTACAGTTCTGGTCACCACATTACTGGAAGGACATAATTTCCCTGGAGAGAGTACAGAGCAGATCTACAAGAACGTTGCCAGGCCTTGAAAATTGCAGCTGTGAGGAAAGATTGGATAGGCTGGGGTTGTTTTCCTTAGAACTGAGATAGCTGAGGGGTGACCTGACTGAAGTGTACAAGACTATGAGGGACATAGATAGAGTAGACAGGAATGCCCTGTTTCCTCTCACTGAGAGCTCAATTACCAAGGGGCACAGATTTAAGGTGAATGGTAAAAGGATTAGAGGGAACATGAGGAAAAGTTTCTTCACCCAGAGGGTGGCGGGTGGCTGGAATTTGCTGCCTGGTTTGGTGGTGGAGGCAGAAACCCTCAGCTCATTTAAAAGGTACCTGGATCTGCACCTAAAGTAACCTGTAAGGCTATGGACCAGGTGCTGGAAGGTGGGATTAGAATTAGAATCAAATTTTTTATTTTTTATTTTTTGGCCAGCACAGACACAATGGACTGAACAGCCTTTTGCTGTGCCATAACTTTTCCAAAGTTCTATGAATTTATGGGCTTTTTCGCTAATTACCTTAAATCAGTCCCTTTGGTTACCGACCTTCTAGTCACTGAAAACAGCTTCTTTTTATCCACCCTGTAAAAACCCCAAATAATTTTGAATGACACAGAGAGAATGATGATTGATTACTTATTCCACCCTAGTGCCTATAAAATGTTTTTCTAATTTTTAGTTAACTTGATTTGAAAAATTAAATGAAGGTACCTAATGATGGAGAAACGTGTAGCCATCTAATATTATGCCTAATAATCATGGGGCCCTAGGCTGTGCGAAGGTGTATTCCTCTCTCCATCTGGGAGGGAGATGGGGAGGTTGTAGCGTATTGAAAATTGCAATTTTGATCACTTGAAACTACCATGCACACTTGTACCAGCAGAGGGAGTCTGCAACAAGAGAACGAAAAGGAAACCATTGTTTGCTTGTGCAGATTTAAATTCCAGGTGTCTCTGGCCGTTTCTGTTCCAAGAACTCCACAGAGGTTGGGTGTATATAAGGAAAGATCTAGAAAATTCTGAAATGACAAAGAAGAGCTCTTACACCTTTGCTGTTCCATCACTCACCTCTAGTACAATTTCTGTTGAGTGTAAAGCTGTCCTTTATATAACTCTGTCTCAGGTGTGTTTTGAAAATGTTGTTGTCATGCTGTTAGTGTGCATTTACACATTTGATTTGGGGATTTGGTATAAGTAGTGATTTTACACTGCTGTGGGATTTGATGCTTTCATAACACATTGGCCTCTGTGACTAGCAAGCATGCAGCTCTCTCACCGTCTCGCCCTCTTGCTCTTCGGTACCATACCCTAAGGGGCATTAGCAACCATGGACTTCCATGTGTTGGCCCGTGGTTAAGTTTGGCAAGGTACTGCAGCGTTTCGCCATTGCCTCTGCAGGTTCCGGCTGACCCCGACACTGTCCCACTCTTACCGCCTGCCATCAGATGGGAAGGATTTGCAGGTTGATACTCAACCTGTTTGGCCACTTTATGCATGCACCTTCCTTGGCCACCAAGTCCTGGAGTGGGACTCGAACCCAGAGCTTCTGGCTCAGGCAGGGATGCACTTATACACTGTCTTGAAGCTGCTTGGAGACAACAGGGAGGAACGGGCAGGAAAGCAAAGCTTTGTCCTACCACCTTTCTTTCTCCTCCCCGTGGAAAATGTTGACAAATTCTGAGAAGCGTCATGTGTTGCCCTATAATTTGTTGGTAAACAATATGCAAGTTTGTTCACCTCACCTTGTCAGAAGGCATTGCTTACTGTCCTATTCCTCTGTTGCAGTTCAAGTGTTGTGGCAGCAACAGTTCAGCTGACTGGCAGTACAGTGCTTACATCCTCTCACCTGCGGCAGGTAACAGGCTAGTGCCTGACAGCTGCTGTAAGACAGTAACTGAGGCCTGTGGCCAGAGGGACCATCCATCAAATATCTACAAGGTGGAGGTAAGCAAAATATTGCATCACTTTGAAAGGCCATGTTATGGAGGTGAATATTGTAACTGCATTTTTCAAATGATTATTTGTTTCTACTCCGAGCCCTTACCCCTCCTTTCCAAGAGTGATCCATACTGTGGAGTGGGTTCCAAGGCCACGCAATAATTATTCAACTGTGACATTTCAACATTGTTTTCAGATCCATCCATGGCCTCAGCCCCTCCCTAACTCTGTAATATTCCTCCAATCCCTCTGAGACATCTATGATCCTCGAATTCTGGCCTCCTGTGCATCCCCAATTATAATCGCTCCACCACTGATGGCCGTCCTTCAGTTGCCGAGGCTGTAAGCTCTAGAATTCCCTCCCTACACCTCTCCACCTTCTCTACCTCACTTTCCACCTTTAAGACGCACCTTAAAACTTACCTCTTTGACCAAGCTTTTGGCCACCTGACCTAATATCTCGTTAGTGTGGCTCGGCGTCATACTCTGTTTCATAATGCTCCTGTGGAGCACCCTGGGATGTTTCATTACATTAAAGGTGCGACATAAATAAAAGTTGTTGTTGGGAAGAGAGGGCAGGAGGGTTCTCACAGCCAGATCTGATCCTGTCCTGTCCCACCGGACAAACTTGTATTTTGCAACTAAATGTAATTTCTGTTGTGGATTTATTGGATTGTTAGTGCCTGGAGCATGCCAAGGCCATGCTGCAGCTTTACTGTTATTTCTATACTGTAGCCTATTGGCTACACTCTAAATCTGTACACCTTGAGGTTAATTGCTATTGTTGAAGGAACTTTGTCTATATGTCGGCAGCCACTTGTTAACCCTGCTTTTCTTCCTTTAGGAAGAAGACAAGGTATTAAGGAGTGAGTGGCTGTTCTTTCTCTAGTTGCGATTTGCTATTTTATGGATGACACGTGAAACATTATACATGAAAATTTATATATTTGCATGTATAATGTTTTGAGGTGTGATGGATGTGTTAGAGGCAAGATTTTGATTCTATGGATGGATTTTTTTCAAATGTTGATGGGAGATCAGTGACCAGTAGACTAGAAAGAAGCAGCAGTTCAGGCTAGATGTGTTCGTGTGCAATGGGTCAAATGGCCTCCTTCTGTGCTGTAATGACTCCGTGACTCTCTGGGCTGAATTTTGGGCCCCGCCAATGTCAGGAACAGAGGTGAACAGGTCCCGAAGATTAAGAGGCCAGCCAATGTGGCAGTTTCCTGACCCAGTTCCTGACAGCCGCTGTTTTGGCCGATGTGGGTTTGGGGCCTGGGAAGGCCGCCCACACCCTTGAGGTAATTAGGCTCATTAAGAGCCTTGTTAAAAGTTGATAATGGAGGCCAACTGGGATTTTCCAGGTGGTCTCTAGTTTCCTGATGTGACAGGGTGGGTGGGTTGTTGTGGTGGTGGGCACCCAGGGATAAGCTGGGGTGCCAGTGCGCCTGGCAGACATACAGGTCCTCCCTGCCTGCTTCGGCAGGGGTATAGCCAAATGCTGCCCTGTAAAGGGTATATCCCTTAAACCCCTGCCTCACCAAAGTAGTGGCCTGGCTACTTTTTGTGCTTTCTTTTATTTAAGCTTTTAAAAAGTTTTCGAACAATCTTTTTGTTGAAGCGCCCTCTCAGTTATTTACCTTTTGCTGCAGCATGGTGGTCCTCTGAAGCTGGAAGGTGTCTGATTGGCCGTCCAGCCATGAGAGAACCACTTGCCACCCTCAGTTGGACAGGGAAGCTGTTTCCATGATAATTAAGGCTCATCCACATGAGAATACCGACTGGAGGTGGGTTCGGGACTCGAACGCAGTCCCAACTCCTGCTTCCCACCAACTTGGGGAAAGTTCTACCTGATGGACAAGCTGAGTGAGTGGGCAAATTGCAGTATAATGTGGATAAATCTGAGGTTATCCACTTTGGTAGCAAAAACAGGGAGGCAGATTATTATCTGAACGGCTATAACTTGAGAGAGGGGAAAGTGCAGTGAGACCTGGGTGTCCTTGTACACCAGTCGCTGAAGGTATGCATGCAGGTGCAGCAGGCGGTAAAGGAGGCAAATGGTATGTTGGCCTTCATAGTGAGAGGATTCGAGTACAGGAGCAGGGATGTCTTGCTGCAATTATACAGGGCCTTGGTGAGCCCACACCTGCAATATTGTGTATAGTTTTGGTCTCCTTATCTGAGGAATGATGTACTTGCTATAGAGGGAGTGCAGGGAAGGTTTACCAGACTGATTCCTGGGATGGTGGGACTGACATATGAGGAGATTGAGACGGTTAGGATTATATTCGCTGGAGTTCAGAAGAACGAGGGGGGATCACATAGAAACCCATAAAGTTCTAAAAGGACTAGACAGGGTAGATGCAGGAAGGATGTTCCCGATGATGGGGGAGTCCAGAACCAGGGGTCACAGTTTGAGGATATGGGGTGGACCATTTAGGACTGAGATGAGGAGAAATTTCTTCACCCAGAGAGTGGTGAGCCTGTGGAATTTGCTATCACAGAAAGTAGTTGAGACCAAAACATTGTATGTTTTCAAAGATATAGCTCTTGGGGTGAAAGGGATCCAAGGATATGGGGAGAAAGCGGGAGCAGGCTATTGAGTTAGGTGATCAGCCATGATCATAATGAATGGCGGAGCAGGCTCGAAGGGCCGAATGGCCTACTCCTGCTCCTAGTTTCTATGTTTCTATGACTCTCTAAAGTATTATGATTAGATTGCAAGCATAGTTCTGGATTTGATGGAATGGTAGGTAAAAGACGGGAAGGGACTGAGTGATGTCAGGAGTTGGCCGTTCCTGCTATTATACTCAACAAGATCTCATTTGTCACTGTGTCGAAACCTCAAGAAATAAGTTAAGATTACAGGAATATTGTAGATAAAACCTTATAATGACCTTATTCTCAAAGGTATGTAGGAATGAACGAAACTGGAAATGATCTACTAATCGCAAACAGAATTCCCTGAGTGTAATGCCCCAGGCAACATTCATCATTTGAAAAGTTTTTAAACTGTGTTTGCTATTTTACTGATATATCTAGTGCTTTTTTCACATCACGGCAGTTACTGTTCTTTTGACCGATTTCAATTTTGTAACTTGCTATTCTACTCTTGGGTAACTCCCATTTAGGATTGCCTTGTGCATTGGTCCATTGTCATGGGGGAGGCATAGTGTATTGTCACTGGACTGGTATTCCAGAGACCCAGGGTAACGCTCTGGGGACCTGGGTTTGAATCCTACCACAGCAAGATTTGAAATTTGGAGTTAAAAGTCTAATGAGGACCACAAAACCATTGCCGATTGTCATGAAAACCCATTTGATTCACTAATGTCCTTTAGGGAAGGAAATCTACTTACCTGGCCTAGCCTACATGTGACTCCAGACCCACAGCAATGTGGTTGACTCTTAAATGCCCTTGGAACAAGGGGAATTAGGTATGGGCAATAAATACCAGCATGGTCAGTGATGCCCAGATCCTGTGAATGAATAAAAAAAAGACACATTTAGATACAGATGCCACTATTATGTATGTATATGGTGGTGGCTCACCAACCTCCTCAAAGCCTCTCATTCATGGCGTTTGTGATGTAGGCTTCACTGACAAGGGTTGTTGACATTTATCACCAGCTGCCCCTTGAGAAGGTAATGATGGGCCTTCTTCCTGAACCACTGCAGTCTGTGTGGTGATGGTGCTCCCAACATTTTAACAACATCATCACCATCACTCAATTTCCATAGGGAGGATAGAGAGTTCTCTAGGCAATTTGATCCTTCCCTGGAAAACTCTCCCTCTTTGTCTGCCAGCCCAGGTTTCCATCAGGTGCCAGACTGAGGCAGAGCTTAGAATCATAGAAGATTTACAAGCCATTCGGCCCATCATGCCCATACTGGTCGATGAAATGCGAGCCAGTCTGATCTCACCTTCCTGCTGTAGGTCCATAGCCCTGCTGGTCATAGATATCCAAGTAAATATCCAATTACTTTTTAGTGAGGGTTTATGCCTCTATCACTTTTCAGGCACTGAGTTCCATGTCCCTACCACTCTCTGGGTGGAAAAAATGGAGGAGCAGGCTGGAGGGCCTGAGTGGCCTATTCCTGCTCCTATTTTGTATGTTTGTATGTTATCACTATGGGGTAAGCAAGGAGGATAGGCTCCAAAAATGAACTCAGCCACTATGGGGATTGAACTAGCACTGTTAGCGTTATCCTGCACCACAGGAAACATTGAACCAACTGAGTTAACCAACCCACTGAACTCCGATTACATCTATTTAATTTGTTTAGAGATGGACATTGGTTGCCGACAGCGCAGGTCTCTGCGCGAAACTGGGGCTTTCACTTTGCAAAATGCAGACATTTACAGAGAGGATTACAGAGGATATCCAGCACAGAAACAGGCCATTCAGCCCAGCCAGTCCATGCTGCTGTTAACGCTCCACTCGAGTTTCCTGCCATCTTTTCTTATCTAAATCTATCATCAGAACCCTCTATTCCCTTCTCCATCTTGTGCTGGCCTAGTTTCCCCTTAAATACATCCATAATATTCACTTCACCCGCTCTGCGTGGCAGTGAGTTCCACACTTTCACCACTCTCTGGGTGAAGAAGTTTCTTCTGAATTCCCTGCTGACTATCTTATATTGATGGTCTCTAGTTTTGCTCTTCCCCACAAGAGGAAACGTTCTCTGTGTCCACTCTGTCAAAACCTTTCATCACTTCAAAGGCTTCTATTGGACCAGCCCCCAGCCTTCATTTCCCAAGAGAGAAGAGGCCCAGACTGTCAATCCTTTCCTCATATGTAAACCCACAATTTCTGTTATCGTTCTTGTGAAACGCCACATCCCTTTGGATGTTTGCAACAGGCAAAGTACTGACCGTACTCAACCAGCACGTACTTGCAAAACTCAGAACAGTGTCCAACATTAGAAGTGATTCCATAATTGGACAGCCCTTGCTAAACAAATCAGATTGCACTCGAAATTACGCTGACAAACAATATAAGATTATCAGTCAGGCTTGCAGTGTGGCTCAGTCACTTATTTATTTTTCCTTTCAATAAATTTATCGAAACTAGAAGCTGTTTGTGATCCTGAATAGATTTTCAAAAGCTTATGGGAGACAGGAGAGTTTATTGAACTGATTTTTTTGAGTAAACAGTTCAATCTGTCAGCCCAGGCTGAATGTAACTGTTATTTCTCTAAAGGGCTGGGAAACATTTTGAAGAAAAATAAACACAGCGGGTGAGGTCCTGGAGAGTGGGAAGAGGTTTGTGCAGTGCTGCGATACAGGAAATTAAATCAGTGAAGAAGCTGATGAGAAAATTAGAGAAACCCGTAAACCGCAAATTGTGTTATGATTACAAACACTTGCTGAATTATAAAATTTAACAGGCGGATGTGGGGTTGTGGTGCAGTAGCACAGTGGTTATGTTACTGGACAAGTAATGCAGAGGCCTAGACTAATCCAAAGACAAGGACCAGGATTTTTCCAGCCCGTTGGAGACAGGTTCGGAGGCAGGAGGACAGGAAAATGGCAACCAATGGTGTTATGAGGAAAGCTCGATGTGTTCATGTCGCTAGAGGATGGGATGTGGGCTTCGCTGGCTGGGCCAACAATTTTTGCCCATCCCTAGATGCCCTTGAGAAGGTGGTGAGCAGTCTTCTTGAAGCACTGTAAGTACACCCACAGTGCTGTTAGGAAGGGAGTTCCAGGGTTTTGACCCAGCGACAGTGAAGGAACGGCCGATATGTTTCCAAGTCAGGATGGTGAGTGGCTTGGAAGGGAACTTGCAGGTGGTGGTGTTCCCATGTGTCTGCTGCCCTTGTCCTTCTAGATGGTAGTGGTCGCAGGTTTGCAAGGTGCTGTCTAAGGAAACTTGGTGAGTTTCTGCAGTGCATCTTGTAGATGGTACATGCTGCTGCCACTGTACGTCGGTGGTGGAGGGCGTGGATGTTGAAGGTGATGGATGGGGTGCTAATCAAGCGGGGCTGCTTTTCCCAGTGCCGGGAATGACAGCAGCTTGGCGGGCCTCCAACTGGGGGCCAGCTGGCCAACTATATCATTTAAAAACCAACTGATGTCAATTTTGCCAAGTTGCTGCCATTATGCCAGTAACCCAGGCCCCTGCCATGCATGGAAGCTTCCAGATATGTGGAGACAGCCTCCCACTGGCTTCCCAGTGGAAGTGAGAGGGGTGGCCTTGGTTTCAGGAGGCTCCATGCCCCGGAGAAGGAGGCACTCCCCCGGCAGCTGATCGTCCTGCTCCGGCCCTGACGCTGCGGCTGGAGGGGTACCCATCAGCTCATCAGGGGCCTGCCTGCCTGTCTCAGGCACAGAGAGGAATTTTTCACCTTGCTCATGAGGGCTCCTCAATATGGAGGCGCACCCTCTTTCCCCTTGCAGCAGTGGTCACCTCTATCGGTGCGGCTGCTAAGCTGCCCTCTGATTGGGCCAGGAACTTGGAGAGGCGGGACTCTGCTCTTAATTGGAAAGCAGGCCCAGCGCAGTCTCTTAATTGGCTGCCGTCATGTAGGTTGCTTGTGTGGACCCACTGCCCTCTTGCCCGGGCCCAACATTGGGACTTACCTCACACCAGCAAAATCCTGACCGTGAATTCAAACCCCACCACAGCAGCTGGGGAATCCAAATTCAATTAGTGGAATGCATCTGGAATAAAAATACATATCTCAGCGATGGTGACCACAAAACTACCAAGTGTCGTAAAATCCCAGGGAGTTCACTAATGTCCTTCGGAGACGATGTCTGCCATCCTTACCTGGTCTGTCCTAAGTGTGACTCCAGACCCAATAGTAATGTGGTTGATTCTTAGCCCTCAGAAATGGCCTCGCAAGATTATTAGCAATTGGAGTAGGAGTAGGCCATTCAGCCCATTGAAACTGCCCCGCCTTTCAGTAAGATCATGGCTGATCTGAGTGCGGCCTTGACACTACTTTCTTGCCTGTCTCCCATAACCCCTAATCCCCTTTGTAGATCAAAAATCTGTCTAACTCAGCCTTGAACATATTTAATGATGCAGTCTCCAGACCAAAGACCCTCAGAGAAGAAATTCCTCATCTCTGTCTTAAATTGGAGACCCCTTATTTTTAAGTTTGCTCCCTAGTTCTAAATTTCCCCACAAGAGAAAATGTCCTCCCATCATTACCCCCTCCTCAGAATCTTTTATGTTTCAATAAGAACATCTCTCATTCTTCTAAACTCCAATAAGTATAGGCCCAACCTGCTCAGTCTTTCATAATATTTCATTCCAGAAATCAGTTTTGTATAAACCTTCTCTGAACTGCCTCCAATGCTAGTTTTATAAGGATGAGCAACACCCACATCCCATGAAGGAACAAAATTCTTAAATAAATGATGTTACAAGAAATTGTTCTCAAATGTAACACAATTATTCAAGAAAGGAGGGAACGAGGAATCAGGTAACTACAGGTCTGTTAGCCTGACATCAGTTATCAGGAAAATGCTGGTTGTGGTAATAAGGCACTTAGAAAATCATAATGGGGGAGACAGTGGCCTAGTGCTTAATGTCACTGGACTAGTAATCCAGAAGCCCAGGCTAATGCACTGAGGACATAGGTTCAAATCCCACCACTGGAGCTGGGGGAATTTAAATTCCATTAATAAATCTGGAATTGAAAGCTAGTCTCAGTAATGGTGACCATGAAACCATCATCGATTGTTGTAAAAACCCATCTGGATTCACTAATGTCCCTTAGGGAAGGGAATCAGTCGTCCTTACCTGGTCTGGCCTACATGTGACTCCAGACCCATAGCAATGTGGTTGACTCTTAACTGCCCAAAAGAAATGGCTGAGTGGGTCACTCAGGTCACGGGCAATTAGGGATGGGTAACAAATGCTGACTTTGCCAGTGATGCCCACATCCCATGAAAGAATAACTAAGCTTTTGAGGATGTGACTAGCAGAGTAGATAAACAGGAGCCAGTGGATGTGGTATGTTTGGATTTTCAAAAGGCATTCAAATAAGGTGCCACATGGAAAGTTGTTGCACCTCGGTTGGGGGTCATGTATTATCTTGGATAGAGCATTAGTTAAAGGATCGAAACCAGGGAAAGTAAATGGGCCATTTTCAGGTTAGGGTGCCACAAGGGCCAGTGCTGGGGCTTCAGCTATTTATGACTCCGATGAAGGGACCAAGAGTAATATCTCCAAGTTTGCTGACGATATGAAGCTAGGTGGGTAAGTTGTGAGGAGGAGAGGCTCCAAAGAGATATTGATAAATGAGTGGGAAAGTTTGAAAGATGGCGTATCGTTCCCACTGCGGGGAGAAGAAATTAAACTGAATATTTTTGAAGTGGTGGCAAAATATTAGATGTTGGTGTTCAGAGGGATTTGGGAGTCCTTTGCAAGAAACACGGGAAGTTTTTGTCCAGATAGAGCAAGCAATTAGGAAGGCTAAAGGGGAGGTGGCAGTGGCACAGGGGTATTGTCACTGATTAGTAATCCAGAGACCCAGGTCCTGTCTTGGCAGATGGTGAAATTCAAATTCAATAAAAAATCTGGAATTAAAAGTCTAATGATGACCATGAAACCATTGCCAATTGTCATAAAAACCCATCTGGTTCACTAGTGTCCTTTAGGGAAGGAAATTTGCTGTCTTTACCTGGTTTGGCCTACATGTGACTCCAGCCCCAACCAGCAATGTGGTTGATTCTTAAATGCCCTCTGATCAAGGGCGATTAGGGATGTGCAATAAATGCCTAGCCAGCGACACCCAGATCCCATGAACAAATATATTTTAAAAAACGTTGGCCTTTATTGCAACGGTGTTTGGAGTACAAGAGTAAGGAGGTCTTGCTGCATTTGTGCAGGGCTTTGCTGAAGGACACCTGGAGTTTCCTGGACGGTTTTATTTCTGTGCCTAAGGAAAGATATACTTACCTTAAAGGGATTAATCTCTGGGATGAGAGGGTTGTCCTAAGAGATGAGATTGCGTAGATTCGGCCTTTACTCTCTGGGGTTTAGACAAATGTGAGGTGATCTCACAAAAATATGCAAGATTCAGAGAGGGCTTGAGAGGGTCAATGCTGAGAGGCTGCTTTCCCCTGGCGACGAAGTCTAGAACTAGGGGACCTCGTCTCATGGTAAGGGATTGGTCAGTTAGGACTGAAATGAGGAGAAATTTCTTCACTCAGAGGGTTGTGAATCTTTGGAATTTTCCACCATAGAGACTTGTGGATGCTCAGTTATTGAATATATTCAAGACTGAGATTGATAGAATTTTGAATATCAAGGGACATGGGGATTGGTAGGAGCGTGGGGCAAGGAAATGGAGCTATAGAGGAGGGTCAGCCAGGCTCTTATTAAGTGGCTCAGGGCAAGACTATCTCCTCCCTTTCTTATATTATGGAACCTGCACGCTTCCTAAAGGTTGTAAAAGTTATGGCGGAGATTTCCACATATTGGGAATTCTTTGGTGATTTATTTGAACAAACATCTCCCTGGAATCTTTGGGGAAATCAATCTTTTCTGTCCGATCTCTGCAGCTGAAATTGGTTCCTTGGTTCCCAAGCGAAATGGATTATGCTGAGATCAAAGCAAAGTACTGAAGATTGTTGGGATGTTTGAGTGCAGGAAGGAATGTAAAGACTCCAGCAGCAAGTTGCTCGGCCAGATTGTCAGTTTGATATAAATGGGCCATACCTCGGAATCTCTTGATAATACTGCTAAATCCACCCGACTCGATCCACAATCCCCAGGGGCCACAAGCTGGGCCTAGCTGGCATCAGCTGTCAGGTTTTATTGCTACTTTTGAAAAGAGGCCTCTGTTGACCATCAGACTGCATTCCCTCCCTCTCTCTCTCTCTCTCTCTGGCTCACAAGCTGCTAACAGCTGAATATTTGTTGAGGAGCTGCGAGGTCTGACAGCCAGTAACAACAATTCAGCTGCCGCTTGAATTATTCATCAACAGCTCTTTCTATCCAAACTTAACCAGCAGCCAAATATCTCACCTCAATGGCTGTATTTTACCTTTTTGTAACAATATAAACTCTGGAGAGCTTGGCATTTCCATTACGCGCACTGTTATCTCCTCAAAGAACATTGGTTAAGTTTGTCAGACACAATTTGGTTTTCACTAATCCCAGCTGGCTGTCCTCAAGGAATCCACATCTTTTTAGATCAGTATTAATTTGGTAGCACTCAGAAACTGTCCCACTGCTGATGTAGAGTTAATTTGATTTCTAGTTATCTGCTTTACTCCTTTTATTGAATCCCTTTTTTTTAACAGTGGGGTTACATTGATAATCCTCCAGTCCCCCGGTACAGCTACTATGTCCCAGGATTGTGGTCAGAATATCTCCTGTTCCTCTCTGACTTCCTTTAGCTTTCTTGGACGCAGCTTGGGCCTTTTTCCGTTTTGAGTTCCCACCACTTATTTGTACTTTGTTTTTAATTCTGTGCAGGTGGAGGCTACTAATTGGCATTTACATGTGTAAAGAGACACTTACCGAAACTGTGGCCAGAATTTTGTTGGCCTGCATTGGGGGCCTCGTTCACTGGCCAGAGATCCGGCAGGGAACCCCTGTCAGTTCCTTGGCGGGGAGGGAAGGTCTGACAGAACCAAGTGCCCTACGGGTCTTAATTGGCTGCCGTCAAGCCTGCCCTGTGATTGAGGTCCAATAACGCCCTCCTTGCCAGCAGGATCGGTGGCTGCTGGCGGCACTGCGCCCATTCTCGGCCCAGGATCGGGGAGGGTCCCCAGGCTGCACGCGAGCGAAGGCGGGCTGGGGGTCGTGGGGTGGGGGGGGTCGCAGGAGAGCGGGGAGATGGGGTCGACGGCAATGGCAGGGGGACGGCTTTCAGCAGCCGCCCCTTTGCCTGGCACCGGGTCCCTTGATCGAGTACCGAGTGCCCCCCCACGCCCCCCCCCCCCACTGCCTCGGGACTAGGGTTGCCAACTGTGATTCAATGTATTCCTGGAGGTTTCATCACGTGACTTGCCCCCATGCTCCAGCCATTAGTCAGCCAACACATCCACCCTTGAGACGCACGGCCTTCCTACGCCAATTGGAAAGCAAAAAGACTCATTACCCAGTTGGATGATGCTTGTCTGTCAAACAGCCTTCTTTTTCCATTTTCAATGTTTTATATCTGGTAAAGAGAAATGTTCAAAGAAAATGACAAAATAAAACTATCTATTTTAAATGTCTCAATGATTTTTCTCCAGGGTTGTGCACAGCAGTATCCCGGAGTTTGATCTTCAATTCCCCGGAATTGCCCTGCTCTGGGAACCATCTGAAAATGCGACTTAAATCGCAGACTTCAGGTGGTTCCGACTGTGTTGCATCAATAGTTACCCAGAAAAAGAAGAATTAAAACCACTTCTAGCTTCTGGGTAACTGCTGTGCAGACCCACACTGACCCCGCCCAGGGACTCTCCCTGCCCCCACCCCCCACCCCCCCCCCCAACCCTGACTACTGCCTCATGGAACTCCTCCACCCCTGACTACCCCACAATGGGACTTCCCCCCCCACCTCCCACCACGGGATTACCCCACACCCCCCAGCATGAGCCTTCACCACCCCCCTCCCCCCCAGTGGACTACTCCACGGGACAGCCCCCCCCAACCACCAACCACCCCCAAACTTCATAAATTCTAACCACTTACTTGACAAACCTACCTTCTTCCTGGCTTGAAAGTGACAGGACCTGTAAATTCACCTGATTTATGGCAGCTGGTGCCCTATAAAAGGGGGCGTGGTCTCCTTCGTCTCCGACTCTGAAGCCTTCCACAGAAGGCCTGGGGGCATTACCCCCCCCCCACCCCCCCGACATAGTTTTTGCCTGGCCTGTGTTGGAAGGTTGGACGAGAGAGGATGGGGAAGATTTGAAGGTAAAAAAAAGTAGGAGCGGATTGGCAATCTGACTCTGATTGATTGCCACTTCGCCGAAGTTCAGGCCCACATTTTGAGTTTTGCAAGCACGGGCTAGTTGGCTACCCATCAGCACTGATGTTTGGGTACCCAACCAGCCCGTGCTTGCAAAACTCAAAACACAGTGCCCAACATTAAATGTGATTCCGCAATTGGACAACACTTGCTAAACAATCCTGATTATGCTATGAATTATACTGAAAACCAATTTAAGACTGTCAGTCAGGTTCGCAGTACTGCTCACTTACACTATATATGGCACTAGAAGCCATATATATTCACACACACACAGTTCTTTGCAGACAGAAGGAACATGTCCACACATTTTGCACCTTTCTCAACTATACAAAAGTTTAGGGAACGGTCATTCCCTGGTTCATTACCCAGGACAATGCCTTGGCCAATCAGAGTCAACCTGCCCAGTTTGAATTTGAACAAATCTGGACGGTTAACTATTCCAAGCTGCATTCTCCCTGGCAACGCCTCCACCAATCAGAGTCCACTTGCCAACCGATCAGCACCCTTTTCTCATGCAGTATAAATTGTTGTTCCCTTTACTGTTGGTAATTTCTTGTGAGCTGACCTGATGAGTGCAAGTTAAAAAGCTTTGATAGCATGTCTATTTTTTCTTTCAGCAACACTCAAGTTCTGTCCTACCAAAAGACTAGTTGTCACTATAGTTGCTTTCCACTGACTGGCTTGGTAGTTCTCTTCGGACAGTGGGAGGTATGCAGGGAACTAAAATTAATCGAATGGAATGTCACTGGAGTAATATGTCAAATGACTCGGGAGGAGTGGGAATTTCATTTATTACCTCATTTCTAGTCACGACAGACAGTATCTCTCTCCTGAACGCTGTGGAACAAAGAAACTATTTCAGGTGCAGGTCCACGTTTTTAGCTACTTTGTGTGAGACAGGAAGTAGCTCAGTTTAATTGAATATTTTCTCTTTACGAATTAGGCCTGCTTTAATTTTAAACCAATAAAGATAATTAATCTTCATTTTATGAAGACGCCAATCATAGTTTTACTTCCAGTCATAATGAGTTTATGCCCCTCCTGGGGCTAATTTTACACGGTCTTGTCTTCCTTTCATCCTGAATTCTTCTATAAGTAATTATTCATTCCATTTTCTGAATGCTCAAATTGCATCAGTCACCACTTGTGGCAAATCACTTATCTGATGTAAATTGTCCCCTGATATCTACCTTTATGTATCTCGCAGTTATTTGTGAGATCCCAACTCATCATTAGCTGTCCTTGTTCATTTTATACCTAACATGTCTTTTCTCAATCTTCAATGAGATATAACCCAGAACAAAAACAAAAATACCTGGAAAAACTCAACAGGTCTGACAGCATCTGTGGAGAGGAACACAGTTAATGTTTCGAGTCCGTATGACTCTTCAACAGCAGGCCTGCCTTGCTTGTTCATGCCTGATTTGAACATTCTCTTTTTAAAAATTATTCATTCATGGGATGTGGGCACTGCCAACCCTAACTGCCCTTGTTCAGAGGGCATTTAAGAGCCAACAACATTGCTGTGGGTCTGGAGTCACACGTAGGCCAGACCAGGTAAGGATGGCAGATTTCCTTCCCTAAAGGGCATTAGTGAACATATATTAGACATATAATTCCAGATTTTTATTGAATTCAAATTTCACTACCTGTCGTTGTGGGATTCGAACCCTGGTCACCAGAGGATTACCCTGGGTCTCTAGAAACTAGACCAGCAACAATACCACTACGCCATCACCTCCCTGGTGGGAGGAGTCCACAGCCTTCCCAATGTATCCTGGCCTTTGTTATTTTTCCACCGTCAGAACCTCTTTGCTTTTATTTTCAATCTTTCCACACAATAAATTTTGGGAGTAAAACCGAACCTCATTCTTGTCTGTCAAGGTTGCACGAGCATTTCATGTTGAACGTATTGTTTGCAGGGTGGATGCATCACCGTATTGGAGCAGACCCTAGCAGACCACACTCTGATTATTGGAGCAGTTGGCATTGGTGTAGCTTGTCTTCAGGTGAGTCACATCGCCAGTAGTGGAGCACCACTGGAATCTGAGCAAAATAGCCTTTTGCAAACATGTTGAAGCTGCTCTGGGGAGTCAGTGAACCTCATGATGATTTCATATTACTGGGTCGGGCTTGGGGGCTTGGTGCTCCTTTCATGTATAAGATGGTCCATGCAGCAGAAGCCTCTCCCAATAGTACAGACATGACTGCTCTAACACTGAGCATGTCTGTTACTGTGTTGCACAGTGAGTGTGTCTGCCACTACCTTTTCCTCCCTCTCTGTCTCTGGAGTCATTGCTGGGTGGTACTGGGATGGGAGCGGTGGGGTTGCAATTCTACTGCCTTTAGGTATTGGCCCCAGCACCTGGTCTGGTTGGATACCCTGCTGGGCGCTGAATGGGCCAATGTGCAGGAAAATGAGTTGAGAAATGGCCCTCCGGCCCTTTGATTAATTGAGAGAGCAGTATAGGATCTTGGGCTTCATAAATGTACGCTTGAATACAAAAGCAGGGAAATTGCACTGAATCTTCTGGTTAGGCCACAACCAGAGTACTGATTCCTGTTATGGGGAAGATAGTGATGTAGTGGTAATGTCACTGGACTAGTAACCCAGAGGTCCAGGCTAATGCTCTGGGGATATGGGTTCAAATCCCACCATGGCAGCTGGTGGAATTTAAATTCAATTAATAAACCTGGAATTAAAAGCTAGTTTCAGTAATGGTGACCATGAAAACTATGATCAATTGTTGTAATAACCCATCTGGTTCACTAGTGTCCTTTAGAGAAGGAAATCTGCTGTCCTTACCCAGTCTGGCCTACATGTGACTCCAGACCCACATCAATGTGGTTGACTTTTAACTGCCCTACCAAGTCATTCAAATCAAGGGCAGTTAGGGATGGGCAACCAATGCTGGCCTTGCCAGCAATGCCCATGAAAGAATTTTTAAAAAAGTCTGGGTCACCAGATTTTAGGAAGAATGTGAGGGTCCTTGAGAGGGTACAGAGGAGATTTACTCAGAATGGTTGTAGGGATGGGGGATTTTAGCTAGAAGGTTAGGTTGGAGAAGCTGGGGCTGTTCTCCTTGGAATAAAGGAGATCTGATAGAAGCTTTTTTTATGTTCATTCATGGGATGTGGGTGCCTCTGGCTGGGCCATCCCTAATTGCCCTTGAGAAGTTGGTGGTGAGCTGCCTTCTTGAACAGCTGCAGTCCCTGTGGTGTAGGTACACCCACAGTGCTGTTAGGAAGGAAGTTCCAGGTTTTGGACCCAGCGACGGTAAAGGAACGGCGATATATTTCCAAGTCAGGATGGTGAGTGACTTGGAGGGGAACTTCCAGGTGGTGGTGTAACAGCTGCTTTTGTCCTTCTAGGTGGTAGAAGTTGCGGGTTTGTAAGGTGCTGTCGAAGGAGCCTTGCAAGTTGCTACAGTACATCATGTAGATGGTACACGCTGCTGCCGCGGTGTGTCGTTGGTGGAGGGAGTGAATGTTTAAGGCCGTGGATGGGGTCCCAAGCAAGTGGGCTGCTTTGTTCTGGATGGTGTCAAGCTTCTTGAGTGTTGTGGGAGCTGCATTCATCCAGACAAGTGGAGAGTATTCCATCACACTCCTGACTTGTGCCTTGTAGATGGTGGACAGGCTTTGGAGGGTAAGGATGTGAGTTACTCGCCATAGGCTTCCTAGCCTCCAACCTGTTCTTGTAGCCACAGTGTTTATATGGCAGGTCCAGTTCAGTTGCTGGTCAATGTCACCCAGAGGATGTTGATAGTGGGGGATTCAGTAATGGTAATGCCATTGAATGTCAAGGGGCGATGATTAGATTCTCTCTTGTTGGAAAAGGTCATTGGTGGGCACTTGTGTGGTGCGAATGTTACTTGCCGCTTGTCAGCCCAAGCCTGGATATTTTCCAGGTCTTGCTGCATTTGGACATGGACTGCTTCAGTATCTGAGGAGTCGTGAATGGTGTTGAACATTGTACAATCATCAGCGAACATCCCCACTTCTGACCTTATGATAGAAGGAAGGTCATTGATGAAGCAGCTGAAGATGGTTGGGCCGAGGACACTACCCTGAGGAACTCCTGCAGTGATGTCCTGGGATTAGCCTCCAACAACTACAACCATCGTCCTTTGAGCTAGATATGACTCCAACCAGCGGAGAGTTTTCTCACTGACTCCCAGTGAATTCAATTTTGCTAGGGCTCCTTGATGCCACACAAAAGCTGCCTTGATGTCAAGGGCAGTCACTCTCACCTCACCTCTGGAGTTCAGCCCTTTGGTCCATGTTTGGACCAAGGCTGTGATGAGGTCAGGAGCTGAGTGACTCTGGGGGAACCCAAACTGGGTGTCAGTGAGCAGGTTGTTGCTGAGGAAGTGCCACTTGATAGCACTGCCAATGTCATCTTCCATCACTTTGCTGATGATGGAGAGTAGACTGACAGGGCAGCAATTGGCCGGGTAGGATTTGTCCTGCTTTTTGTGGACAGGACATACCTGGGCAATTTTCCACATTGCCTTGTAGATGCCAGTGTTGAAGCTGCAGGGCCAGGAACGAAATCACAGGACCTGCTGCTTCTTTGCTTTCTGGGTCGCTTATTCCCCACACCAACACACTGACCCTCCCCCCCGCCCCCCCCCCCCACCCACCACTTAACCCTCCCCCTCAAATACATATGATATTTTTCCCCCTTTCAAGATTCACCAATCAATTCGTCAATCAGAAAGGTAACAGCAAAATGATGATGCCCATTGTTGGCATCTGGTTACACATATCATCCAATATATATAAATTTATATATGTACATACAGCATGGATCATTAATATTAAGAGCAGCAATGATATCATTCTAACAACAACCCCCCTCCCAGTGAATCAGATGGGTTTTTATGACAATTGACAATGGTTTTCATCACTGAGATTAGCTTTCCATTCTGGATTTATTAATTGAATTCAAATTCCACTGGCTGCTGTGGTGGGATTTGAACCCATATCCCCAGAGCATTAGCCTGGGCCCCTGGAGTACTAGTGCTGTGAAATTACCATTACACCACTGCCTCCCCACTAGATTACAAGATTATGACAGGTTTGGGTAAGGTAGACAAAGAAAGGCTGCTCCCATTAGCTGATGGTACAAGGACCAGCTGGGGGCAGAGATTTAAGGTTTGGGCAAGAGATGCAAGGGGGGGATGTGAGGAACAACTTCTATTACACAGAGAGTGAAAATGACCTCGAACTCACTGTCCACGAGAGGGTGGAAGCAGAGACGGATGAATGATTTCAAAAGGAAATTGGATGGGCACTCGAAGGAAATAAACTTGCAGGGATACGGGGATAGATTGGGTAATGGGACTGACTGGATTACCCTATAGAGAGCCAGCATGGACTCGCTGGGCTGAATGGCTGCCTCCTGTGCCATAATCACTCTATGACATTCAGCGTTTGTATGCTTCATCGAGGTGCCTGATTTCAGGGTGATGATGAAAATGTCAGTGCTGCTAACTCTCGTTTTTCATATGTCAAACAATGGAGAAATGGGCCTGATTTTCAATCCTCTGTATTCGCCTTTGCTTGTGAATGGACCTAAGCTGTCAGGGATGGGTGTACGAGTTTCCCTGGCAGGTTGTTTAATGTGTTGTGTGCTGGCTGTGTGGTTCGACCGCAAACTCTAAATACAGAAGTTGTTAAGTGGCTAATTTCTACAACTTTGTTCTCTGTGTTACAGCTGATCGGGATGGTAATAACAGCTTGTTTTATCTGTGCACTGATCAGAGAAGAGGAAGAGGATGAGTATTCTCAGACCTGATTGCTTAGCATTTTCGGGGCAGTCAGTTATGATTGTTTATCTGCTGTTCGCCAAAATTGCTCTCAACTCCATGTTCACAGCTTCCCTAACCCAGAACCTCCTCTCCCGACATCATTGTTGTTAAGTTGCTATTGTTTGATTCTGACAGCCACCTTGTGGTTCATATTTTGTATTTCTACTGGCAGGTCATGTTAAGAATCTCTTCCTTTATATAGAATTAAACATGTGATAACTGACACTCACCATGAACTTTCTGACATTTTGATCCACTTGATTTTCCTGTCCCATTAATTTGTTTGGAAGGGAGGGTCGTGTAGGCACATTCAGGTGATGTGTAAGAGCAACTCTCACTCTTCCTCCTTAGCTCAGGATAGACCCTGACCTCTGGTCATTGAGAGTTGAGATGGCCATTCAGCCCATCTCAACTCATCCGCCCATAATTCCCAACCCTGACATCACCCCAGTGAAACAGCACTGATGCCATTTGGTTCTTTTACAAATTGCCTCTTTAAACTCCACCCCTCCCAAAGCCCACCCTTACCACCCCCCACCCCCACCCCCTGCTCCCACCCCCCCACAGCCACCATTTCTACAATAAAACACTGTTTGGGAGCTGGGTGCCTCACCAATAGGGTGTCATCTTCACCGGTGTTGTGCTCCTGAAGTCACACACCTGGATCTTGTCTTCAAAACACTCATCCCCATCTCTCAGTACCCAGAGTTAATGTGAGGTGAGGGGGAATGGAGATAGGTGGGAAGTGGTGAGGGAGGGGTAGGAAGGTAGGAAGGAGCAGAGGGAGAAGACGAGGTGGGTGGAGTGCGGGGGGAGATGTAGGGGGAATACTGAGGACAGTGGGGGGAGAGTGGTTGGAGGATGAGTGGGTGCAGGTATGTGGGAGATGGGGGGTGGGGGGGGAGTGGGGTAGAACGGAAGTGAAGGAGATGAGGGGAAGAGATGGGTGGGGTGAAGAGCATGTGGGGTAGGGGAAACTGGGGCTGCACAAGGTGGGGGCCAGGTTGGAAGGAGAGGGGGGAGAGATGAGGCGGAAGTGGGGAAATGGAAGCTGTAGGAGGGGGAATATGAGGGGGGAAATGAGCTTCTTCATAGTAACATTTTTAAAAAGTGAAATTTCTGGTAAGACGGTTAGTTATTTCTATGAAAAAGGGAAGTAAATTAAGCAAAATGCACTTCCCCTAAACTTTTGTCTAAATTAACAACTGCTTATAACTTTAGAGAAAATAAAAAAAAGCCTGTTTGATTTGAGATGAAATGTATTTTTCACTTTGTAAACGGCCACTGTCGAACAAAGAAAACTCAACTCGTCATGATGTGGGTGGATTTCCCTTTGCAAACACTTTGTGTTTATTACAATGTGTGGAAATGTAGCACAGTTTGGATATGTTGTTCTCACAGCAGGACATGGATGTGAGCCAGTATCACCTCCAAGTCCACATTCCCTTTGCAACAGACTCTAATGACATGATCTCAAGACTCAGAGTTTAAAAGTTAAAGCAGTGAATTATTTCCAGTCAGTTTTGGCCCAGTCCTAATTTGCAAAATTGGCCGACCTCAGTTACTGAAGGAAGGATAGGGTGGGAGGGCATGACCCTTGATCCATGACCCATGACCTATGACCATCTCCCCTCAACTATCCTGCCACAGGTTGCTGCGGTTATAAGTTAATGCATGGCCTGTCTTGTGAACCATTCACCTGAGTCTGGCCTTTGCAAAGGAATGATCATATGGTACCTGGGGATCGTGCATGTCATTCAGTGATGGTCCAAAAATACACCAACCATCAGTGAACCGCCACACACCACACGCCACAACATATCAAACATTTGTTATCTGAACAGATAGGTTGTGTAAATACTATCAGTGTAATTGTGCTTTTCCATTACATGCATCGTGACTCTCAGACGAGTTTATGAGGAAGATCTTGCGAAATAAGGGTGAGTTTACTCTAAACCAAACCTGGCTCCTCCCCCTCCCTGCAGTAACCAATCCTGACTCTTCATCCACCCAACAGTAACCAATTCTGGCTTCTCCCCCTCACTGCAATAACCAATCCTGGCTCTTCACATTCCCTGCAGTAACCAATCCTGACTCTTCATCCATCCAACAGTAACCAATTCTGGCTTCTCCCCCTCACTGCAATAACCAATCCTGGCTCTTCACATTCCCTGCAGTAACCAATCCTGGCTCTTCACGTTCCCTGCACTAAACAATCCTGGTTCTTCACCCAACCAACAGTAACCAATCCTGGCTCTTCACATTCCCTGCAATAACTAATCCTGGCTCTTCACACTCCCTGCAATAACCAATCCTGGCTCTTCACGTTCCCTGCAGTAACCAATCCTGGCTCTTCACGTTCCCTGCAGTAACCAATCCTGGCTCTTCACGTTCCCTGCAGTAACCAATCCTGGCTCTTCACCCTTTCTACAGTATCCAATCCCAGAGTTCCACTTCTCAGAGCTACAATACTTAGGGAAAATTGTGCAGGGTTGTGGGGAAATAGTAGAGGAATTGGATTAAGTGGCCAGCTCTTTCAATGAGCCAAAACAGGCAGGATGGGTCCCTCTCTTTTTATTATTCTATAATTCCGCCTGCCTTAAACATGGTCTCACTTTGGTTGTCCTTTTTTGCACCATCTCCAGTGCCAGGATATCCGTGCTCTCATACAGAGACCAGTAGAGTGCTCCAGGTGTGGCCATACCAGTGCCCAGAATCGTACGCAACACAATATTAATGAGAACAGGTCAGAACATCACTTTTCTGTAACAGTTAAGAATTTCAGTATTGAGTTTACAAAGGCCTCCTCAGCTGAGTGTACTCATGAGCACTGTGAAAACTCAGCTTCGCACCCAACTGACATTCTACTCCAGTCAGTAACAGCTCTAACCCTGTGTGATGATTTCATGAAGAGGAACGTCATCCTCCTCATCAATGCAGCTATTGGGGGTTCTTGCCCTAGAGTCAGAGGGCTGAAGACCCAATCCAGAGGCATGAATGCAAATTTACATGCAATGCTGAGGGGCACTGTCAGAGGGGGTAGGTACTGAGGAGCAACTGCACTGTTGGAAGGTCGGTGCTGAGTGGCACAGCATTTTTGGAGGGTCAGTGCTGAGGGAGTGCTGCACTGCCGGAGGGTCAGTACTGATGGAGTGCTGCACTGTCGGAGGGTCAGTGCTGAGGGAGTGCTGCACTGCCGGAGGGTCAGTACTGAAGGAGTGCTGCACTGTCGGAGGGTCAGTACTGGAGGAGTGCTGCACTGCCGGAGGGTCAGTACTGAGGGAGCGCCGCACTGTCAGACGTTCAGTGCTGAGGAAGCACTGCAATGTTGGAGGGCCAGAATTGAGGGGGCGCTGCACTGTCAGAGGGTCAGAACTGAGGAGGCACCGCACTGTCAGAAGTCAGTGCTAAGGGGGTGCCACACTGTCACAGGTGAGGCACTAGGGAGTGCTGCACTGTCGGAGGGTCAGAACTGAGGGAGCGCTGCACCGTCAGAGGGTCAGTACTGAGGGAGTGTTGCACTGTTAGAGGGTCAGTACTGAGGGAGTGCCACTATGTCGGAGGGTCAGCACTGAAGACATGCTGCATTGTCAGAGGAGATATCTTTTGGGTGAGATATTAAACCGAAGCTTCCTCTGGCCTTAGATGGACATAAGAGATCCCGTGACACTATCTGAAAAAGAGCAGAGCTGCTTCTCTAGCCAATATTTATCCCTCAACCAAAATCAGCAAAAACATTTACACTGGCCATGACCTTAATCCTTGTGGGATCTTGCTGTGTGCACATTCACTTCCATGATTTTAACATTACAACAGTGACCACACTGAAGTGTTTCATTGGCTGTAAAGCATTCTGGGATATCCTCAGGTGGCGAAAGGTGCAATAGAAATGCAAGTCTTTCTTTACTGCTCCTGACCTCCTTCAGCCAACTGCTCACCCAGAAGCCCCTCTTCTACATAATGTGGCAGTTTTACTGCAGTTTGAGGGGTTGCTGTGGAATTTCGTAGAATTTTCAGCATAGAACCAGGTCCATGCTGGTGTTTATAGTCCACTTCAGCCTCCTCCATTCCTGCAGCATCTCACCCATCAACATATCCTTCAATTCATTTTTCCCGCATGTGTTTATCTAGCTTTCTCTTCTAGGGTATTCTAGGCTATTCACCTCAAGCACTCCTGTGGTAGTGAGTTCCACATTCTGAGTTCGAATTCTCTCCCCTCCTGGTGGATTTGCAGAATCATTTTGTAAGTCATGTATTGCACTGAAATATAAGATTTTGGCACGTGACATAGACAGACAAAGATCTGGCAAATGGAATATAATGGGGGCAAAAGTGAAATTGTTCATTTTGGCAAGAAGACTAAAAAAGAAGCATATTATCTAAATGGTGAGAGACTGCAGAGCTCTGAGATTCAGAGGGATCTGGGTGTCCTGATGTATGAATCACAAAAGGCTAGTATGCAGGTACAGCAGGTAATTAGGAAATAGAATGTTATCATTTATTGTGAGGGGAATTGATTACAAAAGTAGGAAGGTTATGCTTCAGTTGTACAGGGCACTGGTGAGACCACATCTGGAGCATTGTGTACAGTACTGGTCTCCTTATTTAAAGAAAGATGTAAATGCATTAGAAGCAGTTCAGAGAAGGTTTACTAGACTAATAACAGGAATGGGAGGGTTGTCTTATGAGAAAAGGCTGCACAGGTTAGGCTTGTATCCACTGGAGTTTAGAAGAGTAAGAGGCAACTTGATCAAAACATTTAAGATCCTGAGAGGTCTTGACAGGGTGGATGTGGAGAGGATGTTTCCTCTTGTGGGGTCACTGTTTGAAAATAAAGGGTCGCTCATTTAAGACAGAGATGAAGAGAATTTTTTTCTCTCAGAGGGTCGTGAGTCTTTGGAACTCTCTTCCTCAAAAGGCAGCAAAAGCAAAATATTTTGACTATTTTTAAGGCAGAGCTAGATAGATTCTTGATTAACAAGGGGGTGAAAGGTTATCAGGGGTTGGCAGGAATGCGGGGTTGAGGTTACATTCAGATCAGCCATGATCTTATTGAATGGCAGAGCAGGCTCGAGGGACCAAGTGGCCTACTCCTGCTCCTAATTCACATGTTCGTATGTTCGTAGCTCTTCTATTTTTGTTTTACAGATCTGAGGAATGATATTTACTTGTTAGTACAGAAGAATAAAAATGGACCAGTACTGAGGATCGATGTCCTTCACTTTGACAATGCCTCCATTGTTGCAGAGTTCCTTTAGACCAAGTTAAACCTATTGAAGCATTATATCTGTGCACGAGAATGTTGAGATGGTATAATTTATAAATCATTTATAAATCAGCATGTTTTTTTGACCTTGTGTGCTGTTGTACCTGGCTCCACCTTCACTTTAATGAATATATTACCGGCTAGTGTTGGGGTTAAAATTTCATCTGATTCTAAATGACATCTGTTCTCGCCATGGATCTATGGTACTGCTTCAAACACTGAAACTGCTTCAGATATAACATGTAACTTCTGTTACTGATCTTGGTGCAATGTGAGTGGGGACAGGTGTAAAGAGTTCATTTCACAAGCTGAAATTGCTATTCTTCTGGACTCTGGAACGAAATCAGCAAATCCATGTCCCTTACACCAGTTTGAACAATTACTGATTAATTCTCTGCACTAATTGTATCAGTCACGTGAAATGGCTCACTCGCAGGATTTTCTTGCTAATTGTTTTGATTTGGAGTCAGTAATTCAGAAGAAATCAGAGCTGGAGTTGACCATTTGGCCCCTCAAGCCTGCTATACCATTCAACAAGGTCATGGCTGATCTACCGCCTTCCTGTTCATCCCCATATCCCTTAATTAGGGCCTTAGGACCCAAAAGTCTATCAACCAATGTCTTGAATATACTCAATGCCTAAGCATCCACAGCTCTCTGGGGTAGAGATTTTCAAAGATTCACAACCCTTTGAGTGAAGAAATTTCTCCTCTTCTCAGTCCTAAATGGCCAACCCCTTATTCTGAGACTGTGACCCAGTGATCTATATCCCCAGCCAGGGGAAACATTTTCTCAGCATTTACCCTGTCAAGCCCCTTAAGAATTTTACATGTTTCAATCAGATCGCCTCTCATTCTTCTAAACTCTGGGGAATATAGACCAAATCTACTCAATTTCTCCTCATCGGACAATCCCTTCATCACACGAATCAGTCTAGTGAACATTTGTTATACGCCCTCTAGGTCAGGTATGTCCTTACTTAGGTAAGGTGACCAGAACCACGCACTGTGCTCCACACGTGACTTCACCAATGACCTGTATACTTGTAGTAAGTCAGTTTGACCAGGAGGTGGAGGCGGTTAACTCTTCCGGAATCAAGGTGTATTGTTTGAAGAGCTGTGTTCCGCTCATTAATTACAGATAATGTAATGCTGCCTAATTTATTCATCCCTCAATCTGTTGCAACCTCTGATTTAATTGAACATGCAATGTCACACCTTTCAAGAGCTGCCTACCTCTTAGAACATGTGTTAAACTTTAACAGAATTAAATGAAGATATGCTTATTAGAAATAGTAATACAATCTGCTGAACTGTATTAAAATTAATTTAAACAGGATTTTAGTATTTAGTGCCATTTCAAATGTTTTAATTCTTTAATGTACTAACCATTGAATTAGTCCTATAATCTCAGTTAATTATGTTCTGTTGGAGAACATCATCTTACAAATGGAAGCTTTCCTTATGAAAATGGGCTGTTTGCTTTACATCTCACTAGAATTAAATTAATTGCAATCGAGTGTCTTATATTAATTGCTGTGGATTTAACTCTTGTATCTTGTTGGTGACCATGTTCGATAAGGTTCCAATGGGGTCTGCTAGCTGTGGATACCACTTATGGATTAGTTGCCAAGGTTTCTTTAACCACAGAGATAAAAGCAAAGAACTGTGGATGCTGGGAATCCAAATCAAAAACAGGAACAGAAATATCTAGAAAAACTCAGCAGGTCTGGCAGGTTCGGCGGAGAAGAGCACAGTTGACGTTTCGAGTCCTCATGACCCTTCAGCAGAACTAAGTAAAAATAGGAAAGGGGTGAAATATAAGCTGGTTTAACCACCCCCCCCCCCCCCCAAAGTAAACAATAGGTAGACTCTTTTTTTTTGTCATGGGATATGAGATACCAGTTCCCTAATTGCTCTCATTCCAAGGGCATTTTTAAGAGTCAACCACATAGCTGCAGGTCTGGAGTCACATGTGGGTCAGATAGAGACAGATTTCCTCATTAGGGAGGCAGATGGATTTTTTACAACAATGGTTTCATGGTCATCATCAGACTTTTAATTCCAGATTATAATTGTGGTGGGATTCGAACCCCAGTCCATTACCCTGGACCTCTGGAATACTAGTCCAGTGACAATACCACCACCGCCTCGCTCTCCTACTGTCTTTAAAGATTTTTAGTGGTCGTGACCAAAATCGGATGTCAGTCCCAAAGGCGATGCCTGGCCGCCCTGCGCGATTGTGCCAGAGGTGGCCGATTCAGATACCGCTGTGCAATTTAGGATGGCGGGTGGGACATGCCCTCTGCTGGCAGTCCCACCAGGAAAGGTGGGCACCCTTGGACTCAAGCAGGAGACCACAAGGGTGCCACATAATGGAAGCATCCTCAGGAATTGCAAATTATTTGAAGTGATTCATGCCGACATTATGGAAGGGGTGGGTTAAATACAGATGGTTTTACTGCCCTTGGTTGGTTGAATGGACAGAAAAGCACAATTACTGGTTATAATGGTTGAACATTATCTTGGTGGTTGCAGTTAGTATCAGAGTGCATGGAGTAACAGGTTCAACCAGAAAACTGGAGCTGCCGTGATTATAAGCAAAGGGTTACAGAGGTTCACACTAAAGGAAAAGTAGACACAGATGTACAAAAGCCGGAGGGAGGAGTCCACAGACGAAAGGCACAACATTGGAAAGTAGCATCAAGCATCTCGAGTGAGAAATGGTGAATTTTTGTATCAGTGTCAGACTCAATATTTTAACATTTTGCAATGAAACCCAAAGAAGAATAAAGTCCGGACAAACAAAAACAATGGAAATTCTCGACAGGTCAGTTGGTGTCGACAGGGAGTGAGGTTTAAATGGGTCAGGACAACCCATGACGTTTCTCAGGAACCCCGCCGTCCGACTCCGAGCGCCCCCGCGGCCACTTCACCCTCCAATGAGCGTCAATTGGGCCACAGGCGGGATCACCGCCCCGCGGGAGGGCGGGACCACCTTGGAAGTCCTGCCTTGGAGAACCGCCGGCCAATCTGATTGGCTGGCAGCTCTCTAGCCCCCCCCCCCCCCCCCCCCCCGAGCTGCCGTGGATGGGAGGAGATCTTCCTGAAGATGTCGGAGCCTAAATCCCGGGATTGGACAGAAAGGTTGGTTTTCCAGGTCTCAGGGTGGGTGGGGTAGGGAGGGAGGGAGGGGATAGTGGGATAGTGGACAACTGCGGGGGGGGTGGGGGGGCAAGAGAGGCCAGAGGGTGATGTGAGGGACGTCCAGCGGACTGGACGTTAAGGGGGGCCCCGGTGTTAGAAGGGGGGGTGGGGGTTTCTGTTGGAGGTGCCCCCCCAGGTCTAAACTGATAATGTTTGGGGCTTCTCCCAGGAAATCCTCCCGCCAGCCTAAAAATTGAGGTTGGGCAGGAGACTGGTCAGTAACTGGTCAGTAATTGGCCACTTAAGGACCCCAACTGGAGCAAGCCCCTCCCCACACCCAACCCCAGCCCATTCCATCCCACCCCACACCACCCCCCCAACCAGCCCCACCCATCCCATCCCACACCACCCCCACCTCCCCCCATCCCATCCCATCCCCCAACCACCCCACTCCCCCACCAACCCCACCCATCCCATCCCATCCCACACCACCCCCCACCCTCAACCACCCACCGACCCCACACCACCCCCACCCCACCCCCCAACCCCCCCCACACCCCCCAACCCCCCCCCACACCCCATCACCCCCACCCACCAGCACCACCCCCACCCTACCACCCCCCACCAGCATAAAATCACTGAGAGTTCGGGGTGGTTGGGTGGGTGGGTGGGTGGGAACCCAGCGGGAAGCCCATTCATCCCATTTCACAATAAAAATACCTGGAAAAACTCACCAGGTCTGGCAGCATCTGCGGAGAGGAACACAGTTAATGATTCGAGTCCCATTTCACACTCCCACCCCTGCCTAAGAAACCACTGGCTGGGGTGCATGAAAAAAATCCAGGCCATGTTTTTCATTCCACATCTCTAGCATCTGGAATTTTTTTTTTTTGCTTTATGAAACAGAAGGAAGTTTAAATTTTCAACAGAGGAACCAGGCTAGAGTTACCTCAGTAGTAACTAGCCTCCCTACATGGCCTCATCCCTCCCTATCTCTTGTGATCTCCTCCAGCCCTAAAAGCCGAGGGCCCTCAGAGATACCTGTGCTCTTCTAAGTTTGGCCCCCTGCACATCCTTGATTTAAATCGGCCTCACCATTGGCAGCTGGGCCCACGGCTCCGGAATTCCCTCCCTACACCTCTCTGTCTCTCTACCTCACCTTCCCCCATCACTTCTCCCACCTCTTTGACCAAGCTTTTGGTCATCTGACCGATGGGTCCTTATGTGGCACAATATAATTTTGTTTTATAATGTTCCAGTGCAGCACCTTGGAACATTTCATTATGTTAAGGCGTTATATAAATATAATTGGTTGTTGTAGTAACTACCGCACACTCCCTCCCCCTTGCCCCTGCTGTAACTCTTGCCCCCCCACCACCCCCCCCCCGCCCTTCAGCAGTACCTCTCCCTTGCCATTGAAAGCCCCCCACCCCTGAATCCCTGTCTCACTCTATGACTCCAAATGTATCGGCGCAGACCGCTCCCTCTCTCACCTCACTACCAGTTGCAGCTGAGGCCTTTGCCTCATCACCAATGGGAACTCCGGCTGTTGGGAGAGAGTCCCTGCCCATTTGCAGGAGCCACACTCGCTGCCCTTGTTTGAGAGGTCACACTGAGAGGAAGGAGAAACCCCCCTGTTTTAGCACATCAAAAACATTGCCCGGGGGGTGGGGAAGGTGGGATATATGAACAGGACTGAGGAGAGAAACCTCTTTCTAATTATTGCCAACAAACTTCGGGGATTGCTGCTCTGGCCCTCTTCCATTTTCACTGGGATTATACTGAACATGAAAGAAAAACAAGTCACCGATTATATGCAAATCTTCATAATTTGTTGACCTCATCAAAAATTGAAGGCCAGCAAATGTAAGCAGGCCTGCTGGTTGTAATCTGCGTCCTGTTTATTTTTGTACCTAGCATCTTTCAAGCAGTAATAAATTTCTTGCCTGCGTCATAGATCTTTGTGGGTTTTTTTTTTGTCTGTCTGTTTAAGTGAATGACGGAGTTTCATATACCCCCCACCCCTCAGTCACAAACAGTCTGGACAGGAAGCTCAATCATTGGAATTTCTTCTGTTTATGCTGTTAGAAGTGATCTCATTAAAATCTTCCACTATGGCACTTTGAACCACAGTTCACAGGACACAAGGAGGCTGTTAACTATTTCCACTCATACTCCTGCATTTGCCTTCATACCACACACCTGAGTTTCCTGAACAAGGCTCCAATGAGACACATCCTCAAAATACGCAAACACCACATCTCCTCAATTTTCTTTATCCAATTAATTGCTCTTTTTAAAATTTACATTGTGTTTGCCAGATAGGTTTTGGCTTTAACCAGTCTGTTCAGGCTGTGCCTCAATAGCTCATGCATTAACTCGCTAATTTTATCCTGAATTATGGATTCTGGGAGTTTACTCACAAGTTTTTTTAAAAATTTATTTGTTCATGGGATGTGGACATCGCTGGTTAGGCCAGCATTTATTACCCATCCCTAACTACCCTTGAGAAGGTGGTGATATGAACATGCCATGAACATAGGACATTCGGCCCCTCGAGCATGCTGCATCATTAAACCATGGCTGATCTGATTGTAGCCTCAACTTCACATCCCACCTTGCCCCTGGTAACCTTTGACTCCCTTGTTAGTCAAGAACCTATCTCCCTCAGCCTTAAAAATATTCACTGGCCCTGCATCCACCAGTCCCTGGGGAAGAGAGTTCCAAAGACTCATGACCCTCTGAGAGAAAGAAATTTCCTCTCATCTGCATTGTAAATAGGAGACCTCTTATTTTTAAACTCTGTCCCCTAATTCTAGTCTCTCCCACAAGGGGAAACATCCTTTCAGCATCCACCCTGTCAAGTTCCCTCAGGATCTTATATGTTTCAATAAGATCACCTCTCTCTTCTAAACTCCAATGGCTACAGCCATAACTTGTTCAACCTCTCCCATCCCAGGTATCAGTTGAGTGAATCTTCTCTGAACTGCTCTAATTCACTTATACCCTTTCTTAAATAAGGAGACCAAAACGCTACACAGTACTCCAGAGGTGGTCTCGCCAACGCCCTGTACAACTGTGAAAAAACATCCCTACATTCAATTTCCATTCCCTTTGCAATAAAAGACAACATTCCACTTGCCTTCCTTAGTAAGTTGTGGTGTTACATTAACTAGTTTGTAGCTACCTGGTCTCTTCCCTTCTTGAAGAAAGACATTACATCTTCACTTAGACACTGTGCGCGACATGGTCTTACTGAGCTTGGTATTTAGTATTTATTTTTCAGCGTTCACTACAATGAATAAAGCTGTGGAAAAGAAGGCGATAATGAATAAATACTTAACTACATTAGGATATTCCGGCGGGATATTCCGGTCCTGCCAATGGCGGGTCTCATCACAGGTGGGACAGCAAAATTTGGAGAGCAGCCACGTGTCACCTGTGACTTTGCCCACTGTTGGCGTGACCGGAAAATCCCAGCCAATGTCTGGACCGATAAACGTACAGTGACGGCATTATACTTCAAATGTTACAGCTCATCAATGTGCTACGTTTTGAGGGATATGGAAGCCTTGAAATATGTACTGGGCTGTTTCTCTTTTGCGATTCCGTGGAAAGGCCATTGATCTGAAACGTTCACTTGGTTTCTCTCTCCACAGATGCTGCCAGACCTGCTGAGCATTTCCAGCATTTTCTGCTGATGTTTCCCTATCTGCACAGTCGAAGGCTGGAATCCACCGTGATTATGTTTCCTTTCAGTTGGTATTTATGAAAGAGAAAGGACAGCTGGACATTTAATTAAACGTGAGGCTGCATTGACTACAGCTGTATGAAGGGGTGTTACTTCAAACTGATGCTGCAGTTATTGTGTGACTTGAAGGTCAGTGGTCCTCATGGAGGTAGAACCTTGGCACCAGTTTGAGTCCAAAGTACCCAAGTTACAGACTAGTAATGGATATTTAAATAATGTTCAGCCCCATATGGGTTATATAACTGGACTAATATCCAGAGACCGTGCATTGAAATCCCACCAGGGCAGATGGAAAATTTGAATTCAATATAAAATGTCTAGAAACAGGTGTCGGTATGAGGCTGTCAGGTTGACATAGAAACACAAAGGCTTCATGAATGTCCTTTAGGGAAGGAAATCTGCCATCCTTCCCCAGCCTGAAGTATACATGACTCCTGCCACAATGCTAACTCTTGTCTGCAAATACGGCAATAAATGCCAGTGATGCTCACAAGAATGAATAAAAAATGCACTATGACCTTCTGTATCCACCTGAACATTCATATTCTCAAACCAAATTGGCAACAGAGGAAATGCACAAATGCTTCTGCTAAAACATTTGTGATAATTGTAATTTGACCTTGCCCTCACCTATCTACCTATTGCAGATGAATCATAATTAACAGGAGTGACCCCTGCTCAGTCTTTGTGGAGACAAAGTCCCATCTTCACACTGAAGACACTGAATACAGTAAAGGCTGCAGCTATGATAGAATCCCAGCTGTAGTGCTGAAGACTTGTACACCAGAACTAGGTCATGCCCCTAGCCAAGTTCTTCCAGTACAGTTAAAACACTGGCATCCATCTGACAATTTGGAAAATTACTTAGGTATGTCCTGTCTACAAAAAGCAAGATAAATCCAGTCTGGCCAATTACTGCCCATCCGTCTACTCTCGATCATCAGCAAAGTGATGGAAGATGTCTTCAACAGAAATGGCTCTTACTCACCTGCTCACCTATATTCAGTTTGGGTTCCATCAGGATCATTCAGTTCCAGACCTCATTAGAACCTTAGTCCAAACATGGACAAAAGAGCTGAATTCCAGTGGTTAGGTGATGGGAACCTGGAGGAAAACTCTCCACTAGCCGCAGACGTTCCTAGCACAAAAGAAAGATGGTCATGGTTGTTTTAGAAAAATCGTCCCAGCTCCAGGACATCGCTGCGGGAGTTCCCCAGGCAGTGTTCCAGGTCCAATCATCTTCAGCTGCTTCCCACCAAATGTACACAGCACTCTCGAAGACCACCTACTTCCAGATCTGTAATATCACTTGACTTCACCCCAATCTCAGCCCGTTTGCTGCTGAAACATTCATGCCTTTGTTAGCTCTAGGCTTAACTATTCCAATGCACTTCTGGCTGGTCTTCCATATTCTAACTCCATAAACTTGAGTTCATCCAAAACGCTGCTGCCCGGGTCTTAACTCACACCAAGTCCTGTTCCACTTCACCTCATTGCTTGCTGACTCACATTGGCTCTGGCTCTGCAATGTCATGATTTTAAAATTCTCAACTTTGTTTCAAATCTATCCATGGCCTTGTCCCTCCCTATCTCTGTAATCTCCTCCAGCCTCACAACCGTCTGAGATATCTGTGCTCCTCTAATTCTGGCTGTTGAACATCCCTAATTTTAATCACTCCACCATTGGTGGCTATGCCTTCAACTGCCCAGGTCCTAATTTCTGGAATTCCCTCCCTACACCCTGCTACCTTGTTTTCATGAGATTGGTACCCCATTCACCACCTTCAACATTCACACTCTCCACTACTGGCATAATGTGTACCATTTACATGGTGTAATGCAGCAACTCCAAGACTCCTTCAACAGTTGTAAAGAGAATATAGTTTTTCCTAATATTACTGTGGGATATTGTGAAGCAGGCTTGTTGGGGCTGTGTGCGTGTGACTAATTTAATTAAACTGAAGACAGTCAGACTGCAAGGTTTAAATCATCAAAGGGTTTAGGTGTAAAAGCAGGCATTTTGAAATAGAGGTGCACAAGCTAAGATGAGATCCCAATAGATACAGTATGAAGTAGAATTTGCATTAGGGGGTAAGTGAGGAGTGAATTGTTAGCTGTTGAATTTCAATGAAGCAAGACAGGAAGTTTTGCAACTGGCAAAGATCATAAATCAATGAGGCAAATTTATCAAGTTTATTTTTCCTGGAAGTGCTGGCCATAATGACAACATGAAAGATTTTTATATCCTAGGGAAGGTAACTTTCAAAGAAAGTTTAGAACAATTGGCTTAAAGACAAAAGGAGATAAAACACCTCCAAGGCAAGTATATCTTTCCTTAGATTTGGAGTCCAAAACTGCGCACAATAAATACTCACATGTGGTCTCCCCAAAGCCCTGTGCAACATAGCAAGGTTGGACAGGGTGGGCTCGTATCCACTGGAAGAATGAGAGGTGATCTTATTGAAATGTATAAGATCCTGAGGGAACTTGACGGGGTGGATGCTGAAAGGATGTTTCCCCTTGTGGGAGAGACTAGGTCTAGGGGACACAGTTTAAAAATTAGGGATCTTCCATTTAAGATGGGTATAAGGAGAATTTCTTTTCTCTCAGAGGGTTGTGACTCTCTTGCAACTCTCTTCCCCAGAGAGCAGTGGAGGTAGGGTCATTGAATATTTTTAAGGCTGAGTTAGATAGAGATTCTGATTGACAGGGGAGTCAAAGGATATAAAGGGAAGACAGGAAAGTAGAGTTGAGGCCACAATCAGATCGGCCATGATCTTATCAAATGGCGGAGCAGGCTTGAGGGGCAGAATGGCCTCCTCCTAATTTGTCTGTTTGTATGCATGCATGTTCCTTATTTTTATGCTCCAGCCCTCTTGCAATAAAAGCAGATATGCTCTTTGCTTTGCTTTTTGCGCCTGTATGATAATTTTCTGTGTTCCTTTTACGAGCACACCCAAGCCTTTCTCAACATTTAAAAGTTTCACTCCTTTTAAAAATATTTTGCTTTTCTATTCCTAAGACCAAACCTCACACTTCCTCACATTATATTCCACCTGCCACCTAATTGTGCTCTTACTTAACCTGTTTATATTTCTTTGCAGCCTCTTTGTGTCCTCCTCACAGCTTACATTCCTACCTGGCTTGTATCATCAGCAAATTTAGATACATTACACTTGGTGTCTTTCTCTAAGTCATTACTATAGATTGTAAATAGCTGAGGCCACAGCACTGATCCTTGCTTCACATCACTAGTTATGCCTGCCAACTTGAAAATGCCCTGCTTATCCCTATTCTCTACTTGCTGACCATTAATCAATCCTCTATTCTAATATATTACCTCCCAACTGGGTCTTGTGGTGCAATGGGTAGTGACTTTGCCTTTGAGCCAGAAGCTCTGGGGCTGAATTCCACCCTGGGTCTTGATGGGCAAGGAAGATGCATTCATAACACGGCCAAACAGGTAGAGTACCAACCTGTAAATCCTTTCGACATGTGCCAATGACAAGTGGTAAAAGTTATGTGATGGAAAGAACATTGGAACCTCTATCATTACTATCGGTAGCTCTACACTACAACATGCATGTAAAAATTGCATGTTCTCATAGCAACTCAGACTCCCTGAGTGAACTGTAACACACCATCACCACCCCACAACTCCATGCTCCTTTATCTTACCTTTTGTATGGCACTGTATCTAAAGCCTTCTGGAAATCAAAGTATACTGCATCTATTGGTTCCCCATTAGCAACCATACTCATTACACCATTGAAAAACTCCTACATCTTTCAGGCACGATTTCTCTTTTAGTCGTTTGGTAGTACAGAACTTGAGTATCGCTGAAAAATAAACATGCTATCGAAGCTTTTCGTCTTGTACCCATTAGGACAATTCGCAAGAATGCCAATTGTAAAGGGAACAACAATTTATACTACATGAGAGGAGAGTGCTGATTGCTTGGCAAGTGTACTCAGATTGGTAGAAGCGTTGCCATGGAGAATGCACCAGGGAACAGTTAACTGCCAAGCAGCTTTCATGCAAGACAAAAAGCTTTTTTCTGTCATAGGATGTGGCAACTGGCAAAGCCAGCATTTTTTCCCATCTCTAACTGCCTTTGAATTGAACATTTCAGAGGACCAATACTGGCTTTTAATTCCAGAATTATTAATTGAACTTAAATTCCAGCAGCCACTGTGGTGGGATTTGAACCCCTAACCACAGAGCATTAACTTAGGCTGCTAAATTATGAATCTAGTAATGTTACCATTACACTAGAGCCTCCCCTTAGACAGGTTCCCTCTTTTTCAACAATTTCTCTTTTGTAAAACCATGTTGGCCCTGTCCAATCATACTATGATTTTCTAATTGCATTGTTAGAACTTCCTTAATAATAGATTCCAGCATTTTCCAGACAAGTGATGTTAGGCTATCTGACCTGGTCTGCTGTTCCTGTTCTTCTATCCCACCTTCCTCGAATAGAGGCGTTACATTTGTTAACTTTCAATCTGGTGGGACCATTCTAGAATCTAGGGTATTTTGGAAAGAGTCCATGTACAGGAGTCACTAAAAGCTAGTGAATAGGTATCACAGAATCACCCACCGAGTCTGCACCAACACGTGAGAAACACCTGACCTACCTACCCAATCCCATTTACCAGCACTTGGCCCATAGCCTTGAATATTATGATATGCCAAGTGCTCATCCAGGTACTTTTCAAAGGATGTGTGGCAACTCGCCTCCACCACCCTCCCAGGTAGCGCATTCCACACCGTCACCACCCTCTGGGTAAAAAAGCTTTTCCTCACATCCCCCCTAAACCAACTGCCCCTTACCTTGAACTTATGTCCCCTTGTGACTGACCCTTCAACTAAGGGGAACAGCTGTTCTCTATCCACCCTGTCCATGCCCCTCATAATCTTGTACACCTCGATCAGATCACTCCTCAGACTTCTCTGCTCCAACGAAAATAACCCAAGTCTATCCAACCTGTCTTCATAACTTAAATGTTTCATCCCAGGCAACATCCTGGTGAATCTCCTCTGCACCCCCTCCAGTGCAATCACATCCTTCCTATAATGTGGCGACCAGAGCTGCACACAGTACTCCAGCTCACCTTGGCCTCACCAAGGTTCTAACTCCAACATGACCTCCCTATTTTCATAATCTGTGCCTCGACTGATAAAGGCAAGTGTCCCATATGCCTCTTTCACCACCCCACTAACATGCAAAAAGATAATTTAAAAACTAATGAAATGTTAACCTTTATCGTGAGGATGCTGGAATACAAAGAGGTAGGAAATATGTTGCAGTTGTATAAAACCCTGTCAGGCTCCATCTGGAATTAACTGTATTCAGTCCTCCATACTGCACCTCAGGAACTATAAATTGACTTTGGAGGGCAGATTTACCAGATGGTAATGGGGCTAACATGGTTAAATCATGAGGGATGATATAATTAAGGTTTTTAAGATGATTGATGATTTTGATAGGGAAAAAAGAGAACAACTATTTCCTCTAGTGGGGGAGACGACACGATGAAAACTTCCCTTCACACAAAGGTTAGAGGGATTCTGTACTCTCCCCCCCACCCACGTCAAAAGCTGTAAAGACTGGGGTCAATTCAAAATTTTACAAAATGAGATCGATTTTTGTTAGGCTAAGTATTAGAGGTTATGGAAATAAAGTGGATGGATGCAAGTTCAGACACAGGTCTTGAAACGGTGGAACAGGTATGAGGGGCTGAGTGGCCTCCTCCTGTTTTTTTCAGTGTGCTTGTGGTCAGGAACTGTTAAGGGGATTGTGTTGGGAACAGATCCTGCTGCTTGGACTGTATTAGGGATTGGAGCCTGGTTTCTGCTGGGATCAAACGATGTTGCTGTCACCCTACTGGGAATTGGTGCTTGTTGCTGGGATAGGGCAGTTACTGAGACTGCATTGGGATTGGGACTTATTGCTGGAATTTTACTGAGATCCTGCTTTGTTGCTGGGATTTTACTGGGGTCTGGCTCAGCTGCTGGGATTTTACTGCGACTAGAACCTGTTGCTGGAATTTTACTGGGATCCTGCTCTGTAGCTGGGATTTTACTGCGATTAGAAACTGTTGCTGGAATTTTACTGGGATCCTGTTCTGCTGGGATTTTACTGGGATCCTGCTCTGTAGCTGGGATTTTACTGGGGTTAGAACCTGTTGCTGGAATTTTACTGGGATCCTGTTCTGCTGGGATTTTACTGGGATCCTGCTCTGTGGCTGGGATTTTACTGGGGTTAGAAACTGTTGCTGGAATTTTAGTGGGATTAGGACCTGTTACTGGGATTTTAGTGGGATTAGGACCTGTTGCTGGGATTTTACTGGGATCCTGCTCTGTGGCTGGGATTTTACTGGGGTTAGAAACTGTTGCTGAGATTTTACTGGGATCCTGTTCTGTAGCTGGGATTTTACTGGGATCCTGCCCTGTTGCTGGGATTTTACTAGAATCCGAATCTGCTGCTGGAATTTTAGTGGGATTAGGACCTGTTGCTGGGATTTTACTGGGATCCTGTTCTGTCGCTGGAATTTTACTGGGATCCTGCCCTGTCGCTGGAATTTTACTGGGATCCTGCCCTGTCTTTGGGATTTTACTGGGATCCTGCTCTGTCGCTGGAATTTTACTGGGATCCTGCTCTGTGGCTGGGATTTTCCTGCGATCTGGAGCGGATCTTGGTTCGGCTCCGGCCGCCTCCTTTTCTTTCCCATTTCCGTTGCTACGAGAGGAGAGGAGGGGAGGGGAGCGGAGCGGGTGGAAGCAGCGGCCGGAACCCGGAGCCAGGAGCCGAAAGTCAGCAACTTCTCCCGTGGAAACAGGGGCTCCCAGCCCAGGGGGAAAAAAACCTGCTCCGGGTAAATTCAGATTCACTGGATGCGGAATGGAGAGAGGGTGTGTGACACAGAGAGAGAGAGAGAGAGAGAGAGAAGCAGAAAGTGTGTGTGTGATAGAGAGAGAGAGAGAGTCAGAATGAAAGCGTGAGTGTGTGAACGAGGAGGAGAGAGGGTGAGTGACCGGGAGGGAGAGGAATTCCACGTTTCATTCTGGTTCGGCACAGTTTTAAGTTACAAATTATTCACAAGATCGATTATTGCAAAATGGAGTCTTATTAAAACCTCAGAAACCGAAAACGAAGTTATTACATAAACTGCTCGTTGTGGATTCTTCAGGCTATTGTCAACTTTGCCGTGACTGTTTTTTGCACAATTTTAAATAATGTTCATATTTTTTATTTGATTTTATTAGTGGATCACACGAGAGTGGTTGTGAAAAGGCTGCAGGATTGACAAAGTGCTAAAGTCTGGAATTTGATGCAAGTGGGAATTCTCTGGTAAGCGTTTCTCAAGCTGCCCCAGTCCGGTTTGATATTTAGAATCTGACTTTTGCAGCTTTAAAAATGGCAAATGAAGCAACAGGGCTGGTTATAGCAAAATACTGTGGATGCTGGAAGTCTGAAATATAAACCGAGAATGTTGGACATACTCTGCAGGTCTGGCAGCATCTGTGGAGAGAGAATTGAGGGGAGGGGGAAACATGACTCTGTTACCATAAAAGCAAAACACAGCGGATGCTGGAAACCTGAAACAAAAACAGAAAACGCTGGAAAAGCCCAGCAGGTCTGGCAGCATCTGTGGAGAGAGAAACAGAGTTAACGTTTCGAGTCCTGTATGACTCTTCTTCAGTGGTACAGAGCATTACTCAGTTAACTCCTACTGCCAGGTAGTGCCTGTTAATGAGATAACTTCACTAGCCTGCTTGATAAAAATTGAAAATGCTGGAAGTACCCAACAGGTAGGTAGCATCTGTGGAGAGAGAATCTAGTCAAGTTATCTCGTTAACAGCTAACCACTACTGACAGTGTCTGTTAATCCACTAGGAGCTGTAGGTGCTGATGCCTTGGGACAGGAGGCTGAGTTAGCAATTGTTAATTGGGTGTGACTCATACTTATGGAAACAGTTTCTGTGGTGCACAGAATAGATGGTGAAAACTGTGCTGCTAAAATCAGGAAAAAGGGAGAATTCAGTGCAGAGAGGGAAGGAGCTGTTTTTTGATAAACCTCCAATATTTGTATTGGAAGCTTGAGGGAGTAAGTATTTAGTAGTTTTGTCCACTCCTTAGTACAACATAGTGTGCAGAAAAATAATCTTGCAACGAATCAAAACCTGGTTATAAATGATTTAGGCGAAGATATGACAGAGCAGGTTATGTGTCTGGGCTGGAGTATAGCGAGTTTGTGCCTGTCCTGAATAGACATGTGTGGTAGGTGTCTCTACCTCAGGGTCATTGAGCTGTTGGAGACATTCTAACACGTGAGAGAATCAGGGGTGGGGGGGGTGGAGAATCCATATTTGGACAGCTCAGTCCCACCTCGTAGAGAGGTGAGCAGGGCTGGTGTGACCGATAGTGCGCAGAGGAAGTGGAGCTCGGGTGCGATAGAAAACCAGGAACCATAGGACCTGATCCTATCCAACATGCACTTTGTAGTTGCTATCTGTGAGGGCAAGGATACAGAGTGAAGGGCAGCCAGAATGCTGACCGGGGCAGCTTGGAGCAGGAGGACGGCCAATGGCGGGAGGGAAGCAGAATGTGAAATTGTAGAGGACTCAATAGTTAAGGGTTCAGATAGTATCCTCTATAAACAGGATGGAGAGCCCTGGACAGTCTGTTGCCTGCCTGGTACCAGGGTGAAGAACATTATAAACTGGCTTGAAAGAATATTGGAGAGGAAAGGTGAGGATCAAATCACTGATCCATGTTCACAGAATCTTGACAGTGCAGGAGAAGGCCATTTAGCCCATCTAGTCTGTACTGGCTCTCTGAAAGAGCACTCCACCCTAGTCCCATTCCCCTGACTTATCCCCGTAACCTTGCATATCCCTTCAGATAGCAATCCGTTTTGAATATCTCAATCAAACCTGCCTCCACCACCCTCTCAGGAAGTTCATTCCAGACTCTGACCACCCTCTAGGTGAAAAAATTTTTCCTTGCTTCATTTTTACTCCTTTTGCCAATTATTTTGATACATTAGATGCCACTGCAATTTCTCACTATTTACCCTGTCCATACCCTTCGGGATCTTGAATACCTCTATCAAGTCTCCTCTCAGACTTCTTTTCTCCAAGGAAAACAGTCCTAACCTCTTCAATCTATCCTTTTGGCTACAGTTCTTCATCCCTGGAATCATTCTTGTGAATCTTCTCTGTACTCTGTCCAATGCATTCACATCCTTCCTCGAGTATGGTGCCCAGAACTGGATGCAGTGCTCCAGATGAGGACTAACTAGTGTCTTATGCAAGTTCAACATGATATCCTTACTCTTGTACTCAATGCCCCTATTAATAAAGCCTCAGATGCTATATGCTTTATTAGCTGCTCTCTCAACATGCCCTGCCATCTTCAATAACTTATGTACATATACACCAATGTCCCTCTGTTCCTGCACCTCCTTTAGAGTTTCTCTCTTTATTTTATACTGTCTCACCATATTCTTCCTGCCAAAATGAATCACCTCACACTTCTCTACATTGAACTTCATCTACCACTTCTCTGTCCAATCCACCAACATGTCTATGTCGTTTTGGAAATTCAAGATTATCCTCATCACAGTTGAGAATGTTTCCAATCTTCATATCATCTGCAAACTTTGAAATCATGCCCTGCACACCACAGTCTAGGTCATTTTATATCAGGAAGAACAAGGGTCCCAACACTGACCCCTGGGGACCTCCACTACAAACCTTCCTCCAATCTGAAAAACATCCATTTATCACTACTCTCTGCATCCTGTCACTCAGCCAATTTCTCATCCAAGTGCCTACTTTTCCTTATATTCCATGAGCTAGAATTTTGCTTACAAGTCTGTTGTGTGGCACTGTATCAAATGCCTTTTGAAAATCCATATAAACCACATCAACAGCATTGCCCTTATCAACTTCTCTGTTCCCTCCTCAAAAAACTCCAGCAAGTTAGTTAAACTTGATTTTCTCTTAATGAATCCATGCTGGCTTTTCTTAATTATCCTGCACTTGTCTAAGTGACTATTGATTTTGTCTCAAACTGTAGTTTCCAGAAGTTTCCTTACTACTGAAGTCAAACTGATTGGTCTGTATTTGCTGTATTTTATCCTTGCACCCTTTTTGAACAAGGGTGTAACATTCAAAGTTCTCCAGTCCTCTGGCACCTCCCCTGTGTCTAAGGAAGACTGGAAGATTATCACTAGTGCCTCTGAAATTTCCACTTTCACCTCCCTCAATATTCTTGGATGTATCTCATCCGGTCCTGGTACCTTATCTATTTTAAGTAAAGATAGCCTCTCTAACACCTCGTCCTCCTCAATTTTAAATTCTTCTAGTGTACCAGTTACCTCCTCTCTCATATCGGCCTGGGTAGCATCATCTTCCTTTGTAAAGACAGATACTTGTTTAATACCTCTTCTATTTCTCCTGCCTCCACATACAAGTCTCCTCTTTTATCCCTAATTGGCCCTACCTTTTCTTTTACCACCTTTTTTTTATTTATATGCTTATAGAAGACCACCCTTTTATGTTAGTTGCCAAACTCTTTTCTTCTTTTCTCTCCTTGCTTTTCTTACTAGTTTTTTTCATTTCCTCTCTTGTCCTTCTGTATTCAGCCTGATTCTCCATTACTTTTTCTACCTGACATCTGTTGTACACACACTTCTTCCTTTTCATCCCCATCTCTATCTCCCTTGTCATCCAGCATGCTCTGGATTTATTTGTCCGACTTTTCCTCCTCACGGGATTATACCTTGACATTGCCTGCAATACTTTTTCGTTGAAGGTGGCCCATTGTTCAGCCACTGTCTTTTCTGCCAACATTTGATTCCAACTCACGTGACTTAGGTGCATTCTCATCCCATCCAAGTTGGCTTTCCCCCAATTAATTATCCCTGCTCTGGATTGCTCCTTGTCCTTTTCAATGGTCAATCTAAACCTTATGATACAATGGTCACTGTCCCCTAAATGCTCTCCCACTGATATTTGATCACTTGGGCCAACTCATTCTCCAGAATCAGGTCCAACAGTGCCTGACCTCTTGTTGGACTGGAAGCATATTGCTGCAGAAAATTATCTTGAACACATTTCAGAGACTCTCGCCCCTGTTATTTCTTTGTACTATTCCTATCCCAGCCTATATTTGGATAATTGAAGTCCCCCCATTATAATTACTCTATAATTCTTGCACTTCTCTGTAATTTCTTTGCAAATTTGTTTTGCTACATCCCTTCCACTAGTTGGTGGCCCATATACTACACCAATCAATGTGATTGCACCTTTTTCCTTCCTTACCTCTAGCCAGGGAAGGTCTTGGAACCAACGACATAGGAAAGAGTAGACAAGAGGTCCTTTTTGGAGGGTATGAGGAGCTAGGGGTTAAATGAAAGAACTGGACCTCCAAGGGTTATAACCTGAGCCACATGCACATTGGTGTAGGGAGAAGCAGATTAGGGAGTGAACACGCGGCTGAAAGAGTGGGGTAGGAAAGAGGAGTTCTATTTCATGGGACACTGCCATCAGTTTGGGAACAGAAAGGAGCTGTACCACTGAAACAGGTGCCACCTGAGCAGAGCTGGGCTGAGTCTGGGCTGCTAATGGAAAGGATAAAAAGACCAATCGCAAGGACTTTAAACTAGTGAGTGGGGGGAGGGTTCAGGTGGATAAGACAGTACCAACAATAGTTGAAAAGCAAATGGAAGGGAAGAGAGTAGAGTGACAGTCAGAAATTGTGCTCTGGGCACCACTCATCAAGGGAAAATTAAAAGATGTAAAAGAATTAAATCAGGAGAGAGAGATAGGAGACCTGTGAATAAAACATTACAGCAGGAGGACAGCTTAGTATCTGTAGCCCAAATAACCATTCTTTATGCAAACACACTGGCTAAAAGGAGCAAGCTGAATAAATTATAGGCGCAAATTCAACTTGTCGGGTAGGACATGGTAACCGTTAATGAGACATGGTTACAAGGCAGGACCAGAAGTAAATATCCCAGATTGTAAGGTCTACAGAAAGGTGGGAAAAATGGTAGAGGGTGAGGAGTAGCCTTAGTGATTAAGGATGAAATTACTTCAATGATACGAGAGGATACAACTAGGGATAAGTAGATAGTGTTGGCATTATGGGTAGAGTTAACAAATTTCAAAAGATTTAATATTGTAGTGAGAGTTGCTTATAGGCCCCTTGCTGGTAGTTGTAAAGTGGTAGCCTGTATGAATGTAGAGATTAGACAAGCATGAAGTAAAGGCAGTGTGATTTTAATGGAGGATTTTAACTTTCACCTAGATTGCGATAGCAGGCCAGCATGTCAGAAAAGTACTGGATTTCTTGCAGTGTGTCTGGGATAGATTTCTGAAGCAAGGGGGCATGTCATTTTTGATTTAGTAGTGAGCCAGATTAATTCACAGTGCAATGGTTCAGGAGCATTTATCTAATAGCAATCATACAGAGTTGAAGAGATTGAGAATGGCGTCAATATTGCTTGCAGTGCGGGCCACAGTTGCCGGCATATTGTAACTCATGGACATGCTGGACGGTCAACTTAGTCTTGGCTCTTGGTCTATTGAGGCTGAAAAGCTTCCTGTCAAGTCGAAAGTCAATCATGACCCCTTGTTGGTCACGGTGAGTTCCAGGACCAGGCTGAGGTAGATAGTGAAGAGTTGGTGCAATCACACAGCTTTGCTTGATGGTTGTCCAGATACGAAAGGGCTTGGCCTAAAAGCCTTTGCAAAGGACAGTTGCTGTTATACCAGCATCCAGCAGTTGCAGATTAGTTACAAATTTTGCTTGATGTCCAAGTCTCTGGAGGACTTTCCAAAGGGCTTTATGGTTGGTCAAAAGTTTTTTGACAGATCAGTAAAGGTCCTGTAGGGCTCTTTGTGTTGTTCCAGGCACTTGGCTGTATTTGTTGAGCAACATGGATCATATCTGTGGTTCTCCTGGATGGCCGGATACCACACTGGGTCTCCAGAAAGAAGTCTTCACTGATGGGGTAGGAGGCTGTTCGGGAGGATTCATGTGTGAATCATCCTCACAGTGGACAGAAGGGATTTGCCTCTCTGACAAATTGATTTATCACCAGTCTTGAAACCTGAAGTGATGATGGCATTGTGAAAGTCAGGAGGTAGCACCTCTTCTTCCCAGATTTTTATAAAGAGGTCCGAGAGTTTGAGGAAGAGTTAATGATCACTGGCTTTATCGATTCCTGCAGGAATGTTGTCCAGATCACACCCCTTGTTGCTCTTCATAAGTTGGACAACCTTTTGGATCTCAATGAGCCTTGGCCTCAATGTCTTCAACTCCCCATACAAAAGGATTGGTCTCTCACTCAACATCAGGACCAAAATCCTCCCCCAGGCAAGCACCCACATCTCCAGCCATTGTTATTGATGGGGAGACTTTAGAAGCCATTGAGCACTTCTCATATCTCAGTAGCTACCTTTCTCAAAAGGTCACTATCAAAGTGGCGATCCAGCACAGAATCAGCTAGCACAGCCTCCCAAATATTGCACAACTGGGTCAACAGCAGAGATCTCCATAAGAGGACAAAGGATTTAGTCTACAACATTGCTGTTGCTACCACCATTCTATATGGCAGTATCACCTCCCAAGGCACCTCCAGTTGCTGAACAGTTTCCACCAGCAGTGTCTCCACAGGATACTCAAAACCAAGTAGGAAGACAGGTGAACAAACTCCTTCAACACCAATTCCTCCAACATCAAGGAGGACAGAGAATCTGTTTTAAGGACACTCTGAAGGCCTCATTGAAAAGGGGACGAATTGACATCAGGGCATGGGAAGAACTTGCTGTAAACCCACGCCATGTGGCGTTGCCTCACCCAACAAGCCGAAACACAGTCGGAAACTCTACGGACTCGAAACGTTAACTCTGTTTCTCTCTCCACAGATGCTGTCGGACCTGCTGAGTTTTTCCAGCATTTTCTGTTTTTATTTCAGATTTCCAGCACCCGCAGTATTGTGCATTTATTTCCATTTTTATAATTGCTGTTTTCCCTTCAATTGTATCTAGTTTTTGTGTGTGTGTGTGGGTGATTCACATTGTTGGATGCAATTCGTGTGATAAGACATCAGGCTATCGTTTAACCTTCAGGGCAAGTGTGAGAGAAGTTCATTTTTTTAATGAGTAAAAGCTTGCTGCTGAGTTATTTACATTTACATTAACTCAGTCCCTCTGAGAGTAAGAAAATACACACATCCACATACAAATATATTTGATCATGAGAAATAAAAGGTAACACCTTAAAATTGCCCTTGACGCAGTGACTGTTAGCTAAAGCTGATGCTCATACAGTTTAAAACAAATTATTGAGCTGGTTAAAAACCTGGCAGAGTGACAATACAGATAATGGGCAGGTACTCTAATTTGTAGATAATAACTAGTAGTGTCCCACCAGGATCTGTGTTGGGTCTCAACTATTCACGGTATTCATTAATATCTTGGATGATGGGATGAAAAGCCATATATCCAAGTTTGACGATGACATATGGATAGGCGGCATTGTAAGAAATGTAGATGGAAGCATAAAATTAAAGACAGATGGTAACAGATTGAGTGAATGGGCAAAACTGTGGCAAATGAATTTCAGTGTTGGCAAATGTGAGGCCACCCACTTTGCACCTAAAAAGAATAGAATAGGGGGCTTTCTAAATGGTCTAAAGCTAGAAACATTGGAGGTGCTAAGAGATGTGAGGGCCCAGATACAGAGATCATTTAAAATGTCATGAACAGGTACAGAAAATAATCAAAAAGGGTATTGGAATGCTGGTCTTTATATTGAGAGGATTAGAATCCAAGGGGTTAGAAGTCATGCTTCAGCTACACAAAGCCCTGGTGAGACCACACCTGGAGTTACTGTGAGCAGCCCTGGGCACCACATCTTAGGAAGGATATATCGGCCTCGGAGAGACTGCAGTGTAGATTTAGAAGAATGTGACCTGGATTCCAAGGGTGCAGTCTAAAAATTTGAGCCAGATTGTTCAGGAGTGAATTTAGGAAATACCTTTTCACACAAAGGGTGGTGGGAGTTTGGAGTACTCTTTTGCAAATGGCAACTGATGTTAGATCAATTGCTAGTTTTAAAATTAGTGTTTGATAGATTTTTGTTAGTTAAAGGTATTAAGAGATATGGGCAAAGGCAGGTTTATGGAATTAGGTCACAGATCATTAATGACCCTATTGAATGGTGGAATAGTGTTCTGTGCTAAATGGCCTCCTCCCCTGTGTTCCATTTGACCATTATGATTGGTGATGATAGAGGGAATGCACAAAGTATCAAGAGTTTAGTATGGCGACTGATATATCTGAATGTCTTAGATGAAGGGTCATGGAATCTGCAGTGACTGTGTAACCAGGATGAAATTGGCTGTATTCTTCCTGTCTCCTTCAGTACCTTGTGTACACAAACACGAGTCCTTTCATAACACAAGTTGGAATTTTATTCCCCATTTTTACAGTGTTTGCTTTTCTTTGCTTATTTAATGGAGGTGGTATATTTACAAGAGGATAAATGGTGCAGCCAGTGATGATTGCAAGTTGGATCTATTTTGGGAATACGACTTTGCTGCAACACATGCAGTCAACCTGTGTTCACTGCCCATCAGGTGAATGTATTTCAGTGTTTATGACACTGAAGGCTACATTTTAACCAGGACCTAGTTATCAACCCCCTCGCGTTACCCTTTGAGAAGGTGTTGGTGAGTCTTCATTTTGAACTGTTGCAGTCCCTGAGGTAGAGGTGCTCCCATGGTGCTGTTACGTGGGTATTTCCAGGATGTTGACACACTTTCAGAAGGCCAGTGCTTAGAGGCAGCGCTGAGAGAGAGCTGCACTGTCAGAGCTGTCATCTTTTGAATGAGCCATTAAACTGAGGGCCCATCTACCCCATCAGATGGATGTAAATGATCCCAGGGTATTATTCAAAGAAAAGTTGTGAAGTTCTCCTTAGTTTTCTGGCCAATAATTATCCTTCAATCACATCACTAAACAAAGTAGATTATCTACTCTTTAATGTCCTTGCTATTTGTGGGATTGTGTTGTGTCATGTTGACTGCTGTGTTTACAATGTTGATCACACCTTGAAAGTGAAAGAGCTTTGGGATGTCCTGAGGATGTGAAAGAAGCTATATAAATGCAAGTCCTTTGTTTTCTGCTGGCAAGAGCAGGGAGGTTATGTTGGAGCTGTATAAATCGTTAGTTCGGCCACAGCTGGTGTACTGTGTGCATTATAGGAAGGATGTGATCGCACTGGAGGGGGTGCAGAGGAGATTCACCAGGATGCCTGGGCTGGAGCGTTTCAGCTATGAAGAGAGGCTGGATAGGCTAGGGTTGTTTTCCTTAGAGCAGAGAAAGCTGATTGAGGTATACAAAATTATGAGGGGCATAGATAGGGTAGATAGGAAGAAAGCTTTCCCCTTAGCGGAGGTGTCAATAACCAGGGGGCATAGATTTAAGAAAAGGGGCAGGAGGTTTAAAGGGGATTTTAGGAAAAATATTTTCACCAGCTGGGGGGCGGGGGTTGGACTCTGGGACACGCTGCCTGAGGGGGTGGTAGAGGCAGGAACTCTCACATATTTAGAGCAGCACTTGAAGCGCCAGAGCATATAGGGCTATGGGCCAAGTGCTGGAAAATGGGATTAGAATAGATAGCTGCGTTCTGTTGAAGAGTCATATGGACTCGAGACGTTAGCTGTGTTCCTCTCCGCAGATGCTGTCAGACCTGCTGGGTTTTTTCCAGGTATTTTTATTTGTGTTTTTCTTTTGGATTTCCAGCATCCGCAGTTTTTTGCTTTTATTATAGACAGGTGCTTGATGGCCGGCATGGACACAATGGGCCGAAGGGCCTGTTTCTGTGCTGTATGACTCTATGACTTAAGCCAGTTGAAATGAGGAACAACTCACAAATCAGGGTCCTAATTTTTTTTTGAAGTTGGGAGGCAAGGTGATGGCATCTGGAGAAATAAGTGACTAAGATGATGTGTATGTTCTGCCTGAACACACGCACGTGTGTTGTTGATCACTCTGCACAATCTGTTCTCTAGAATCATAAGTGCGATAGTGCAAAAAGAGCTTGTCCAGCCCATCATACCCGTGTCGCTGCTGGCTCCTGATTCTCATATTCTGTCCCCTTTCTACATTTTTGGATTTCAAATCCTTCTCCAATCCCGCTTTTAAATGATGTCCTTGTCCCTGTTCCCTTGTGGTGAATCATTCCCTGTTCTAATAACTTAGAAGGCTTCCCACATCTAGAACTGCATGTTTTCTGTAGTTTGGTTTTCCTGGGCCAGGTTGCTAGTCTGGAGCTGTAGCCTGAGGGGCACCAGGTGTCTCTCCTGCTCTTAATTTCTGCTGTAGGTGCATTGGAACGATTGGCAGATTGATAATCAACATAAAAACAGAATTACCTGGAAAAACTCAGCAGGTCTGGCAGCATCGGCGGAGAAGAAAAGAGTTGACGTTTCGAGTCCTCATGACCCTTCAACAGAGCAGTTCTGTTGAAGGGTCATGAGGACTCGAAACGTCAACTCTTTTCTTCTCCGCCGATGCTGCCAGACCTGCTGAGTTTTTCCAGGTAATTCTGTTTTTGTTTTGGATTTCCAGCATCCGCAGTTTTTTTGTTTTTATTTTGATAATCAACATGTTAAGCGACGTTATGAATGTTCTTTCTGTGGCTATCCCAGAGAGGAATTCCAACCCAAAGCTTCTGGCTCAGAGGCACCTCAAGATCTCTCCTTCGAATAACTATCTGTGTGAAAGCTTTCTACCTGTCTTTCCCCAGCCCCCTTCCAGGGATAATTTCTGTGTCAAACATCCCTGACCCTCCATTTTGCTTCATCGACTCCACCTCTTCGTAAACAGTATAAAACCCATCACATTCCTACCCCTCAGCTCTGAAGAAGAGTCATATGGACTCAAAACGTTAACTCTTGTTTCTCTCTCCACTGATGCTGCCAGACCTGCTGAGCTTTTCCAGCATTTTCTGTTTGCTTTTCCAGATTTCCATCACCCGCAGTATATTGCTGTTATCTTTGTTTTAAAACGGTCAGTGTGTGAGAAGGTGCTTAACTAAATCATGGGTTTTAGAGAATTCCAAACTGGAGCTCTGTGTGCTGATATCAACCAAGCTAGCAGCATTAAGATTATTGTCTGTTCCACTCTGTCAGGAAGAGGGCAGTGGTTGATTGATATCACTGAATACTGCAAAGGCTCTGGGCCCTGACAATGTTCCGGCAACAGCACTGAAGACTTGTGCTCCAGAACTTGCCATGCCCCTAGCCAAGCTGTTGCTGTACAGCTACAACATTGGCATTTACCCTGCTATGTGGGAAATTGCCCAGGTATGTCCTGTACACAAAAAGCAGGACGAATCCAACCTGGCCAATTAGCACCCCATCAGCCAGCTCTCAATCATCAGTAAAGCGATGGAAGAGGTCATCAACAGTGCTATCAAGTGGCACCTGCTCAGCAATAACCTGCTCGCTGATGCCCAGTTTGGATTCTGCCAGGGGCACTCCGCTCCTGACCTCATTACAGCCTTGGTTTCAAACATGAACTAAAGAGCTGAACTCCAGAGGTGAGGTGAGAGTGACTGCCCTTGACATCAAGGCAGCATTTGACCAAGTGTGGCATCAAGGAGCCCTAGCAAACCTGGAGTCAATGGGAATTAGGGGGAAAACTCTCTGCTGGTTGGAGTCATACCTAGCACGAAGGAAGATGGTTGTGGTTGTTGGAGGTCAGTCATCTCAGCTCCAGGATATCACTGCAGGAGTTCCTCAGGGTAGTGTCTCAGGCCCAACCATCTTCAGCTGCTTCATCAGTGGCCTTCTTTCCATCATAAGGTCAGAAGTGGAGATGTTCACCATCCACAAGGCACCAATCAGGAGTGTGATAGAATACTCTCCACTTGCCTGGATGAGTGCAGCTCCCACAACACTCAAGAAGCTTGACACCATCCAGGACAAAGCAGCCTGCTTGATTGGCACCCAGTCCACAAACATTCACTCCCTCCACCACTGATGCACAGTAGCAGCAGTGTGTACCATCTCCAAGATGCACTGCAGGAATTCACCAAGGCTACTTAGACAGCAACTTCCAAACCCATGACCACTACAATTTGAAGGACAAAGGCAGCAGATAGATGGAAACACCATCACCTGGAAGTTTTGCACCAAGTCACTCACCATCCTGACTTGGAAATATATCGCTGTTCCTTCACTATCACTGGGTTAAAAATCCTGAAACTCCCTCTCTCTAAAAGCACTTTGGGTGCGCTTACACCACATGGACTGCAGCAGTTCAAGAAGGCAGCTCACCACCACCTTTTCAAGGGCAGTTAGGGATGGGTATCAAATGATGGCCTAGCCAGTGATGCCTGCATCTCATGAATGAATAATGTAAAAATGACTCCGCTGTGTTGGGGAGAGTGCAGTGACTGATTGGTATCTGCTCCCTCTGTTGAAGAGGGCGAGGCTGCATTGTATAATATACGCAGCTGCAGTTGACAATTGGAAGATAAACAAATTTCCTTAATTAAAGAGTGTGAGGCGAGACAGCCAAAACCAGAGCAATTGTGAAAGAACGATGAAAACGTTGTGGGTAATCAGCCCTCTGATATGTGTCTGCTTCCTGCAATTTGATCTTCACTTTCTGAGGTACCAGGACAGACCTGGCTGTGTGGGCAGCAGAATTACTCTGATCTGGTCAGTGTTGTACAGTTCCAGGTGAAGTGCAGCAAACCAGCAGACCTTGTCCAAAATATGCCCAGGCCCGTGGTGTTATTCACTCATCCACATCTAACAGGTAGTTGAATAACTTCTGGGGAAGTTCCTGGCTCCACAGAGCGTGACGTTCTCTCGTGAAATCTGTCATCATATTGCCCTGAGCTGGGAACTATGTGCAGTACTTCCGCTAAATAGAGTTATGTTTATCACAGGATGGATTTGAGCTTTCTCATGGGTTACAAAAGTTAGATAAGATCTGTGCTGACTAATGCTCCAATTATCTTCAATTCCTGCTAAATGGTTATGAGGAAAACCTGCCTTAGTCTTGCCAGTTGCTGTAGACTTCATTGTTTTATCTTAAACATCAAAAATATTTGTATAAATATTTGTATGATGACATAATCACGACACTGCTATACCCCTTAATATGCTTCCTTATAAAATAAGAGATCAGAAGTGAGAATGGATGTCTCATCTTTTCTATGTAAGCGAAAAGGTTCACATTTTTAAAAAATTAATTAAAAGGAGGAAAAGGCGGCTGAACAGAATTAGTTACAGCATGACACATCACCAAAGTGAAAAAGAGCGGGAGAGGAAGTCGAATGAATGAACAATGAGTTGTTCAGTGATGCTCTGCATTTAAAGGAAAGGTGAAAGCTCAGGGAGGGAAGGAGTGCCTAGATTTAAGTCTCATCTGTGGCTCAGTTGGTAACACTCTCACCCTCTGACTCTCAAGATTTAGGGTTCAAGTCCCATCCTCCAGGTATTGAGCACAACAATCAAGGCTGACACTCCAGTACAGGACTGAGGGAATGATGCACTGTCAGAGGTGCTGCTCTTTGGATATGATGTTAAACCAAGGCCCTGTCTGCCTCCTCAGATGGGGGTAAAAGATCCCATGGCAGTGTTTTGATGAAGAGCAGGGGATTTTTCCCCAGTGTCCTGGCCAATATTTATCCCTCATTCACTACCACAAAAACAGATTATCTGGTCATTATCACATTGCTGTTTGTGGGAGCTTGCTGTGCACAAATAGGCCATCATATCACCTACAGTATAACAGTGACTACAATTCAAAGCTATTTCATTGGCTGTAAAGTGTTTTGAGATGTCTGGTGGTTGTGTAAAGCCCGAAATAAATGCAAATCTTTCTTTTTGCTGGGATAGACTAACTTTGAGAAACAGATGGTGTGTTGAATTCAAGGCATTAACTTCAACACAATGAGAAAGATGTTGGCATAATTGGAACTGAGAAAAGTAAGGATTGGCCAACTGTTTACGATCAGTAGCACCGGTGAGAAAAGCCTTTCTATTTGTGTGTGATGTTGGGACTGCTGTGGTGAGTGTTCGAAAACATACCATAGTGTAACGGGGTGTCTTTCTATATCTCAAACTGTAACTGTTGCCTCTGGCGCTACTATTTGTAAAACAGAAGTTAAGAAATAGCAAAGGGTCCATTGCTAAACCCAGTAGAGAAAGATGAGGCACATGATGAATCGGCAAAGTTTGGCACATCATTAGTGAAATATCTTGAAAGCAATAAATTATGGACACAATACACTTATTTTCAGAAGGGTATTATAAAAGTTCTCAGTGGGCAGTTATTTTCATGCAGCGTCCATAGGTACTAGGGAGACTGCTCTATCTCTGGAATCAAGCTGTGCAAGCATTTAATCGCAAAGACATTGGATGCTGGATAAAGAGCTGCTTATTCCATAAAACCCAATGTTGCCTCGCGCTGACCGACATCCATTGACCTTAGGAATTCAGGAACAGAGGGGAGTGAGCTGCAATGGGAAGCACCAATGATCCCAACTCAGTGAAAGTTCCAGCAGCTTTCAACAGGTTGTGAGCCAGTGTTTGAAATTGTGAATGATTTTGGTCCTGTCCCCAGTTCATTAGTTGAGAATGTCAGAGCGTCTGTTGTGTATTTCGCTGTGCATGTTATTTGAGTCTTTCTAAGTGTCTCGCTTCTGGAATTACATTTTTAAAAAGCTGCATTATATACAGTTACAATGTTCAATTACATTGTATAACTAGTTTTGCGTAACTAGTTATATGTTTAGCTATACCATATAGCTGGTTACAGTGGTTTGTATAGCTAGTTAAAATGTTTATTTACATTGTATAGCTAGTTAGAATTTAGTTACAAAGTTAATTACAGTGCATTGCCAATTCCAACTTTGTTCAGAAAACTAGTTTTGTGGAAAGACTTGTTTATCTGTAAGTAAAGTTCAGTGTAACAATCATGGAATAATGTATCTAAAAGTTGTTCTTGAATGTATCATTATTGAGTATTTTTGTTCATTTTTCTTTACTGTATCAAACTGAAGAGATTCTTGATCAATTCTACAAAATTGGACAATGTGTGAACAGCTTATTATCTTCACTAACTGTGTTGAGGAAGCCCCTTTGTTTGGTTATAAACTCCAGAATACATTGTGAAACACCAGCAGCGCAAAACAGTTTGAGGTGTTTGATCCGACTTGTTCAGTTGGTAGCTCAAGTGCCTAGCAAAGTCTGAATCTGTTGCTGATGCAGTGCCCTCGAGCTGATTGTTGGCCTCGATCTTCCCAATTAAATTGGTGTCTGTATAAGATGTGAGCATCAACATTCAGCCCCATTGGCAGTGATTTTAAGCTAGCTGTACATATTTTGTTTTTAACCAACATTTGTTTAAATCAAGTAAATCAAACCTGTTTCTATTCCCTATTCCTTTTTTGTCTTTTCATTATTTGAGTGGGAATCACACAAATGGTTGCTGATATTGATGGTCTATTAAACCCCTCTAGTTTTTTAAATTTTAAGTGAAAGGCTGGAGTTAACAGTCTCTTTGCCTTTTTGTGACTATTCCTTTTGATAAACACAGGAACACACTCAGATATCTGAACAATAGCTGTGTTCATTTGTGATTCTGCTCCCAAACGGAGCCAGCAAATGTGGCAGAGTTAAGTCGTGCCAACCTGATCTGATGAAGCATTTGTGCTGTGAAGCGCGAGGGTTGCGTAGAAGGAGTTGAACAAAATGAATGTTTCTATTTCCTGATCTCCTGTGCAATATCTTGTAAGAAAACCAATGCCATTTTCTTTTTGTGTTGGTCTGTGTGAAGATGTCCAATCCTTGGTATTGCAGCTCTTGTCACTTTGGGTGTTTGTTAGGCACTAATTGATTAGTCCACTAATCTTGATTAAATTTGCACTGCCAGGCATATTAAACTAACTACGTTTATGTCAACGTTCTCCACATATATCTCCAATATTTTGATACTTGTGTTAAGATAGAATTGTCTAATGTATATTGTATATAATTTTGTATCATATTTTGGCTAAGATGCAAAGGCAGAGAGTGTGGTGAATGATTGATTGTTTTTTGGACTGACATACAGGGTGTTCGTTCGCCGGGATAAATAATGATGACCTGGACTAGAGTATACAGGGCATAATTTGCAGATGAGATGAAACTGACAAATGGAGTAAACTGTAAGGAGGAAAGTAACAGACAAGCTAGTGAAATAGACATATGGCAGACGAGATTTAATACACAGAAGTATGAAGAGATACATTTTGTGAAGAGGGGCAATATCGGGACTGGTAGATAAGGTGGTTAAGAAGGCATATGGGATACTTGCCTTTATTAGCCGAGGCATAGAATATAAGAGCAGGGAGGTTATGCTGGAACTGTATAAAATGCTGGTTAGGCCACAGCTAGAGTACAGCGTGCAGTCCTGAAATCCACATTATAGGAAGGATGTGATTGCACAAGGGAGAGCGTAGAGGAGATTTACCAGGATGTTGCCTAGGCTGGAGAGCTTTAGTTTTGAGGAGAGATTGGGCTTATTTTCCCTGGAGCAGAGGAGATTGAGGAGGGACATGATTGAAGTGTATAAAATTATGAGGGACATAGATAAGGTAGACAGAAAGGAACTTTTCCCCTTGGTGGAGGGATCAGGGGGCATAGATTTAAGGTAAGGGGCAGGAGGTTTAAAAGGGGATGTGAGGAAGAATTTTTTCACCGAGGATGGTGGGAACCTGGAACTCACTGCCTGAAAGTGTGTTAGAGGCAGAAACCCTCATAACCTGTATTTGCTCTGGATTGTTCGACTTGATCCTTGTAGCTGAAAAGAAACATTTGGGGCAGGGTCATGGAGGGGTCTGTGATATGAGAAAAGGCTCAAAAATGGATTTTTCAACCTTTGAAAGGTGGCAAATGAAAGCTAACATAGCACGATGGGCTGAATGGTCCCCTTTGATGCTACGCTTTTCTGTTCATGTGGAGCCTGCAACGGGATACAGGAGATGAGCTGGAAGTAAAAAGGTCCACGCTGAGCACAGTTACAAGTTAACCCACAACTGTGCATAGTATAAACTGGGAATAGGTGACTTCGCAACTGGTACCAGGAAGTGGTTGTTCACACAGTCATTCATTAACACCTGGGATGGAAGATGAAGGCTGGACCTGGAGTCAGCAAGTTAACAGCAGGAGGCTGTAACTGGGAATCATTGGTTTCAATGGAAGGTCGGACTCAATGGGCTAAGTGGCGCCTCTCACCTGTGCGTCCCTTTGTGCAAACACTCACTGTACAGCCCAGTAATTTTGTGTGGAATGTGTTGATACCTGAGCGACGTGACAAGTTGTGACAGAACAGGGAGAATCTGCAGATGCAAATGGAGGGTCAAAGTTCAGGAGAATTGGGAGTTTAGCCTCAGTAAGAATATTTGGTGAGATTTTAACTATTTATTTGAGTGTATTTTGAGCTGCTTTATTTCAGTTCAATGCTGGGAGTTGTTTAAGCATGTTTAGTGCAATAAATATGCCTGAGTCATTAATGATTGAATTACTTGGATGTGGCTGGGTATTTTCTTGTTGCTATGATGTAAGGTTGGCCAATGTAATATTGTATAAGATGGCAGCAGTGGCTTAATTGGCAACACACTCACCTCTGAGTCAGAGATGTGAGAAAAAAATCTAGGTTGCACTCCCAGTGGAATAATAAGAAAACGCTGCACAGTCGGAGGGTCAGTGTTGAGGGAACACCACGTTGTCAGAGAGCCAGTACTGAGAGAGCACTGCACTGTTGGAGGGTCAGTACTGAGGGATTGCTGTACAGTCGGAGGGTCAGTGTTGAGGGAACAGCGCATTGTCAGAGAGCCAGTACTGAAGGAGCGCTGCACTGTCAGAGGGTCAGTACTGAGGGAGTGCTGCACTGTCCGAGGATAGCACTGAGGGAATGCCGCACTGTCGGAGGGTCAGTGTTGAGGGAACACCGCGTTGTCAGAGGGCCAGTACTGAGGGAGTGCTGCACTTTTGGAGGGTCAGTATTGAGAGAGCACTGCACTGTTGGGGGGGCCAGTACTGAAGGAGTGTGCTGTTGGAAGGACAGTTCTGAGAGAATGCTGCACTGTTGTAGGGGTACTACTGAGAGAGACTCACAGTATCAGTGGTGGTACAAAGGGAATGCTGCATTATCAAAGATATCATATTTCATAGAAAAAGCTAAACCGAGGGCCCATCTGTCATCCTAGGTGGGTGGAAATGATCTTATGGAAATGATCTGAAGGACAGCAGAGGAGTGTTCTCCAGTGTCTTGGCTGTTAGGAAATAGAGATAGTTTAAGGAAATTATATTAGTATTTGTAGGTTTTAGGAATGGGTATTAGCTTTAAAGTTTAAGTTTGATTTGTATTTTTGTATCTCTGTACTAAGAAAGGTCAAATTGAGTTTTAGCTTCACTTTAAAGATGCGCTTGCATTTTTAATGAGAGTTTATGACTTAAGAAGTTAAGCAAATAAGAGTAGGAGAATTGGGCTGTTGCCTAGCAACAGGGATCCAGAGAGGCAGGTCCCTCCCACAGACACACACACACAGAAGTTAGACACAGCAGTTTGTTTTGGAAGCTGTTGGAGTTCAGCTGGTTTTGATCTATCTAATAGTGGCAGATAGTCAGTCCCAAGCTAAAATTGGTTGAAAGCTGCCAGAGAGAGACCGGAGCAAGAGGGACAGAAAGTCACTCTCAAGTTAAGGAATAACCTCAAAAATCCTGGGGAGTAGAAGAGGGGAAAGTCCAAAGAAGACCCTCTAGCCAAAGGAAGGACAGGAACCTGGAAAAGGTCCTGTTGAGTGAAGTTAAGAGTGAGGCAGAGAGGCTCCAAGCTTCAGATTTAAAGAGACAAAAGCAGCGGAAAGCAGATTTAAAGTGAGAACAGCTTGCAAGAGGCCAGGAGGCCCAGAGAGACGGCGGAAGGTCTGTAGCTCTTTGCTGTGGGCGTGTGAAGCCGTGGTGTACTGTTGACAGCTGAATTGGAGAGAGAGAGAGAGCGTGGAAGACAGCTTGACTGCATGTGGTGACCCAGGGAAGAGGAATGTCAGAAGGAGAGTTTGAAACACTGGAGGTGAACCCTTGCAGAAGGTGTTTGGGAGAAGCTTCCAGGGCGAAGTCTTAGAGAGTGGAGAAGGACGTGTGACCCTCATGTGAAGGACGGAATTCAGTGAGACCAGTTGGCTCATGGTGAGCCAAGCGTCAGGGGGGAGTTGATGAGAGATCCATAGCATCTGTTTAGGGTGGCAACTGTCACTTGGTTTCAGATGTGGTGTGCCGGACCACAGGTCACCTTTTGGTTTACATAGACTGCTTACTGTGGACACTAGAGTACAAGATAGTTTTTCTAACTTGTGCTATCCTTACAAATCTGTATATATCTATACAGGTATAGCTGTGGGTGTAGGACTATTGTAATATTGTTCATCTTTTCTTCTTTAATAAATGTTTTATTCTTTTGTTAAAAGTTCATCAGTTGATTCCTGTGACTCTGTTCAGTATCTACTCTCCACGCATCTAAACAAACAAAAAAAGTTAGGATCTATCAAGTCGGGTTCCACCCTGGGATCAGGCTTGCCTAGGAGTAACCTCAGCTGGGATCACAAGATGGCCAATATTTATCACTCTCACCAAAATCACTTAAAGAAACAAATTTCTGGCCATTCTTCTCAATGCTGTTTTGGGATCTTGCTGTGCACAGCTTGGCTGCCTTCTTTCCTACATTGTAACAATGACAAGACTTCAAAGGTACTCCACTGGCTGTAAGGCACTTTGGAATATCCTTTCGGGCATGAAAAGTGCTACATACGTGCAAATCTTTATTCTATATAAAGTCGTGATGACTGGTTAGAATCTCGAGCAATCTCAAGTAGTTGGGATTGTGAAAGACTGCATGTAGCTGGAGGTGTGGACTGCTCACAATTATTCCTGAAACCAAACACTATATTCTGCTGTTTAATTCTATCAAACCTTCATGGGCAAACAGCCCAGTTTATTACAGGAAGGGAGAATAGCTGAACTTGTGATCTATGGTATTGGTGCAATTCGGGAGGCCCTGTTTGGGACTGCTTGCAATCCCAGTGGCACTTTATCCTCCTGCGCTTTCCTCTCTGTCACTAATAATTTTCATACTTTGATTTCCTCCAACAGAGCTGAACATACCAATAGGAAGTGCTGTAATTTTATTTGAACACCTTTATTCCAGGCACTGTGTTAACATATTGGGGAGGACAGTGGCATTGTGGTTAATGTCCCTGGGTTAGTGATGCAGAGTCCCAAGTTAATGCACTGGGGGCATGAGTATGGCAGCCGGTGGAATTTAAAATCAATTTAGTGAAAGCAAGTCTCAGTAATGGTGACCATGAAAAGATCATCGATAGTTGTAAAACCCATCTGGTTCATGAATGTCCTTTAGGGAAGGAAATCTGTCACCTTTACCTGGCCTGGCCTACGTGTGACTTCAGACCCACAGTAATGTGCCTGACTGTTAACTGCCCACTGAAATGGCCTAGCAAGCCACTCAATTCAGGGGCAGTTAAGGATGGGCAACAAACGCTGGCCTTGCCAACGACACCCACATCCCATGAAAGAATAAAATAAAGAAATATAGCGCACTGCTTTACGCCAAGTCAGTGGCTGGAGCTAGAGTGCATTTCAGCTGAAGTTTCCTTTCTGTAATATAAAATCTAAACATCTGTTGGAGTGAACCAAATTCTTTGACAAAGTAGCATTGGAAAACTGGGATCAGTTTTCACTGCTTTGTTAGCTCATTCAGTGATGTAGGTTAATATCCCAACTGAAGAGTTGTAGATTCTCTTAATTCTTCGCTATTGAACCCAATAATGTGTTAGTTACCTGGGGATGAGACTGTTGCCGGACTTTTCTGTGTCAAGTTCCAAACTAGAACTTGTTTTTTGCAGGATCAGGTTCTGAGTGCAGCCTCTGTGGAGATGGACTTTGCAGCTTCCCCCGGCCTCATACAGATGGGTTTCAGATCATGTCAACAGCATTTGCTTCAAAGGAATCGGGCAGAATTATTTTAATTTATACATTTAATTGCATTTTGAAGTTGGTGTCTTATCTTTGTTTTGTCCCTGTAGGGGGTTGGAGCTATTTGCAGGCAGTTGGATTAGTTTGATTAAAGACCATCTCCAAAAAAGTATTTTCTATAAACTAATCCAAACTTGAGTTTTGCTGAGAAGAGACATGTCAAAGCTTTTCATTTTGCACTCCTCAGGACACTTTGCAAGAATACCAATATAAGGGGAAAACAACAATTTAAAGTGTATGCGAAGAGAGTTCTGATTGGTCAGTCACCATTACTGGTACATTTTCCATGGCAGCGCCTCTACCAATCAAGGTCCACTTGCCAATCAATCAGCAATCTCTTCGCATAATGCTTTAAATTGTTGTTTCCCCCTTATATTGGTATTCTTGCAAAGTGTCCTGAAGAGTGCAAGACAAAAAGCTTCAACGTGTCCCTTTTTTTCTCCAGCAATACTTAATCCAAGCTCTTAAATTGACGGCCATGAGGTGTGAAGCAATTAAACCAGGAGACAGAAATAGGAAATAATGTTATTTAAACATTACAGCAGAAAGACAGGTTTGGGTGAGTGCCCCAAGGAAGTGTTCCTTATACAATCAGTAAAAAGAGCAAATTGAATGGATTACAAACGCAAATTCAACTTGCAGGACATGACATGATAACCATTATGGAAACAGGGCTACAAGATAGTCAGGACCAGAACTAAATATCCCAGGTTATAAGGTCTACAGGAAGGGTAAGGAAAATAGTAGAGGGGGAAGAGTAGCCTTGGTGATTAAAGATGAAACCATTTCAATGATAAGAGAGGATATAATGGGAGGAAGGTGGTAATGGAGACTTTATGGGTGGAATTAAGACTGCAGTGGGAATTGTGTATAGGCCCCCTGCTGGTAACTGTGAAGTGGTAGCTTGTAGAAATACAGAGATTAAACAAGCATGGAGTAAAAGCAGGGCATTTTTAACGGAAGATTTTAACTTTCATGTAGGTTTTTTTCTAATCATTCATGGGATGTGGATATTGCTGGCAAGGCCAGCAATTGTTGCCCATCCCTAATTACCCTTGAGAAAATGGTGGCAAGCTGCCACCTTGAACTGCTGCAGTCCACCTGGTACCTGTAACAGTTTGGTACAGCTGAGTGGCTTGCTAGGTCATTTCAGAGGGGCAGTTAAAGATCAACTACATTCCAGTGAGTCTGGAGTCACATGTAGGCCAGGCCGGGTAAGGGTGGCAGATTTCCTTCCCTAAAGGCCACTCATGGACCAGATGGGGTTTTTACGGTAATCAGTGGTAGCTTCATGGTCACCATTACTGAGACTACCTTGCAAATCCAAATTTATTAATCAAATTTAAATTCCACCAGCTGCCATGGTGGGATTTGAACCTACGTCCACACAGCATTAGCCTGGGCCCCTGGATTACTAGTCCAGTGACATTACCACTAAGCCACCATCTCCCTGTAAATTGAGATCGCATAAGATTGAGACAATATGGCTGATGAGAAAGATAATAAGAGCAACAAGGAGTGACAAGTCAGCCAGTAAGAGCTACAAAACAAAAACAAAAATAAAATAGCTGGAAAAACTCAGCAGGTCTGACAGCATCTGCGGAGAGGAATACAGTTAACGTTTCGAGTCCGTATGATTCTTCAACAGAACTAAGGAAAAACAGAAGAGAGGTGAAATATAAGCTGGTTTAAGGGGAATGGGACAGGTAGAGCTGGATAGAGGGCCAGTGATAGGTGGAGATTGTCAAAAGATGTCAGACAAAAGGACAAAGAGGTGTTGACGGTAAGAGCTACAAAAATGAGTGTGAAAAGAAGCTTGCAAAGGCAGCAAAGCCATGTCGCAATAGGAAAGTCAGTGATCGCGAGCAATGTAAACTAAACCCTTGGAACCTGATAATGCGGATGTTGCCAGTGAAAATAAGGAAATGGAGGATGTGCTGGAGAACTGCCTTGCATCAGTATTTACAGTAGATGAAGTGGTCAGTTTGCCAGATATCCCTAAGTAACTATTATTGAATCAGGGACTTAACAAAATTAACTTAAGATAACTTAAATGGGGAAATTGATGGCACTAAAGAGTGGCAAATCCCCAGGACCAGACAGCGTCCATTCCAGGGTTTGAAACGGACTCGAAACGTTAACTGTGTTCCTCTCCGCAGATGCTGTCAGACCTGCTGAGTTTTTCCAGGTATTTTTGTTTTTGTTGAGGTGATAACTAATCTTCACTAACGTCCTTCAGGGAAGGAAATCTGCCATCCTTACATGTGACTCCAGGCCCACAGCAATGTGGTTGACTCTTAACTGCCCTCAGTTCAAGGGCAATGAGGGATGGATAACAAATTCCCACATCCCATGAAAGAATATTTTAAAAATTGCCCTACCTATAATGTTCCAAATTTCTCTCGCTTCAGGAATTGCTCCTTTTAAATGGGAAAATTCTGCATGTCACTGCGCTATTTATAAGAGCCAAGAGCAGGAAATCGAGGAATTAAAGACCAGTTGGTCAAACATCTGTTGTCAGGGACTTACGAGTGTCTAATTAAGGACAGAGTGATTGAACTCCTTGCAATTTTTCAGCTGATCAGAAGGAGCCAGTGTGGATTTGTAAAGGGTAATTCATGCTGACGAACCTTATTGAATTTTTTGAACAGATGACTAAAGTAGTGGACAAGGGAATCTCTATGGATATTATTTATATGGCTTGCAGAAAGCATTTGACAAAGTTCCTCATAGGAGGCTGTTAGCTGAAGCTGAAGATCATGGAATTGAGGGCAAATTATTGACCTGGTTAGGAAATGGCTGAGTGGAAAGAGACAGCGAGTAGGGATAATGAGCAGGTACGTTACCTAGCAGAATGTGACTAGTAATGATCTGTTTTTGGGCCTCAACTACTCACCACCATTCATTAATGACTTAGAGGATGGAATCGAAAGCCTTGTATCCAAGTTTGCCAATGACACTAAGAATGGCGGCGTTGTAAGCAGTGTAGATGGAAGCATAATATCGCAAAGAGGTATTGATAGATTAAGTGAATGAACAAAACTGTAGCCGGGACTTTCTGGCCCCCCCATGGTGGGACCTGCCCTGGGAAATTCGGTGGCCCGGCCCATTGACTTTCGGTGGGAGTGGACGATCCCAGCGGTGGGCAGGGCCGGAAAATCGAGCCTTCTAGCAAATGGATTTCAATGTCGGCAAATATGAGATCATCCACTTTGGACCTGAAAAGAATAGAACAGGGGGCTTTCTAAATGTTGAAAAGCTAGAAACAGTGGAGGTCCAAAGAGACTTGGGAGTCAGGAACCAAGATCATTATCTTTTCATGAACAGGTACAGAAAATAATCAAAAAGGATAATGGAATGTCGGCTTTTATATCGCGAGGACTAGAATCCAAGGAGGGTAGAAGTCATGCTTCAGCTATACAAAGCCCCGCTTAGACCTCACCTAGGATTACTGTGAGCAGTTCTGGGCACCACATCTTAGGAAGGAAGCATCGGCCTTGGAGGTAATGCAGTGTAGATTTACCAGAATGACACTTGGATTCCACGAGTTTAGCTACGAGAGGGAGATTAACCAAATTGGGTAGTATTCCCTGGAATTTAGAAGATTAAGTGGTGATTTGGGTCAATGTTTTCAAGATATTAAGGGGAGCAGAGAGGGGAGATAGAGAAAGACTTTTTCCCCTAGTTGGGGAATTTAGCACAAGAGGGTATAGTCTAGAACTTAGACCCAGACCTTTCAGGTGTAAACTTAGGGAACATTTCTCCACACACAGAGTGATAGAAGTTTGGAAGTCTCTTCCATAAGTGTCAGTGATGCTAGATTAGTTAGTTTTAAAATTAAGATTGATAAACTTTTGTTAGCCAGAGGTATCAAGGAATGTGGACAATGGCGGGCATATAAGTTGTGTCGCAAATCAGCCATGATCCCATTGAATGGTGGAGCAGGCTCAAAGGGCTGAATGGCCTCCTTCTGTTCTTACATCTTGTGTGGTGCCCTTGTTATTTTTCTAGCACTCTTCCTTGGACTTTGCAAACTGCCCTGGTTGTTCGCTCTAGGTATGTCTTTCCTCTTTGCTGGATGAGCTCATTATCGATTCTCTGATCTAGAGGGAGACAGGATTGAACTTTGAACTGGCCTGAGTGAAGCCAGTGCCTGTCTGTCCGCCCCAATGGGTTTATCTTGAGTCTTCCCCCATTTTGACTGTTCAGGGCTTTCCTCAAAATGCAGAAACATTCAACCTGATTCGTGTACCCTTTGGACTCACAGGGAAAAAAATAATCCTGATGAGAAACATTGCCCAACATGTTGAAACAAAGGTGACGCGAGACCAAGGGATCAGTGTGTCTGCAATTTGGCAGGGCTGTGGGCGTTTGTGAACGTGAAGTGATGTTGTGGTTGTCTAATTTAAAAGTTAGGTTTAAAAAAATTCCCAGATAACATTATAATTTTAAACTCTGCAAAGCAAAGTAAACAAGTGAGAGGAAGCAGTTGTAAGCAGAGCTCCCTGGATTTGGCTCATCTCTTTTCTTCTATGGGATGTGGGTGTCACTGGCAAGGCCAGCATTTATTGCCCATCCCTAATTGCCCTTGAGAATGGCCGCAGTCCATATGGGTGTAAGTACACCCACAGTGTTGTTAGGCCTGGATAGATGCTGGGTGGTCCTTCCATTTTCATCCCTTTTAGACTTCATAGGGACAGTTGAGGGGCAACCACATTGCTGTGGATCTGGAGACATGTAAGGACAGCAGATTTCCTTCCCTCAAGGGCATTAGAAAACCATTTGTTTTTTTTTTGTGACAATCATTTCACGGTCACAATTATTGGGACAAGTTTTTTTAAATTCCAGATTTATTAATTGAATTTAAATTTTACCGGTTGCAATGGTGGGATGTGAACCTGTGGCCCTGTTGATTACCAGTCGACTGACATCGTCGCCACTGCCTCCCCTAAGTATCAGGAGGGTATTGGTGCACTGCCATGTGCAGTCCTACTTGGCCACTGGGAAAGAAGTTAAACTTAATTTCAGTATTTATAAAATAATTGCAGGGTGATCCAGTTACTTAATGCAAATGTACCTACCTATGGAGCAGAACTGTACTTATGAAGTGTGCTGCAGGGCTTTTATGTGGCTGCAGTCTGCTAGCACATTGTTGCACTCTCTTAAATGCTGGCTGATAACCAGGAGCAATACCTTATTCCTGTTTTGAATTACTCTGAGACCACAGATTGACGATTATCAACAATGAACACTCAGACACAGGGCAGCTGTCTGCCCTACTTCTATTTGCTGCACCAGTTTTAATTCCCTGGCTTTTGACAAGAAGTCCGCCCCTTATCTTTTCTACAGATTTCTCTATGTTGAGTTTAATGTACAGCTAATGGTTCTAAGGTTTAACTCCACCCCTGCTCCAGCAGATCACTGTACAAGAATCGATAAAAGCAGCTGGTGTATGATATCTGAAGTGGTTTGATATTCTATCACGTGGGAGTAGAAAATTAAAGGATATTCTAAGTGCTGACATAAAAGTTTGCAGATTACAAAGCTTTAATTTTAGATAATCACAGGCTACGTAAACTGTATCATCTGTTTTAGGACTTCCGTGAACCTCATGATGCTCAATTAATATTAAAATGTTTAAATCATATTTATGAGCTGTCCTTCCTTTATTTCAGAAATCAAGCCTGGTTGTAACAAGGCTGAGGGCACGTTAAAAATCGACTTGGACTTGGTAAGGATTGACATTATTCTGTTTCAATTCGAATGCTACCGACAGATATTGCTGTGATAACCACTTGTACAAAACTTTAGGGGGTTTCTGTTCTTTGAATGTGGTTGATTTGAGAGCAAGAAATACTTTTTTTCTCAAAGGTCAAACTCCATGGAAAATGAGACCCATGTTCATGCAGGTGAACACCTCATTTCTTTTTCTGGCTATCGTGTTAATAGCTTGTCTCTAAGAAAACATCATTCAGTGTCACATGAAAGGAAACTTGATTTTAGAAGGAGCTGCCTGGGAGAGATGATACTTGACACCCCACCATTACACACGACTGCAAACATTCAGCATAAGTGGGTGTATTCTCTCCGCATGCTCAGTTAAACCACCTGAGGTTTCTGTCAAGAAAATTTCAGATGAACTCATTAAGTGTTTCTTGCTTGTATCGCATTGTGAGATATTAAGCACCTCATTTAAAAAAAAACAAAAACAGAATTACCTGGAAAAACTCAGCAGGTCTGGCAGCATCGGCGGAGAAGAAAAGAGTTGACGTTTCGAGTCCTCATGACCCTTCGACAGAACTTGAGTTCGAGTCCAAGAAAGAGTTGAAATATAAGCTGGTTTAAGGTGTGTGTGTGGGGGGCGGAGAGATAGAGAAAAAATTCATTTACAGGACGTGGGCGTCGCTGGCTGGGCCAGCATTTATTGCCCATCCCTAATTGCCTTTGAGAAGGTGGTGTTAAGCTGCCTTCTTGAACCGCTGTAGTCCCTGTAGTGTAGGTACACCCACAGTGCTGTTAGGGAGGGAGTTCCAGGATTTTGACCCAGTGACAGTGAAGGAACGGCGACATATTTTCAAGTCAGGATGGTGAGTGACTTGGAGGAGAACCACCAGGTGATGGTGTTCCCATCTGTCTACTGCCCTTGTCCTTCTAGATGGTAGCGGTCGTGGGTTTGGAAGGTGCTATTGAAGGAGGCTTGGTGAGTTGCTGCATATCCCATCATATGATATTAAGTGTCCGTTTGTATACCTCCTAGTTTGATCTTAAGTGTTTGTATCTTGTACCTGACTGTGTAATGTGCACCTAGAATCCCAATGTGTCCTTTTCCAATCAAAAGATCTTGGGAAACAGAACACAATGCATGTCCCTATCTGTGGGATCAAAGCAAAATACTGCAGTTGCTGGAAATAAAATCAAATTTTCTAGAAATATTCAGCAGGTCAGGCAGCATCTGCAGAGAGAGAAACAAAGTTAACATTTCAGGTCTGTGACCTTTCCTCAGAACTGAAAAAAGTTGAGATGTTATAGGTTTTAAGCAAGTACAGAGGGAGGGAAGAGGGCCGGGCGCAGGGCAGCAATAAAGAACAAAAGGGAAAGCCCATGATGGGATGGAGGACAAGAGGGATTAAATGACATAAAGGATGATGGTGCAAGACAAAAGGAGATGATAATGAGACAAGTGAAGGAACTAAAGATGTATCTTGAGGAAGATGTGAATGGGGAAATGCTGAATCTTCACCAGCAGCTGCCATCAGAAAAAAATTGGCTGCAGAGGTTATGTTAGACAACACCTAGAACACTGTAAGCAATTTTGGTCCCCTTATCTAAGGAAAGATATACTGGCATTGGAGGCAGTCCAGAGAAGGTTCACTAGTTTGATCCCAGGTATGGAGGGATTTTCTTATGAGGAGAAGTTGAGTAGGTTGGGCCTGTACTCATTGGAATTTAGAAGAATGAGAGACATATAAGATTCTTAAGGGGTTTGACAGTGCAGATGATGAGAGGTTGTCTCCCTTGTGGGAGAGTCTAGAACCAGAGGGCATAATCTCAGAGTAAGGAGTCGCCTATTTAAGACAGAGATGAGGAGGAATTTATTCTCTCAGAGGGTAGTGAATCTGTGGAATTCTTTACCGTAGAGGCTGGGTCATTAAGTATATTCAAGGCTGAGATAGACAGATTTTTAATTAGTAAGGGAATCAGGGGTTATGGGGAAAAGGCAGGAAAGTGGAGTTGAGGATTATCAGATCAGCCATGATCTCATTGAACTCGATGGGCCGAATGGCCTACTTCTGCTCCTACATCTTATGGTCTGAACTTGTTGAACTTGAGTCTGTAAAGCTGTAAAGTGCGTAATTGAGAGATGAGATGCTATTTATCGCGCTTTTGTTGAGTTTCATTGGAACAGTGCAGGAGGGTGAGGACTGAGAGATCGGAGTGGGAGCAAGGTAGGGAATTAAAATGACAGGCCGCTGGACTGCTTCATTCAGTTGGCAAGCGTGACCCTGAGCTCCTGGTTGCATGTAGTTTTAATTCCTTGTCCCACTTCCACTCTGATCCCCTCTAACCTCAGCCTCCTATACGGTTCCAGTGTAAACGCAAGGAACAACACCTCGTCTCTCAGTTAGACAGTTTACAGCCTCCTGGACTCGACATTGAATTTAACAGTTGGAGACCATCACCACTGCTCCTATGTTATTTTGGACGTCAGATGTTGGTAACGCTTCTGTTTTTCCCTTTGACACCTCCTCCATACTCGTTGTTTGTTTCTTCTCTACTCCTGTTACCATCTCCTTTTGCCTTGCATCATCGCCCCTTTTGTCACTTAATCTTTTCTGCCTTCCACCCCATCACTGACCTTCTCTCTTTGCTCATCTTTCCCTCCCACTTTGCCGTACGTGTTTAATTCCAGTCACATCTCTAACTCTTTCCAGTACTGATGAAGGGTCACAGACTTGGAACGTTAACTCTGTTTCCCTTGCCACAGATGCTGCTGGATCTGCTGAGTATTTCCAGTGTTTTCTGTTTTTATGCCCTATCTCATGTGTCAGTGCAGACTCGATGGGCCGAAGGGCCTCTTCTACACTGCGTGATTCTGTGATCTGTGAGATTCTTGTTTTGAATACTCCTCCAATATAGAAAAGGTCTCGTGGCGCAGTGGACACCATCCCTGCCTCTGAGCCAGAAGTCCTGGGCTTGAGTCCCACTCTAGGACCTGATGACCAGGGAAGTTGCCTTCAGAACGAGGCCAAACAGATCAAGTATTAACTTGAAAATCTCTCCAACACATGCCAATAGCAGGCGATAAGAGCAGGAGAGATTCCTGGCCAGCTATATGGCGGAAAGAATGTTGGTGCCTCTACATGCAAACTAGGAGCAGGAGGAGGCCACTCAGTTCTTCAAGCCAGCTCTGCCATTGAATAAGATCATGGCTGATCTGGTCGTAATCTCCTGCCTACGCCCCCATAACCTTTCACCCCCTTGTTAATCAAGAATCTATCTACCTCTGCCTTAAAAATATTCAAAGACTCTGCTTCCACCACCTTTTCAGGAAGAGAGTTCCAAAGACTCTCAACCCTCTGAGAGAAAAGCATTTCTCCACATCTCTGTCTTAAATGAGCGACCCTTTATTTTTAAACAGTGACCCCTAGTTCTAGATTCTCCTACAAGAGGAAACATCCTTTCCAAATCCACCCTCAGGGTCTTAAAGGTTTTGATCAAGTCTCCCCTTACTCTTCTAAACTCCAGTGGATACAAGCCTATCCTGTCCAACCTTTCCTCATAAGACAACCCACCCAAACCTGGTATTAGTCTAGTAAACCTTCTGTGAACGGCTTCTAACGCACTTACATCTTTCCTTAAATAAGGAGACCAATACCGTACACAGTACTCCAGATGTGGTCTCAGCAGTGCCTGTACACCTGAAGCATAACCTCCCTTCGTTTGTATTCAGTTCCCCTAATAAACGATGACATTCGATTAGCTTTCCAAATTACTTCCTGTGCTTGCATACTAACCTTTATCATCACTAACCATAGTTCCAGACTACAACATGCACGTAAAAGTGCATGTTACCACAGTAACACGGACTCCCTGAGTGAACTGTAACACGCCACAATATAGGGATCACTGCCTAAACATAGACACCCAATTTGTTCGCTTCTGACTCTGATCTCTTTCCCTTTCTCAAAGTAACTCTGGTCATAAGACCATAAGACATAGGAGCAGAAATTAGGCCATTCAGCCCATCAAGTCTGCTCCGCCATTCAATCATGGCTGATAAGTTTCTCAACCCCATTCCCCGCCTTCTCCCCGTAACCTTTGATCCCCTTACCAATCAAGAACCTATCTATCTCGGTCTTAAATACACTCAATGACCTGGCCTCCACAGCCTTCTGTGGCAATGAATTCCATAGATTCACCACTCTCTGGCTAAAGACGTTTCTCCTCATCTCTGTTCTAAAAGGTCTTCCCTTCACTCTGAGGCTGTGCCCTCGGGTCCTAGTCTGTCCTACTAATGGAAACATCTTCCCCACGTCCACTCTATCCAGACCTTTCAGTATTCTGTAAGTTTCAATCAGATCCCCCCTCATCCTTCTAAACTCCATCGAGTATAGACATTTGTTTGCAGAATAAGAGGGTTAATCACTACCTTCTGCTGCCACTTCCCTCCTGTCTGTTTCTCATTGTTTTTGATGTGGGAGGAAATGGGGAAAGTACTGCCTCTGGTTTTCCCCTTTTTGCTGCTTCAAAGCCTTTTTAATCATCTGACGCCCAAGCCCAGTCAACACAGATTCCTGACTTGAGGGTTTGATAATTCTTGACGTTTGATGAAATGCCACATAATAGACTGTTGCACAAAGTTAAAGCTCATGGGGTTAAAGGGGCACTGGCTGCAAAGATAGGAAATTGGCTGAGGCAGAAAGCAGTGAGCTGTGGTGAGCGGCCGCCCCTCAGATTGGAGAGGGACAGGTAGACAGTCATGTTCCCCAGTTGGGGGGACACGCTCTTTTTAATATATATTAACCACCTGAGCTGTGGCCTTAATTTCAAAGTTTGCAGATGCTTGGGAAGGCATTAAAGAGCACAGAGGAATTTCGGGAGCACATAGACTATTGGAATAGGCAGAACTGTGCGGAGAGGTAGGAAGAATGAGGAGAGGAAAACTTAACTCTGCACGTGTCAGTGTTTCTGATTCACGTTGGTCCACCTGTAGGGGATCATTTCACCCTGGAACCTCGTGGTGGACTCTCCTCAAAGGCATCCTCATTTCTTGGATGGAAAATTGAAATTGGAAAAAGCACATTTCCAGTGGCAAAATACCGCCGATGCTGGAAATTGAAGCAAAAACAGAAATTGTTGGAAATATTCAGCAGATCTGGCAGCATCTGTGGAGAGAGAAACAGGGTTAACGTTTGAGGTCAATGGCCTTTCGTCAAAATGAAGAGGTCACAGGCAGTGGTGGAAATCAACACCACAAATCCACTTTTATAGGGAAGAATCCTGGAATACTACAGGATATTCCCAAACCCTGTAAACCTCCAAATTCCCAAGGAAGTTGTAGATTGAGTATTTATCCATTTGAATATTGGTGAAAAGAGAGACGTTGCCAAAATTTTTCAACTTGCACTCATGAGGACAAATGCAAGAATACCAGATTTCAAACGATCACAGCAATTTATACTACAAGAGAAAAGGGTGCTGATTGATTGGCAAATCAACTCTGATTGGCCAAGGCACTGCCAAGGAGAAAGCAATGGGGAACAATAGGCTCCCCAAGCTCCCAGGAAATTCAAAAAAGGAACAAAGCTTGACTATATTCCTTTTGTTTGCAGAGAACAGGTCTCTGCATATGAATGTATGTCACTTCTAGCAAGCATAAATGAACATCGTCATGAGATCGTCTGATTTTCTTAAGTTGGTTGTTAGTGTAGCTATTAGCGCACTCAGGATTGTTTGAAATTGCATTTGAAATTTGGCATTCTTGCATTTGTCCTGATGAGTGCAAAATGAAAAGCTTCAGCAACATGCCTCTCTTGCAGCAATATTGAAATTCTGTTCTACAGAGCGAATATTTCTATTCCCTGTGTCTAGATTCCCTAAAGTTAACTGAATAATGAGTGAAAAAAAAAGTTGAGGGCTGATTTTAAAATGAACCAGTTTGGCCTGTGCTAGTTTGATGCCCCCACACTCTCTTCTCACTCTTTGGAAGTATAATCGTTTCTCCCTGTGACTTCACAGGTGATGTAGTGTTCAATACCTATTCTAATCTGATACAACTGATACCCTGTCTGAATTGCTGTACACAAACTTCAGATTAGAAAAAACACAAGATCTTGCCCTTAATTTGGTTCTGTGTTTGCATCTGTGTCAGGGAGACTAGTTCCAGCTCTGCAGGTTAACAGCATTGGTGAATGAGGAGAAAGTGCTGTTCAGGGACAGAGTACAAAATGAGACAAGAGCCACTGGGTATTTTGGAAATGATGTTTAGGATGTAAGGAAGATGCTGAAGTCTCCTTTCTATATTTTGTATGAATGGGGTTTTGAAGTTTTTGAACAGAATACAAGTTCTTTGAGTATTTATCAAGTTCCCTAAAACCTGTACCTGAGCAGCACCTGTAGCCATTTGGGCTTGTGAGCGCGAATGATTCATGTCCTATTCCCCCATAGTTTACAGTCTGTGAGCATTGGTTTCTCTGATGCCCAAGACCCAAGCTCTAATCTGATCCCTCCCTGACAGCACTGTGGGTGTACCTACACCACATGGACTGCAGCGGTTCAAGAAGGCGGCTCACCACCACCTTCTCAAAGGCAATTAGGGACGTACCTGCCAGTGATACCCGACTCCTGTGAAAGAATAAAAAATATTGTACCCAGCCTCTATCTGTATCCTGGATATGGTGAGATATCACAGTGTAGGAATGTACATATAACTCCTGCCAATCCCATTGCATCCCTCTGCTGACCACATAGCAACCCTTCGACCAACCCCTTACCAGCCCTCTCACCAATCCCATAGCAAACATCCTGACCTCCCCCCACCCCATAGCAACTCTCCCACCAACCGACACATAGCAACCCTCCCATTGACCCCATAGCAACCCTCCCATTGACCCCATAGCAACCCTCCCATTGACCCCATAGCAACCCTCCCATTGACCCCATAGCAACCCTCCCATTGACCCCATAGCAACCCTCCCATTGACCCCAAAGCAACCCTCCCATTGACCTCAAAGCAACCCTCCCATTGACCTCAAAGCAACCCTCCCATTGACCCCATAGCAACCCTCCCATTGACCCCATAGCAACCCTCCCATTGACCCCATAGCAACCCTCCCATTGACCCCATAGCAACCCTCCCATTGACCCCAAAGCAACCCTCCCATTGACCCCAAAGCAACCCTCCCATTGACCCCAAAGCAACCCTCCCATTGACCCCAAAGCAACCCTCCCATTGACCCCATAGCAACCCTCCCATTGACCCCATAGCAACCCTCCCATTGACCCCATAGCAACCCTCCCATTTACCCCAAAGCAACCCTCCCATTGACCTCAAAGCAACCCTCCCATTGACCCCATAGCAACCCTCCCATTGACCCCATAGCAACCCTCCCATTGACCCCATAGCAACCCTCCCATTGACCCCATAGCAACCCTCCCATTGACCCCATAGCAACCCTCCCATTGACCCCATAGCAGCCCTCCCATTGACCCCATAGCAACCCTCCCATTGACCCCATAGCAACCCTCCCATTGACCCCATAGCAACCCTCCCATTGACCCCATAGCAAACCCTCCCATTGACCCCATAGCAACCCTCCCATTGACCCCATAGCAACCCTCCCATTGACCCCATAGCAACCCTCCCATTGACCCCATAGCAACCCTCCCATTGACCCCATAGCAACCCTCCCATTGACCCCATAGCAACCCTCCCATTGACCCCATAGCAACCCTCCCATTGACCCCATAGCAACCCTCCCATTGACCCCATAGCAACCCTCCCATTGACACCATAGCAAACCCTCCCATTGACCCCATAGCAACCCTCCCATTGACCTCCATAGCAACCCTCCCTTTGATCCCCATAGCAACCCTGCCTCTGACCCCGTAGCGACCTCAGCCACCAACCCGTGGCAACATCCGCGCCCTATGACAATTTATAACCATTAATTTACCTTAACAAAAACAGAATTACCTGGAAAAACTCAGCAGGTCTGGCAGCATCGGCGGAGAAGAAAAGAGTTGACGTTTCGAGTCCTCATGACCCTTCGACAGAACTTGAGTTCGAGTCCAGGAAAGAGCTGAAATATAAGCTGGTTTAAGGTGTGTGTGTGTGGGGGGCGGAGCGATAGAGAGAGAGAGAGGTGGGGGTGTGGTTGTAGGGACAAACAAGCAGTGATAGAAGCAGATCATCAAAAGATGTCAACCACAATAGTACAATAGAACACATAGGTGTTAAAGTTAAAGTTGGTGATATTATCTAAACGAATGTGCTAATTAAGAATGGATGGTAGGGCACTCAAGGTCCCCACCTATCCCTTTAATTTTATTACCATGATTTGTCATATTTACAATGACCTCATACATCCATACACAGGATGAGACTCGATGAAACCCGCTCCAATTGTCAATAGTGTCATCTTAAAAAAAAAGTCAAATTCCTTTCTAATGCAATAAGAGTCAGCGGTTGCCAGTGTTTCACTAATGGGTGTGTTTATACCTCCTGTACTTCCCCAATATGTCTCCAAACCCTCTGATACGCAGGACTACACAGGATTGGAAGAGAATGTTGGTTCTTCTGTGGGGCAGTGGCAGGTCATGGTTATTGTCCTGCTTTGCGGAGCTTGTTGGGAAAACTTGATTTTAAAAACCACCGAAAAATAATTCACCTCTGTCTAAGCCAGCTGCTGTAGAGGAACACCCTCCCATTTGCTTCCCTTGCCTTGATCCAAGCCTAGATCCCTGAGGGAGCATAAAGATTCCGACTCACTGTGCCAAGGATCCTGTTAGCCCATTGTTTTATCAGGAGATTTATGGCTTTTGCATTGATCTTTAAAGGACTATGTTTTGAGCATTGAGGGGTTGGGCTAACTTTGCAGAAAGAGAAAGAATGGAAATCTGATCTGCACAATTTAATTAAACTGGGATTAATGGTTCCTGATGGTTCAAGAGTCTAATTCCTCTGACATTCAGTCAGCAATACCAAGCTCGTTGCATTGGCATAAGAGAGGAAAGCAGTGCAGAGATGTAATTACATCAAGGCAGCATTTGCTCGAGGAGTATTGGGAAAACTCACAATTTTTTCTTAGTCATTCATGGGATGTGGGCGTTGCTGGCTGGGCCAGCATTTATTGCCCATCCCTAATTGCCCTTGAGAAGGTGGTGGTGAGCTGCCTTCTTGAACCGCTGCAGTCCATGTGGTGTAGGTACACCCACAGTGCTGTTAGGGAGGGAGTTCCAGGATTTTGACCCAGTGACAGTGAAGGAACGGTGATATTTTCCCAAGTCAGGATGGTGAGTGGCTTCGAGGGGAACTACTAGGTGATGGTGCTCTCTGTTGAAGGAGGCTTGGCTGCAGTGCATCTTGTAGATGGTACACACTGCTGCCACTGTGCATCGGTGGTGGAGGGAGTGAATGTTTGTGGATGTGGTGTCAATCAAGTGGGCTGCTTTGTCCTGGACAGTGTCTAGCTTCTTCAGTATAGTGGGAGCTGCACTCATCCAGGCAAGTGGGGAGTATTCCATCACAGTCCTAACTTGTGCGTTATAGATGGTGGACAGGCTTTGGGGATTCAGGAGATGAGTTACTCATTGCACGATTCCAAGCCTCTGACCTGCTCTTGTAGCCACAGTATTTATATGGCTAGTCCAGTTCAGTTTCTGGCCTGCTGTGCTCTATATGGAAAAGGGGTTGGGGGTTACTGCACCCCTGTGTATACACTGTGGGGCAGGAGGGGATGTGGGGTAGTCCCCTATGTACAAGTGGTTGGGGTGGGGTGGGGGGCGCAGGTGGTTGCTCTGCTGTTAACAGATTTCAGGGGTTTGGTGGGGGATGTTCCTCTATGCACGCATGGTGGGGGTTACCCCCTTGTGTACAGACTGGGGGTGGTTGGTGGGGGGGGTGCTTCCCTGTGTGCAGACTTGGTTGGGGGGAGTGGGAGAGGGGGTGATGGCACTCGGCTGTGAATCTCACAATTGTTACGAAGCAGAAGGAGGCTGTTTGGCCCATCGTGTCTGCACTGGTTCTCCCAATGAGCAATTCACCTGGTACCATTCCCCACCTTCACCCAGTAGCCCAGCACATTCTTCCTTTGCGGCTAACAATCCAATTCCCTTCTCAATGCCTCGATTGACCTTGCCTCCACCACGCTCTCAGGCAGTGCATTCCAGACCTCAAACACTCGCTGGGTGAAACAGTTTCTCCTCATATCACTTCTGCTTCTTTTGCCAATTACTTTAAATCTGTTCCCACTCACTGTCGATCCTTTCATGAATGGGAACAGTTTCTCTCTATCTACTCTGTCCAGACCCCCCATGACTTTGGACACCTCTACCAAATCTCTTCTCGGCCTTCTCTTTAATGAAAACAGTCCTAACTTATAGAGTCATAGCCATAGAAGTCTACAGCACAGAAAAAGGCCCTTTGGACCATCGAGTCTGCGCCAGCCAAACAAGTACCTAACTATTCTAATCCCATTTTCCAGCACTAGGCCTATAGCCCTGTATGTCATGGCATCGCAAGTACACATCCAGATACTTCATAAATGTTATGAGGGTTCCTGCTTCCATCACCCTTTCAGGCAGTGAGTTCCAGATTCCCACCACTCTCTGGGTGAAAAAATTCTTCCTCACATCCCCTCTAAACCTCCTGCCCCTTACCTTAAATTTATGCCCCTGGTTATTGATCCCTCCACCAAGGGGAAAAGTTCCTTCCTGTCTACCCTATCTATGCCCCTCATAATTTTATACACCTCAATCATGTCCTCCTTCAATCTCCTCTGCTCCAGGGAAAATAACCCCAGTCTATTCGATCTCTCCTCATAACTTCAGCTCTCCAGTCCAGGCAACATCCTGGTAAATCTCCTCTACACTCTCTCTAGTACAATTACATCCTTCCTTTAATGTGGATTCCAGAATAGCACACAATACTCTAGCTGTGGCCTAACCAGCGTTTTATACAGTTCCAGCATAACCTCCCTGCTCTTATATTCTGTGCCTCGGCTAATAAAGGCAAGTTATCCCATATGCCTTCTTAACTACCTTATCTACCTATCCCGCTACCTTAAGGGACCGGTGGACATGCACAACAAGATCCCTCTGACCCTTGGTACTTCCCAGGGTCCTACCATTCATTGTGTATTCCCGTGCCTTGTTTGTCCTGCCCAAGTGCATCACCTCACACTTATCCGGATTAAATTCCATTTGCCACTGTTCAGCCCATTTGACCAGCCCGTCCATATCCTCCTCTAATCTAAGGCTATCATAAGAATGTAAGAACATAAGAACTAGGAGCAGGAGTAGGCAATTCAGCCCCTCGAGCCTGCCCCACCATTCAATACGATCATGGCTGATCTCATCTCAGCCTCAACTCCAATTTCCTGCCCTCTCCCCATAACCTTTCCACCCATTACTAATAAAAAATCTGTCCATCTCCTCGTTAAATTTATTCAGTGTCCTGGCATCCACTGCACTCTGAGGTAGTGAATTCCACAGATTCACAACCCTTTGAGAAAAGTAATTCCTCCTCATCTCTGATTTAAATCTACCACCCCTTAGCCTAAAACTATGGCCTCTCATTCTAGAATGCCCCACAAGGGGAAACATCTGCTCCATGTCTATTTTGTCTATCCCCTTTAGCATCTTATATACCTCAATTAGATCTCCTCTCATCCTTCTAAACTGTAGCGAGTATAGGCCTAAACTGCTCAATCTCTCCTCATAAAACAAGACCTGCATCTCTGGAATCAATCTAATGAACCTCCTCTGAACCGCCTCCAATGCAACTACATCCTTCCTCAAGCAAGGGGACCAAAACTGTGCACAGTACTCCAGGTGCGGTCTCACCAATGCCTTGTACAGTTGCAACAACACTTCCCTATTTTTATACTCTATTTCTTTGGCAATAAATGCCAAAATTCCATTTGCCTTCTTTATTACCTGTTGTACCTGCATACTAGCTTTCAGTGATTCATGCACGAGGACACCCAGATCCCTCTGTACTGAAGCATTCTGAAGTTTCTCTCCCATTTAAATAATAAGTCACCTTTTTATTCTTCCAATCAAAATGGATAACCTCACACTTATCCACGTTAAACTCTTATCTGCCAGATTTTGGCCCATTCACATAACCTGTCCATATCCATTTCTAAATTTATTATTTCTTTATTGCAACTTACTTTCCCACCTATTTTGGTGTCATCTGCAAATTTAGCTGTCGTACCTTCTATCCCTGAATCCAAGTCATTAATATAGATTGTAAATAGTTGGGGCCCAAGGACTGAACCCTGTGGCACCCCACTAGTTACATCTTGCCATCCGGAAAAAGACCCATTTATCCTGACTCTCTGCTTTCTGTTGGTTAGCCAATCCTCCATCCAGGCTAGTATATTACCCCTAACTCCATGTGATCTTATCTTGTGTATTAATCTTCTGTGCGGCACCTTATCAAAGACCTTCTGGAAGTCCAGATATACTACATTACAGGATCCCCATTATCCACTTTGCTTGTCATATCTTCAAAGAACTCTAGCAAATTAGGCAAACACAATTTACTCTTTCATAAAACCATGCTGACTCTGATGGATTGCATTTTGACTTTCCAAATGCCCCATTACTACTTCCTTAATAATGGATTCCAACTATTTCCCAATGACAGATGTTAAACTAACTGGTCTATAGTTTCCTACTTTCTGCCTCTCCCCTCCCCCCCCAACTTTTTGAATAACCTCACTATTTAACACCCCACCAATTTTCGTGTCACCCGCGAACTTACTGTTAACCCTTCTACATTCAAGTCTAAATCGTTTATATATACCACAAACAGCAAAGGACCCAACACCAATCCCTGTGGAACCCCACTGGACACAGGCATCCAGTCACAAAAACACTCCTCAACCATCACCCTCTGCTTCCTGCCACCCAGCCAGTTCTGGATCCGATTTGCTAAATTGCCTTGGATCCCATGGGCTTTTACCTTCGTTATCAGTCTCTCATGCGGGACCTTATCAAAGGCTTTGCTGAAGTCCAAATAGACTACATCAAATGCATTGCCCTCATCTACACACCTGGTCACCTCTTCGAAAAATTCAATCAAATTGATCAGACTTGACCTCCCCTTAACAAAACCACGCTGATTGTCCTTGATTAATCCCTGCCTCTCCAAATGTAGATTAATTCTGTCCCTCAGAATTGTTTCCAATAGTTTCCCCACCACCGAGGTTAGACTGACTGACCTGTAGTTCCCTGGTTTATCCCTTCTTCCCTTCTTGAATAACGGTACCACATTGGCTGTCCTCCAGTCCTCTGGCACCTCTCCTGTGGCCAGAGAGGTATTGAAAATTATTGTCAGTGCCCCTGCTATCTCTTCCCTTGCTTCACTCAACAGCCTGGGATATGTTTCATCTGAGCCTAGAGATTTATCTACTTTTAAGCCTGCCAGACCACTTAGAACCTCCTCCCTTTCTATGATAATTTCTTTAATTATATCACAGTCCTTCTCCCTGATTTCTATACCCACGTCATCCCTCTCATTTGTGAACACCGACACAAAATATTCATTTAGAACCCAACTTACATCTTCCGGCTCCACACACAAAATACCGCTATGGTCCATAAAAACCTTGAATCTAACGGAGTTATGATCACTATCTGCAAATTGCTCCCCCACTGATACCTCTACCACTTGCCTGGCTTCATTCCCTAAAATTAAGTCCAGGACCGCTCCCTCTCTTGTAGGACCTTCTACGTACCGGCTTAAAAAGCTCTCCTAGATGCATTTTAAGAATTCCACTCCCTCTAAACCTATCACACTATGACTAACCCAGTTAATGTTGGGGAAGTTGAAATCCCCCACTATTACTACCCTATTATTTTTATACTTCTCTGAAATTTGCCTACATATCTGCTCTTCTATTTCTCTCTGACTGTTTGGGGATCTATAGTACACTCCCAGCAATGTGATTGCTCCTTTTTTGTTTTTAAGTTTTATCCATATAGCTTCATTTGAGGAGCCTTCTAAGATGTCACCCCTCCTTACTGCTGTAATTGATTCCTTGATCAATATTGCGATACCCCCTCCTCTTTTACCTCCTTCCCTGTCTTGCCTGAAGACCTTATATCCTGGAATATAGAGCTGTCAATCCTGCCCCTCTCTCAACCATGTCTCTGTGACAGCAATGATGTCATATTTCCATGTGTTAATTTGTGCCCTCAAATCATTTGCCTTATTCATCAAACTCCTTGCATTAAAATAAATACCATCCAACCTTGCCAAACTCCCTGGTGCCTTAACTGGCCTATAATTCCTATGCTTTTCAATCTTACTTGCTCTCTCTTCTAATTTTGGCTGTGCATCTCCCCCTGCTGAACCTCCTCTCAGAATCCCATCCCCCTGTCAAGTTAGTTTAAACCCTCCCCAACAACACTAGCAAACCTCCCTGCAAGAATGTTGGTCCCATTCTGTTTCAGGCGCAACCCGTCTGCCTTGTCCCACCCCCCTCAGAAACAGTCCCAATGTCCCAGAAATCTACAACCTTCCCTCCCGCACCATCTCTCCAGCCATGCATTTATCTGGACTAACCTCCGATATCTATACTTACTAGCGCAGAGATTACTACCTTTGAGGTCCTGTTTTTTAATCTGCTTCCTAGCTCCCTAAATTCTGCTTGCAGGGCCTCATCCCTCTTTCTCGTATGTCGTTGGTACCAATATGTACCAGGATCTCTGTCTGTTTGCCCTCCCCTTTTGGAATACCCTGTAGCTGTTCAGTGACATCCCTGACCCTGGCACCAGGAGGCAACATACCATCCTGGAGTCACATTTACGGCTGCAGAAACACCTGTCTGTTTCCCTAACTATTGAGTCTCCTACCACTATTTTCCCCTCTTTTTCCTCCCCCACTCGCCCTTGCAGCTGAGCCACTCACAGTGCCATGAGCGTGGCTGCACTTCCCAGAGGAACTGTCACTCTCACCGTTTTCCAACATAGAAAAACGGTTCTCGAGCGAGATGCACCCTGGGGATTTCCTGACTACCTGCCTGACACCTTTCTTCTAACTGATGGTCACCCATTCCCTCTCTGTCTGCACTTCTGTAAGCTGTGGGGTGACCACGTCTAAAAACGTGCTATCCACGAAACTCTCAGCCTCGTGGATGCACCTCAGTGCCCGCAGCTGCCGTTCAAGCTCCTAAACTCGGAGTAGCTTCAGCTGGTGGCACTTCCTGCATACGTGGTTGGTCAGAGCGCAAGGAGCATCTCAGTCCCTTGTTGTGTAACGCCTGCAAAATGTGGACTGAGCTGCCCTGCCATGTCTCTCATTGGAAAAAAACCCTTACTTTAAGTTAAATACAGTAAAAAAAAAAGTTAAATTATTTGTGTACATTAAACAAAAACAATAACCTTTACCTTTCCTTAGCTTAATCTATTTTAAACTTTTCCAATCTATCTTCATAACTGAAGTTTCTCATCCTTAGAACCATTTATGCAAATCTTTTCTGTACTCTCTCCAATGCTTTCACATCCTTCTTATAGAGCAGTGCCCAGAACTGGATGCAATACTCTAGCTGAGGCCAAACTAGTGTCTTACGCAAATTCAACATAACCTCCTTGCTCTGCACTCTATGCCCCTATTAATATAGCCCAGGATACTGCATGTTTTATTAACTCTCCAGCTGTCCTGTCACCTTCAATGATTTATACACATATATACCCGGATCCCGCTGCTCCTGCACCCCCTTTAGAGTTGTACCCTTTATTTTATATTGTCTGTCCATGTTCTTCCTACCAAAAAGAACTACTTCACACTTCTCGGGTTGAACTTCATCTGTCACCTGTCTGTCCATTCCCCCAACTTGTCCAGGTCTTTTTGAAGTTCTACACTATCCTCCTCACGGTTAACAATGCTTCCAAGTTTTGTATCATCCACAAATTTTGAAATTGTGTCCTGTACACCAAGGTCTAGGTCATTAATATGTATCAGGAAAAGTAAGAGCCCCAACACTGAATCCTGGGGAACTCCACTACAAGCCTTCCTCCAGCCTGAAAAACAACCGTTAACCACGACTCATTGTTTCCTGTCATTCAGCCAGTTTCATATCCATGGCCTGAATTTCACAAAGTGTGTGTGGGTGCCCGGCGCTCCTGACTTCCTGTGAAAGACAGCATGATGATGTTGTTGGGGGTGGTGTTCCCGATGTCATCGCGCTGTATCGCAGTATTTCCCTGGGTGGAGCTGCCCGAATGTTGGCAGCCCGCCCGACGTCAATTAAAGGGCTGGTTCAGGAAGTTAAGTAGGCAGAGGGTGGCAATTTTAAGAGGCTTGTGCGTTTTTACGGCCAGCGTACGGGCTGAATGGGCAGGGAACCCGCAATTTGTACTTTCTAAATCCCAGGACTGGATACAAGGCTGAGGATGAAGCGAAGATTGTGGATGTCGGAGTTTACATTCCTTGTGTAAGTCTGGACTCTTGTGGCCTCTGTGAACCATATTGCTCATATCTTATGTAGGTAAGGAGGCTTCTGTCTTATGTAGGTAAGGAGGCTTCTGTCTTATGTAGGTAAGGAGGCTTCTATCTTATGTAGGTAAGGAGGCTTCTATCTTATGTAGGTAAGGAGGCTTCTATCTTATGTAGGTAAGGAGGCTTCTATCTTTAATGGTATTTACAGGTTGGTCACAGCACAATTTTCCAAAATTCCTTTCCACCTTCACTGCCTCCTTCTTTCTGTCCTTTTAAACCGCAACCCCCCCCGGCCCCCCCAACCCCCCACAACCACCACCACCACCACCGCCTGCAGCTGACTCCATGGAAGTTTCCCCACCACTAAAGTAAAACTGACTGGCCCGTAACTGCTGGACTTATCCTTGCACTCTGTTTTGGACTAGGGTGTAACGTTTACAATTCTCCAGTCCTCTGGGACCACTCCTGAGTCTAAGGACGACTGAAAGATTATGGCCAGTGTCCCTGCAATATCCACTCTCAGTTTCCGTGGGTGTATCTCATCCGATCCTGGTGCTTCATCAGCTTTAAGCACAGGCAGTCTATCTAATACCTCCTCCGCATCAATCTTAAACCCTTCCAGTGTCTGAGTTACCTCACCTTTCACCATGACCTGTGTTGCACCTCCTTCCTTGGTAAAGACAGATACAAAGCATTCGTTTAATACCTCAGCTATTCCTCCTGCCGCCATGGGTAAATCCCTTTTTAGGTTCTTGATCAGTTTTACTCCTCCTTTTACCACCCTTTTACCATTTTTGTGCCTATAGAAGAATTTGGAAACCCCTGTTACGTTAGCTGCCAGTCTCTTTTCGTACTCGCCCTTTGCTTCTCTTCTTTGCTTTTCCACCCTGCCCCGTCTCTGTTCCTTCTATATTCAGTCTGGTTTTCAATCGTATTTTCTACCTGACATCTGTCATAAGCACACAGGGAGGGCCACTCCGCTGTTTACAGATGTTTGGGGGGGGTGGGGGGGGGATGTTGTGGGGTAGGGTGGAGTTTGGGGGAGGGGGGGGTGGGGGGAGGGGTCAGCGCTCAGCGCTCCCCTGTGTAAGGACGATGCCCCGGTCCTCTGGGTACAACAGCGCCAGGAAGTTAGACTCACTAAACCCAGTCTCTTTTTAAGAGAGGACGGGATAAAAATCTCCCGAACTGAATGGATCCACAGCCACACACTCAAACCCCTTGAATGATCACAGTGTAGTGAAAGGATAAAAGCAAAACACTGCCGATGATGGAAATCTGAAAGGATGTTGTGTTTGAATCAGAGGTTGTTGGCACAACTCATTTAAAAATCATCAAACAGCAGATCTGGTTTCCAGTCTCATTCAGGCAGCAAATTATTTGCAACAAGAACTATTTAAATACGCCTCTGTGACCGGCTTCTGACTTGTGCTATTTTTGGGTTCTAGAAGGAATTTGTAGTTAAATAAATGAGCCTTGGAATCAGGAATTTATATTCTCATGTTGTTTGGATTGGAAATTGTGTACAGTGGGAATGAATTGGCTGGGACTTTGTTTATTGAAATATGTTTGGATCAGCTGCATAGCCGATTAAGAATCGACGTTGCTGCTTTTCTCTGTTGCTGTGTGGTGTTTTCAATGTTAAAGTTTAACTTGAGCTATCATACCAAGGGATCTGAACCTGGGGCAAACTCTGTTCTATTCCGTGCCCAAGGTTGAGTGAAGCACTGGTTAATTCACATAAAGGTTCTCTCCAGCTCTTCTTCTTTATCAGGGTGTGCCATTGCTGGCAAGGCCAGCACTTATTGCTCATCTCACGTGGCGCTGAGGAGTGGGGGCAGGGTATGGTTAAATTGGCAGCATTAAATTCCTGTTCAACTACAGAATCGTTAGAAAGTTTCCGGCATAGAAAGAGGCCACTCGGCCCATCGTGTCTGTGCCCGCTGATAAATGATCCTCCCAGCCTAATTCCGCTTTCCGACGTTTGGCCTGTGGCCCTGCAGGTTACGGCACTTGAGGTGCATATCCAGACACCTATTAAATGAGTTGAGGGTTTCTGCCTCTACTATCTTTTCAGGCAGTGAGTTCCAGACCCCCGCAACCCTCTTGGTGAAAAACCTTTCCCTCATCTCCCTTCTAATCTTTCCACCAATCACTTTACATCTGTGCCCCCTAGTCACTGACCTCTCTGCTAAGGTATATTAGGCCCTTCCCATCCACTCTATGCAGGCCCCTTACAACTTTGTACATCTCAATCAAATCTCCCCTCAGCCTCCTCTGTTCCAAGGAGAACAGCCCCAGCCTATCTAATCTTTCCACATAGCTGCGATTTTCCAGGCCATAAGACATAAAAGCAAAAGTAGGCCATTTGGCCCATCTAGGATCCGCCAATCAATGAGATCATGCAATCTACAGCAGTCCTGGCAACATCCTCCTAAATCTCCTGTTTACCCTCACAGTGCAATTACATCTTTCTGTAGTGGGTTGAGCAGAACTGCACACAGTACTCAAGTTGTGGCCTAACTAATGATTTATACAGTTCCAGCATAACCTCCCTGCTCTTGTATTCTTTGCATCAGCTAATGAAGGAAAGGATTCCATATGCCATTCACTCAAAGGTCTCTCACTTCCTCTACACCTCTTGGTTGACCTGCCCAAATGCATCACCTCACACTTCTCTGGATTGAATTCAATTGCCACTTTTCTGCCCACCTGACCAGTCCATTGATATCTTCTTGCAGTCTACAGCTATCCTTCTCGCTATGTACCACATGGCCAATTTTTGTGTTGTCTGCAAACTTATTGATCATTTTCCCTACATTTAAACCTAAATCATTAAAACGTACCGCAAAAAGCAGGGGACCTAGTACTGAACCCTGCAGAACCCCACTGGAAACAGCCTTTCAGTTCCAAAACACCCATCAACAATTATCCTTCATTTCCTGCCACTGAGCCAATTTTGTATCGAGCTTGCTACATTCCCCTGGATCTCATGGGCTTTTTTTTTTAAACCAGCCTACCATGTTGGACCTTGTCAAAAGCCTTGCTAAAATCCACATAGACCACATCAACTGCATTACCCTCATCAATCTTCCTTGTTACTTCCTCAAAAATTTCAATCAAGTTAGACACGATCTTGCCTTAACAAATCCATGCTGACTGTCCCTGATTAATCCATGACTTTCCAAGTGACAGTTTATCCTGTCTCAGAATTAATTCCAATAATTTGCCCAGTAACTGAGGTTAGACTGACTGACCTGTAATTATTCAGTCTATCCCTCGCTCACCTTTTAAACAAAGGTACACTGATCACAGACCTCCAATCCTTTGGCATCACACCTGTATCCAGTGAGGATCGGAAAATGAAAGTTAGTCTCTCCGCTATTTCCTCCTTGGCTTCTTTCACAGCCTAGAGTACATTTCATCCAGCCCTGGTAATTTATCCACTTTCCAGAATATTAATCCCTTTAATACTTTCTCTCTCTCTCTGTTCATCACCTCCAATCACATCCTCCTCCTTAACTACAATGTCTGTATTGACCCCTCTTTTGTGACGACAGACACAAAGTATTCGTTAAGAACCATACCCACTTCCTCCACTTCAACACGTAGGTTATCTTTTTGGTCTTTTATGGGCTCTACTCTCTCCTTCGTTATCCTCTTACTCTGAATGTATTGATAAAACATCTTTAGGTTCTCCTTGATTTTGTTTGCCAATATTCCTTCATGCCCTCTCTATGCTTTCCTAATTTCCTTTTTGATTTCACCCCTCCACTTTCTATACTGCTCTAGGCTTCCTGTAGTATTGAGTTCTCGGTGCCTGACTCTAACATAAGTTCTCCTTTTTTGCCTCATCTTGCCCTGTAAACTCCTTGACATCCAGGGGGCTCTAGATTTGGCTGTCTCTTTTTCTTTGTGGGACCATGTTTACTCCGAACCCCTTGATTCTTCCCTTTGAATGCCTCCCACTGCTCTAACGCTGATTTACCTTCGAGTAGCAGTTTCCAGTCCACTTTTGCTAAACCATTCTTCAGCTTAGTAAAATTGGTCTTGCCCCAGTTTTGATCTTTAACTCCTGTTCTATCTTTGTCATTTTCCATAATTCTGTTAGAACTACCTGAATTATGATCACTACCACCAAAATGTTCCCCCACTATTGTTCCTTCCGCCTGCCCAGCTTTAGTTCCTAAAACTAAGTCTGGAACCGTGCCCTGTCTTGTTGGACTTCTACATAGTGGCCAAAAAAGTTCTGAATGCACCTCAAGAATTCTGCTCCCTCAATTCCATTCAACTGAAACTATTCCAGTTAATATTGGGGTAGTTAAAATCCCCTACTATTACTGCCCTATTGTTTTTTCACTTCTCAGAGATTTGCCTATATGTTTGCTCTCCTGGAGTGTATACAGGATGTTTTTCTGAACCAATACATTGAGGAACCAACAAGAGAACAGGCCATCCTCAACTGGGTATTGTGTAATGAGAAAGGATTAATTGGCAATCTAGTTGTGCGAGGCCCCTTGGGGATGAGTGACCATAATATGATAGAATTCTTCATCAAGATGGAGAGTGATGTAGTTGATTCTGAGACCTGGGTTCTGAATCTTAATAAAGGAAAATATGATGGTATGAGGTGCGAGTTGGCTGTGATGAAATGGGAAACGTTACTTAAAGGGATGATGGTGGATAGGCAATGGCAAACATTCAAAGAGCACATGAGTGAGCTGCAACAATTGTTTATTCCTGTCTGGTGCAAAAGTAAAACAGGAAAGGTGGTAAAACCATGGCTTACAAGGGAAATTAGAGATAGTATTAGTTGCAAGGAAGAGGCATACAACTTGGTCAGAAAAAACAACAGACCTGAAGATTGGGAGCAGTTTAGAATTCAGCAAAGGAGCACCAAGGGATTGATTAAGAAGGGGAAAATAGAGTACGAGAGTAAGCTTGCAGGGAACATAAAAACTGATTGTAAAAGTTTCTATAGGTATGTGAAGAGAAAAAGATTGGTGAAGACAAATGTAGGTCCCTTGCAGTCAGAAACAGGGGAATTTATAATGGGGAACAAAGAAATGGCTGACCAACTAAATACATACTTTGGTTCTGTCTTCACAAAGGAGGACACTAATAACATACCAGAAATGTTGGGGAACACAGGGTTTAGTGAGAGGGAGGGACTGAAATAAATCAGTATTAGTAGGGAAATGGTGTTGGGGAAATTGATGGGATTGAAGGCCGATAAATCCCCAGGATCTGATAATCTACATCCCAGAGTACTTAAGGAAGTGGCCCTAGAAATAGTGGATGCATTGGTGGTCATCTTCCGAGATTCTATAGACTCTGGAACAGTTCCTACAGATTGGAGGGTAACTAATGTAACCCCACTATTTAAAAAGAGAGGCAGAGAGAAAACAGGGAATTATAGACCAGTCATCCTGATATAGGCAGTGGGGAAAATTCTAGAGTCTCCATTATAAAAGATTTAATAGCTGAGCCCATGGAAAACAGTGGCAGAATCGGACAGAGTCAGCATGGATTTACAAAAGGGAAATCATGCTTGACAAATCTACTGGAATTTTTCGAGGATGTAACTAGTAGAGTTGATGAGGGGGAGCCAGTGGTTGTGGTTTATTTGGGCTTTCAGAAGGCTTTTGACAAAGTCCCACATAAGAGATTGGCTTGTAAAATTAAAGTGCATGGGATTGGGGGTAATGTATTGAGATGAATAGAAAACTGGTTGGCAGACAGGAAACAAAGAGTAGGAATAAACGGGTCTTTTTCCGATTGGCAGGCAGTGACTAGTGGGGTACCGCAGGGATTGGTGTTGGGACCCCAGCTATTCACAATATATATTAATAATTTAGATGAGAGAATTAAATGTAATATCTCCAAATTTGCAGATGACACAAAGCTGGGTGGGAGGGTGAGCTGTGAGGAGGATGCAGAGATGCTTCAGTGTGATTTGGACAAGCTGAGTGAGTGGGCAAATGCACGACAGATGCAGTAGAATGTGGATAAATGTGAAATTATCCATTTTGGTAGCAAAAACAGGAAGGCAGATTATTATCTGAATGGCTATAAATTGAGAGAGGGGAATGTGCAATGAGAACTGGGTGTCCTTGTACACCAGTCGCTGAAGGTAAGCATGCAGGTGCAGCAGGCGGTAAAGAAGGCAAATGGTATGTTGCCTTCATAGCCAGAGGATTCGAGTACAGGAGCAGGGATGTCTTGCTGCAATTGTACAGGGCCTTGGTGAGACCACACCTGGTACATTGTGTGCTGTTTTGGTCTCCTTATCTGAGGAAGGATGTTCTTGCTATAGAGGGAGTGCAGCGAAGGTTTACCCGACTGATTCCTGGGATGGAGGGACTGCCATATGAGGAGAGATTGAGTCGATTAGGATTATATTCGCTGGAGTTCAGAAGAATGAGGGGGAATCTCATAGAAACCTATAAAATTCTAACAGGACTAGACAGGGTAGATGCAGGAAGGATGTTCTCGATGGTGGGGGAGTCCAGAACCAGGGGTCACAGTCTGAAGATATGGGGTAGACCATTTAGGACTGAGATGAGGAGAAATTTCTTCACCCAGAGAGTGGTGAGCCTGTGGAATTAGCTACCACAGAAAGTAGTTGAGACCAAAACATTGTATGTTTTCAAGAAGGAGTTAGATATAGCTCTTGGGGTGAAAGGGATCAAAGGATATGGGGAGAAAGTGGGAGCAGGCTATTGAGTTGGGTGATCAGCCGTGATCATAATGAATGGTGGAACAGGCTCGAAGGGCCGAATGGCCTACTCCTGCTCCTAGTTTCTATGTTTCTATCTCTCTCTGACTGTTTGGAGGCTTGTAGTACACTCCCAGTGGCGTGGCTGCCTCTTTTTGGCTCCTTAGATCAATCCATGTGGCCTCACAGGTTGATCGTTCTATCTTATCGTCCCTCCTCATAGCTGTAATCATTGATTAACCAACATTTCCATCCTCCTCCCTTTTTTATCCCCCTCTATCTCACCAGCAAACCCTGTAACCAGGAACATTTCTGTCCCTCCTCAAGCCATGTTTCTGTAAAGCTATGACATCATACTGCCACATTTCTAATTAAAAACCTGGTCTCAGTAAAAGTGACCATGCAGCTGTGGGATTGCTGTCAAAACCCATCTGGTTCACTAATGTCCTTTAGGGAAGGAAATCTGCCGTCTGTACCTGCTCTGTCCTACATGTGACTCCAGACCCACAGCAATGTGGTTGACTCTTAAATGCCTTCTGAAATGGCCTAGCAAGCCACTCAGTTCAAGGGCAATTAGGGAGCGCCAAAAAATACTGGCCTTCCCAGTGGTGCCCACAGCCTGTGGTGTTTGGTATTTAGATTTCTATTCCTGTTGACATTTCTTTAATGTTTAAAGCTCCTTAAGAAGCAGATCATTGACCATAAGACGTAGGAGCAGAGGTAGGCTATTCGGCCCATCGAGTCTGCTCCACCATTCAATGAGATCATGGCTGATCTGATAATCCTCAACTCTATTTTCCTGCCTTTTCCCCATAACCCTTGATTCCCTTACTGATTAAAAATCTGTCTATCTCAGCCTTGAATATACTTAACGACCCAGCATCCACAGCCCTCTGTGGTAAAGAATTCCACTGATTCACTACCCTCTGAGAGAAGAAATTCCTCCTCATCTCTGTTTTAAATGAGTGACCCCTTACTCTGAGATTATGCCCTCTGGTCCTAGACTCTCCCACAAGGGGAAACAACCTCTCAGCATCTACCCTGTCAAGCCCCCTAAGAATCTTATATGTTTCCAAACAAGATCTTTGTTATCCACTCTTAAGGTGTGCTCTTAGGGTCTGCATGTGCTTTGCTGATTGGAGTTATACCATCCTGATGCTTTTGGATTGGTGTATGAGGTGCTCGCCATCAAGTCCTTGCTGGGCTGATGCAATCCCTTAGGATTGTTCGATCGGTTTCTGTCTGAGGTTTAAGCCAATAGCCACCAGATGGCAGGCAGTGTCCAGTAACCTCTCACTCGGATCATGGGTTTGATGACAGTAAGCTCACTGAGAATGAATGGGTGCCTTTATACTAACTCAGGCCTGGCGTATTCCTCCAGCCCTTCCAGAACCATTCGAGTCTCAACACTCTCAAGGTCAGAATTCTTTTTGTATGAATATATTTAGGATAAGATAATTAAGATAAGACGAGATTTCAGAGCTCTGAGGATTTTATTCTTTTAGTTTTGGGCCCGTGGTAAATACTGAATTTCCTTCTACGCTGCTCAGTTCATTAATCAGATCTTAAAAATATTTTAGCCTGAGTGTGCTGCTGACAGAGTGACAGCAGTGAATATGTCGGTAGGTGACATTTGTGACAACGCACCAAAATGGGACATTTAAGATGCAATCAGCACGTTTTACAGCACTGGAGGCCATTTGGCCCATCGTGCCTGTGCCACCTCTCTGAAAGAATTGGCCCCTTAATCCTCCCCTTGCTATGCCTTATCCCTGTCCTGACTCCATTTGTTTCTGTAAGTTATCCCGGACCCTGCTTCCAGCACTGATTGCAGCTATCGGGAGAGATTGAACAGGTTAGAGCTTTGCACTTTATTGATGACCTAGTAGAGGCCTTTAAAATTCTGAATGGGTTGGCCAGGGCAGATGTGGAGTGAATGTTTCCACCTGTGGGAGAATCTAAAGCCATTAACCATAAATACAAGAGAGTTATTAATCACAGAAACAAAACAGCTCTTAATGAAAGCTCATCACCAACATCTCAAGAGCAATTAGAGATGGGCAATAAATACTGGTCCTGCCAGCAACACCCACATCCCATGAGTGAATTAAAAAATAAGTGACATCCCACGTGACTGTGATAAAGGTAAACTATTCCTTCTCATTCTTTTCGATCAGTCTGCAGCCCTGACACAGTTGACCACACCCATCGTCTCCCAATGCCTCTCTGCTGTTGTCCAGCTGAATGGGCCTACACCTGCCTGGTTACTTTTTATCTGTTCAGCTGTAGCTAGAGAATCGCCTGCAATGACTTTTCTTCCTGCTCTCACACCGTTACTTCTGGTGTCTCCCAGGGATCTATCCTCCCCCTCTTTTTTTTTCTCATCTACATGCTGCCCCTTGATGACATCATCTGAAAACACATCAGTTCCGGCATGTGCGCACCTCTAACTAACTTACCTTCTCTCTCGACGACTCCATTGGTGTTAAATTATCAAGGTTGCTTGTCCAACATCCAGTACAGGCGCAGAAACGTACTCCAATTAGATATTGGGAAGACTGAAGCCATTGTTTTCGATGGCTGCTACAAACTCTGTTCACTGGTCATTGACTCCATCCCTATTACTGGCAACTGCCTGAGGCTCAACCAGACTGTTCTCAACCTGTGTCATGCTTAATCACTAACAACCAGCTCCGCTGGGTGGGACATGTCGTTCTCATGCCTGACACCAGACTCGCGAAGCAACTGCTCCACTCGGAACTCAGTCACAGCAGGAGATTCCCAGGTGGACAGTGGAAAGACTTGGGAATGTCCTCGGTGCATCACTGAAGAGGTCACACATCTCAGCCGACTCCTGGGAGACCCTGGTTTTGGAGAAGGTTCATTGTGGAAGACACTGAGCACGTTGAGAGGCTTTCTTGGCAACATGCAGAGGTGAAGTCGAGGCGACTGCGGAAGCGCACAAATCTCCAAATAACCCATCTACCCAACCCTTCCATCACCACATGTTGCACATGTGGCAGAATCTGCATTTCGTGCATTGGATTGATTGGACATCTCAGAACCCGTCAAACTGGAGTGCTAACAAGTTATCCTCGATCCCAAGGGACTGCCCAAGTAGGAGAAGAAGAGATATTGGACTGTGTGGTGAGCTACTAACTCCATAGCTGTACCATCACTAAGAGTGCCTATTTTCACCTTCACAGCATCGCCTGACTCTGCCCCTATTGGAACCCTTATCCATGTCTTTGTTAGTTCTAGACTTCGTTATTTCAATGCTCTCCTGGCCAGCCTCCCATGTCCTACTCTCTGAAGTCTTGAGGTCATCCAAAACTCTGCTCTCACTGTCCTGACTTGCACCCATCGCCCCAGTACTGGATGACTGATTTTGCCTACCAGTGAAGCAGCACGTCCATTTTAAAATTACGATACTTGTTTTCAAATCTGCCCATGGCCTTGCTCCTCCCTATCTCTGTAATCTCCTCCAGCCCCACAACCCTCCGAGATCTCTGCGCTTCTCTAATTCTGGTCATGTGAGCATCCCCGATTTTAATCCTGCCACCATTGGCGATCGTTCCTTCAGTCTCTGTGCTCCAGCCTCTCTCCCATCACCTCACCACCTCCCTATCTTTCCTCCGTGGCTTAAAAGCTACCTCTTTGACCCAGTTGTTGGTTATTTGACCCAGTTGATGTGACTCATTGTCATATTTTGTTGGAGAATCATTCCTGTGAAGCTCTTTGGGATGTTTTGCTATATTAAGATTGCTATATAAATACAAGTTGTTGTTGTTGTCGTAACGTACATGAGAGAAAAGGAGATAGAAAGAGATATTGAAAGGCTGAGGTGAATTAAGTGCTTTGGGAGAGGACATGTGGTGTTTAAACACCAAGGCAGAGAAGTTGGACTGAATGGCTTGTTTTTCTGCTGCATAGTATGTGTTTCCAGTTGGATATTTCCATATCCCTACAAACCTCTGTGTATATTTTTTTTAAAAATCCTCCATCTTCTCCCTTTGGTCTTTGGGTGATCTTAAATTTATTCCCTGTTAATTACTGATTCACATTAATTAGTGATTCATTGTTTATTTTAATGACCTTTTAACATCTTAACCTTATTAAAACCCTTTATGATTTTGAACCTCTCCATCAGATCTCCTCATAACCTTTTCAATTCTAATGAGAAAGGCCCAATTCTCTCCAGTCTGTCCCCTGATCTCTCGTTATTTTTCAGTAAATCTCCTCTGCACACTCTCCAAAGTTTTAACATCTTCCTAAAGTGAGGTGCCCAAACTGGGCGCATTTCCAGCCGGGGAAAAACCAGTGTTTTATAAAGGTTTAGAATAACTTTCTTGCTTTTATGCTGCATGAGCCAGATCTGCCCCTCAGTGCCAGGAACTGCGCGATCTCAACCTTGTCACATATCCCGCCCCCCCCCCCCCCCACTCCCATGGTATTTTCAGCTCCGTGAGACATGGGCAGGCAATGTTTGAGTCTGCTACCTCCCTGAGCATTCATAATGAGGCCGACAGGAAAAACAGATGTCAAAGCATGTATTCAAAACTGCTTCTGTGGATACAGTTGCCAGACAGCCTCATTATGAATGCTTTGCCGAGTTCCAAGAATGGCTAATGGACTTAGCTCAGCAGGGTCCTGTTTGCCCAGTTTGAGGAGGAGTGCTAGCTTTGTTTGATTGCCATCTTTATTACTTGTAGTAAGTTGTTCTTTCTTTGTGGTTTTTCAGTGCCTGTTTGTTTGTTTGGACAAGGCTAAGAGGTGTGAACTGGATTAAAGCTTTTGCCATTGATACTATGAATGGTTGCATTTTATTGAGACTTTTATGAAGTTGTAAGATGACCAGCTTTTTCCACAGGGAATTTTCAAAGCCTATTTGCTTATTGTGCCAGTTTCAGGAGAATTTCAAAGTCTTGCTAGACTTGGCAATGGCACCTTGGTTCTGTGCATAGTGGATACTGGGAGAGTGGGTATGGAGGATGCATGGTGTTACAGGAGGGGCTTAGGTAATGGAAGGGGGTGGGGAGTGGGGGGGAGCATTAGGGATATAAGGGGGAATTGGCATATGAGAGGGCATGGAGGGAGCAAGAACTATCAAGACGTATAAAAACAAACGGAAAAAGCTTCTACAAATAGGTAAAAAGGAAGAGAGTAGCTAAAATGAGGGTTTGTCCCTTGGAGGATAAGGCTGGGGAATTAATAATGGGAAGCAAGGAAATGACAGGGACTTTGAACAAGCATTTTGCATCTGTTTTCACAGTAGAATACACGGAAAACATCTCAAGAATAGTAGAAAATCAAGAGGCAAAAGGGAGGGAGGAAGTTGAAACAATCACTAGAGAAAAAGCACTGGGAAAGCTAATGTCTGATAAGTCCCCTGGGCCTGATGGCCTGCATTCTAGGGTCTTAAGGGAAGTGGCTGCAGAGATAACAGATGCATTGGTTGTAATTTTCTGAAATTCCATAGATTCTGGAAAGATCCCAGCAGATTGAAAAATGGCAAATTTAACACCTCTATTCAAGAAAGGAGTGAGAGTGAAAGCAAGAAGCTATAGGCCAGTTAGTCTTAACACCTGTCATTGGGAAAATGCTCGAATCCATTATTAAGGAGGTAATAGCAGAACATTTAGAAAATCATAATACAATCAGGCAGAGTCAACATGGTTTTGTGAAAGGGAAATCGTGTTTGACAAATTTATTAGAGTTTTTTGAGTATATAACAAGCAGGGTAGATAGGGGGAACCACTAGATGTAGTGTATTTGGATTTTCCAAAAGGCATTTGATAAGGTGCCACATACAAGGTTACTGTAGACAATAGGAGCTCATGATGTTAGGGATGATATGTTAACATGGATTGAGGACTGACTTACTAACGAGAAACAGAGTCGGGATAAATGGGTTATTTTCAGGTTGGCAAATTAACCAGTAGAGTGTCACAAGGATCAATGTTGAGGCCTCAACTATTTACAATCTATGTTAATGATTTGGATGAAGGGACCAACTGTATTGTCAAATTTGCTGATGATACAAAAAAAAGGTAGGAAAGTAAGTTGTGAGGAGGATTTAAAGTGTCTGCAAAGGGATATGCATAGGTTAAGTGACTGGGCAAAAATTTGGCAGATGGATCATAATGTGGGAAAATGTGAGGTTGCCACTTTGGCAAGGTGAATAGAAAAGCAGAATATTATTTAAATGGATAGAGACTGCAGAAAGCTGTGGTACAGAGAGACAAGGACGTCCTTGTACATGAATCACAAATTGTTAGCATGCTGGACAAAGCAGTACACTTGATTGGCACCCCATCCACCATCTTCAACATTTCCCCTCTCCACCCCTGACGCACAGCGGCAGCAGTGTGTACCATCTACAAGATGCACTGCAGCAACTCACCAAGGCTCCTTTGACAACACCTTCAAACTGCGAGCTCTGTCACCTAGAAGGACAAGGGCAGCAGATGCATGGGGAACATCATCACCTGCAAGTTCCCCTCCAAGCCACTCACCATCCTCATTTGCAACTATATCGGCGTTCCTTAACTGTCGCTGAGTCAAAATATTGGCACTCTCTCTCTAACAGCACTGTGGATGTATCTATACCATGTAAACTACAATGATTCAAGAATGGCCCACCACTGCCACCTCGAAGGCAATTAAGGATGGGCAACTATTGCTAGCCTAGCAAGGCCCAAATGTATAGCAATTAAATAGGAAGTCAAATGGAATGTTGGCCTTTATTGCAAGGGGGATGGAGTATAAAAGTAGGAGAGTCTTGCTACAGCTCTACAAAGTATTGGTGAGACTGCACCTGCACTAGTGTCCAGTTTTGGTCTCCTAACTTAAGGAGGGATATACTTGCATTGGAAGCAGTTCAGAGAGGGTTCACTGGGCTGATTCCTGAGATGTGGGAGTTGTCTTATAAGGAAAGGTTGAGCAGGTTGGGCCTATGCTCACTGGAGTTTAGAAGAATGAGAGTGATGTTTTTGAAATGTAAGATTCTGAGGGGGTTTGAAAGGGTGAATGCTGAGAGGATGTTTCCCCCTTCCCCCAGGGGGAATCTAGATCTGGGAGCACAGTTTCAAAATAAAGGGTCTCCCATTTAAGATGGAGGTGGTGAATTTCTTTTCTCCGAGGGCCGTTAATCCCTAGAATTCTCTACCAGAGAGACCAGTGGAGCTTGGGTCATTGAATATATTCGAGGCCAATTTGGATAGATTTTTGATCTGCAAGAGAGTTGACGTTTATGAGGGGCAGACAGGAAAGTGGAGTTGAGGCCACGATCAGATTAGCCATGGCCTTAGTGAATTGCAGAACAGGCTTGAGGGGCAAAATAGTCTACTCCTGCTGCAATCTTTTATGATCTTATGATCCGATGCATCATGTCACATTTCAACCGCGGTGTGTCTGTGCTTTTCACCAGACTGTCTCTGTCCTCCTGAAGTCTGTTACTATCCTCCTGACTGTTTACTACAATTCTGAGTTTTATGTCAGCTGCAAACAAATGATGTTCTGTATACCCAGTTCCAGGTCATTATGTACATCAAAAAAGTGCAATGATCCTGATATAGATCCCTGAGGGACACCACTGTGATCCTCCACACTGGAAAAACAGCAGTTAATCACTACTCTCTCTTTTCTGTCAATTAGCCAACTTCATCCCATTGCTGCCTTAATCCCACGGGCATCAATTTTGCTCACCAGTCTATTCTGTGGAAATTTATCAAATGCTTTTTAGAAGTCCATACAGACATCAACCTCACTACCCTCATCATCCCTCTCTGTTACTTCATCAATGACCTCAATCTAAGTTTGTCAAACGCCATTTGCCTTTAATAAGTAAGTGCTGATTTCCATTTATTAGCTCATGCTTTTCTAAGTGTCAATTAATTTTGTCTCTGATGATATTCTCTATAAGTTCCCCTGAGTTTGATCAGGAAGAAGTCATTTTAAAAAACATGTATTTACTTGAGCTTGTCCCACCAATCACTGAGATCAAGGCTGACCCGTGACCTAACTCTATATACCCACCTTTGCCCTATACCTGTTAATACCTTAGGATAACAAAGATTAATCAGATCTCTCCTAACCTGTTTCTCTCCCGGGACTATAACCTAATCCAATCTCTTCCCATAACATTTTTCATTCATCCCAGGTAACATCTTAGTGAGTGGTTGCTGAGCTTTATCTCGGCTCTCTGAATCATCTCTAAGGTGCGATGTCTGGAGCTGAAGTCTATATTCTGAGTGAAGTTTGACCAGCTGGCTCTCTAATTCCTCTTCAGACTCTGAAGAAGGGTCGTACGGACTCAAAACGTTAACTCTCTTACTCTCTCCACAGATGCTGCCAGACCTGCTGAGGTTTTGCAGCATTTTCTGTTTTTATTTCAGATTTCCAGAATCCGCAGTATTTTGCTTTATATCTCTAATTCCTGTCGGGTCGTCTTGCATTTTACCTCCAACTGCTTTTGATGAAGTCCATCACCTCATCAGCCTTGATGTCCTGTTAATTATTTGCAAGCTTTGCAGACTGTACACATTTTAAAGATTTTTAAAAGTAAGTGTTTGCCCTTTTCTATTTGACTAAGATGGGGGAAATACAAACCACATTGGAGCAGACAGCCCATGACTTGCCACCGCTCAAGAACTGCTTATTTCTTTCAATTGCTCCTTTCAAGTGGTCATCGTCAGATTACTGAGTAATTAATGAGGAAAGCCTTTCGACTCTTCCATCCTGAGACAGCCACAACCACAGCTCCAACCAAACATGCAACTGTTTCTTAATTAATTCCTGGGTTAGAGTATCCGTGATTCTGTTTGGAATTCCATTCTGTGCATCTTTCTGATATTGATTCTTTTGTTAGTTTGCCATGCAGTGTAGTGGTCGATGATGTGATTCTTATGAAATCCCTTGGCCCCTTCACGATTTTGACATCCGTTTTATATTCCTGTGAGAGAGGAGGAGTTCCTACTCCCCCTGCTCTTTCCCCATTGCCCGGCAGTCTTCTGCCCTTCTAGTATTTCTGCAATTCCCTTTTTAAAGTTATTATTGAGAAGTCGTTTGGGAGTACAGGCCTTGAGTATTGTGTTATGTCTTGCACTCAGGGTACTTCTCAAGAATACCTATTTAAGGGGAAAACAACAATTTATATTGTATGTGAAGAGAGTGCGACACCCACATCCCATGAGTGAATATAAAAAAATCAAGTGACATCCTACATGACTGTGATAAAGGTAAACTATTCCTGCTCATCCTTTTCGATCAGTCTGCAGCCCTGACACAGTTGACCACATCATTGTCTCCCAATGCCTCTCTGCTGTTGTCTAGCTGAATGGGCCTACACTCGCCTGGTTACATTTTTATCTGTTCAGCCGTAGCCAGAAAATTGCCTGTAATGACTTTTCTTCCTGCTCCCACACCGTTACTTCTCAAGTTCTGTCGAAGGGTCACGAGGACTCGAAACGTCAACTCTTTTCTTCTCCGCCGATGCTGCCAGACCTGCTGAGTTTTTCCAGGTAATTCTGTTTTTGTTTTGGATTTCCAGCATCCGCATTTTTTTGTTTTTATACCGTTACTTCTGGTGTCTCCCGGGGATCTATCCTCGCCCTCTTTTTTTTCTCATCTACATGCTGCCCCTTGATGACATCATCTGAAAACACATCAGTTCCGGCATGTGCGCAGCTCTAACTAACTTACCTTCTCTCTCGACGACTCCATTGGTGTTAAATTATCAAGGTTGCTTGTCCAACATCCAGTACAGGCGCAGAAATGTACTCCAATTAGATATTGGGAAGACGGAAGCCATTGTTTTCGATCCCTGCTACAAACTCTGTTCACTGTCATTGACTCCATCCCTCTTACTGGCAACTGCTTGAGGCTCAACCAGACTGTTCTCAACCTGTGTCATGCTTAATCACTAACAACCAGCTCCGCTGGGTGGGACATGTCGTTCTCATGCCTGACACCAGACTCGCGAAGCAACTGCTCCACTCGGAACTCAGCCACAGCAGGAGATTCCCAGGTGGACAGTGGAAAGACTTGGGAATGTCCTCGGAGCATCACTGAAGAGTTCACACATCTCGGCCGACTCCTGGGAGACCCTGGTTTTGGAGAAGGTTCATTGTGGAAGACACTGAGCACGTTGAGAGGCTTTCTTGGCAACATGCAGAGGTGAAGTCGAGGCGACTGCGGAAGCACACAAATCTCCAAATAAACCATCTACCCAACCCTTCCATCACCACATGTTGCACATGTGGCAGAATCTGCATTTCGTGCATTGGATTGATTGGACATCTCAGAACCTGTCAAACTGGAGTGCTAACAAGTTATCCTCGATCCCAAGGGACTGCCCAAGTAGGAGAAGAAGATATTGGACTGTGTGGTGAGCTACTAACTCCATAGCTGTACCATCACTAAGAGTGCCTATTTTCACCTTCACAGCATCGCCTGACTCTGCCCCTATTGGAACCCTTATCCATGTCTTTGTTAGTTCTAGACTTCGTTATTTCAATGCTCTCCTGGTCAGCCTCCCATGTCCTACCCTTTGAAGTCTTGAGGTCATCCAAAGCTCTGCTCTCACTGTCCTGACTTGCACCCATCGCCCCAGTACTGGATGACTGATTTTGCCTACCAGTGAAGCAGCACGTCCATTTTAAAATTACGATACTTGTTTTCAAATCCGCCCATGGCCATGCTTCTTTCTATCTCTGTAATCTCCTCCAGCCCCACAACCCTCCGAGATCTCTGCGCTTCTCTAATTCTGGTCATGTGAGCATCCCCGATTTTAATCCTGCCACCATTGGCGATCGTTCCTTCAGTCTCTGTGCTCCAGCCTCTCTCCCATCACCTCACCACCTCCCTATCTTTCCTCCATGGAGGGATATACTTGCATTGGAAGCAGTTCAGAGAAGGTTAACGGGCTGATTCCTGAAATGTGGGAGTTGTCTTATAAGGAAAGGTTGAACAGGTTGGGCCTATGCTCACTGGAGTTTAGAAGAATGAGTGTGATGTTTTTGAAATGTAAGATTCTGAGGGGGTTTGAAAGGGTGAATGCTGAGAGGATGTTTCCCCCTTCCCCCAGGGGGAATCTAGATCTGGGAGCACAGTTTCAAAATAAAGGGTCTCCCATTTAAGATGGAGGTGGTGAATTTCTTTTCTCCGAGGGCCGTTAATCCCTAGAATTCTCTACCAGAGAGACCAGTTGAGGTTGGGTTATTGAATATATTCGAGGCCAATTTGGATAGATTTTTGATCTGCAAGAGAGTTGACGTTTATGAGGGGCAGACAGGAAAGTGGAGTTGAGGCCACGATCAGATTAGCCATGGCCTTAGTGAATTGCAGAACAGGCTTGAGGGGCAAAATAGTCTACTCCTGTTGCAATCTTTTATGATCTTATGATCCGATGCATCATGTCACATTTCAACCGCGGTGTGTCTGTTCTTTTCACCAGACTGTCTCTGTCCTCCTGAAGTCTGTTACTATCCTCCTGACTGTTTACTACAATTCTGAGTTTTATGTCAGCTGCAAACAAATGATGTTCTGTATACCCAGTTCCAGGTCATTATGTACATCAAAAAAGTGCAATGATCCTGATATAGATCCCTGAGGGACACCACTGTGATCCTCCACACTGGAAAAACAGCAGTTAATCACTACTCTCTCTTTTCTGTCAATTAGCCAACTTCATCCCATTGCTGCCTTAATCCCACGGGCATCAATTTTGCTCACCAGTCTATTCTGTGGAAATTTATCAAATGCTTTTTAGAAGTCCATACAGACATCAACCTCACTACCCTCATCATCCCTCTCTGTTACTTCATCAATGACCTCAATCTAAGTTTGTCAAACGCCATTTGCCTTTAATAAGTAAGTGCTGATTTCCATTTATTAGCTCATGCTTTTCTAAGTGTCAATTAATTTTGTCTCTGATGATATTCTCTATAAGTTCCCCTGAGTTTGATCAGGAAGAAGCCATTTTAAAAAACATGTATTTACTTGAGCTTGTCCCACCAATCACTGAGATCAAGGCTGACCCGTGACCTAACTCTATATACCCACCTTTGCCCTATACCTGTTAATACCTTAGGATAACAAAGATTAATCAGATCTCTCCTAACCTGTTTCTCTCCCGGGACTATAACCTAATCCAATCTCTTCCCATAACATTTTTCATTCATCCCAGGTAACATCTTAGTGAGTGGTTGCTGAGCTTTATCTCGGCTCTCTGAATCATCTCTAAGGTGCGATGTCTGGAGCTGAAGTCTATATTCTGAGTGAGGTTTGACCAGCTGGCTCTCTAATTCCTCTTCAGACTCTGAAGAAGGGTCGTACGGACTCAAAACGTTAACTCTTACTCTCTCCACAGATGCTGCCAGACCTGCTGAGGTTTTGTAGCATTTTCTGTTTTTATTTCAGATTTCCAGCATCCGCAGTATTTTGCTTTATATCTCTAATTCCTGTCGGGTCGTCTTGCATTTTACCTCCGACTACTTTTGATGAAGTCCATCACCTCATCAGCCTTGATGTCCTGTTAATTATTTGCAAGCTTTGCAGACTGTACACATTTTAAAGATTTTTAAAAGTAAGTGTTTGCCCTTTTCTATTTGACTAAGATGGGGGAAATACAAACCACATTGGAGCAGACAGCCCATGACTTGCCACCGCTCAAGAACTGCTTATTTCTTTCAATTGCTCCTTTCAAGTGGTCATCGTCAGATTACTGAGTAATTAATGAGGAAAGCCTTTCGACTCTTCCATCCTGAGACAGCCACAACCACAGCTCCAACCAAACATGCAACTGTTTCTTAATTAATTCCTGGGTTAGAGTCTCCGTGATTCTGTTTGGAATTCCATTCTGTGCATCTTTCTGATATTGATTCTTTTGTTAGTTTGACCATGCAGTGTAGTGGTCGATGATGTGATTCTTATGAAATCCCTTGGCCCCTTCACGATTTTGACATCCGTTTTATATTCCTGTGAGAGAGGAGGAGTTCCTACTCCCCCTGCTCTTTCCCCATTGCCCGGCAGTCTTCTGCCCTTCTAGTATTTCTGCAATTCCCTTTTTAAAGTTATTATTGAGAAGTCGTTTGGGAGTACAGGCCTTGAGTATTGCGTTATGTCTTGCACTCACCAGGATACTTCTCAAGAATACCTATTTAAGGGGAAAACAACAATTTATATTGTATGTGAAGAGAGTGCTGATTGGCTGGCAAGCGGGCTCTGATTGATAGAGGCATTGCCATGGAGAATGCACCAGTGATGCCAACTGACAGTTAACTGCAAAGCATTCTTTGAATTTTAAACCAGGCAGCTTGACCCTAATTGGTCAAGGTATTGCCCTGAGGAACAAGTCAACAAATAGCTGTCACTTATTTTGTTTAGCTGAAACAGGCACAATATGTGTACATGTTCTCTTCACGTTCAGCATAAATTATTGTTTTCCCTCTATATTGGTATTCTAGCAAAGTGTCCTTCTGAGTGCAAGACGAAAAGCTTTGATGTGTCTCTTTTTCTCAGCAATACTCAAGTTTGATTATTGAATCTGCTTCCACTGCCCTTACAGGTGGTGAATTCATAACAATTCCACTGTGTTTTTAAAAAAAAAGTTTCTTTTTCTCACCTCTGGTCCACTTTAAATCTCTGTCGTCTGCTTACTGGTCTTCCTACCACTGGAAACAATTTCTCTTTAGTTACTTTATCAAAACCCTGCATGATTTTGAGCACCTCAATGAATTTTCCTCATAAGCTTATTTTCACTTAGGAGAACAGTCCCAGCTTCTCTAGTCTCTCCACACGAACCAAGTCCCTCATCCCTGTTACCATTCCCGTAAATCTCCTCTGCTCCATGACTTGACATCCTTCTGAAAGTGCAGTGCCCAGAATTGGATACAATACCTTGGGCTGAGGCCTAGTCTGTGTTTTTGCATAAGGTCCTTGCTTTTTTTCCATTCGCTCATGGGACGTGGGCTTCATTGGCTTTGCTGGCATTTATTGCCCATCCCTAATTGCCTTTGAGAAGGAATTCTACGCCTCTCTTTGTAAAGCCCAGGAGCTGAGTGACTCTCTCATGGCTATTGGCAGCTGTTCAGGGACATGCATCGTAAAGTTCAATTTAAGAAACATCTGCATGGGGGGGCTGGGGGGGTGGGGGTTAGCCACACGCATTGAAAATGTTGACACTAACTGCACGTAGAGATTTCAGGCTCATTGAAGTGTGAGGGGAATGCACACAGGCCCAGAATCAAGTGCTCACGGATCAGCTATGAGGGATCCAGATCCAGAGTAAAGCTTTCTCTCCAGCCACCGAGTTTATCCATTAAACAGCAGATCTCAACAGCAGGGACCCCTGCTAACTTGGGTCTAGAATTAAAGTGTCTTCCTGCCCCCACTACCCACGAATAGCACCATTACAGGCAATGGAGAGGAGGCACAGGCTGGGGTGAGTGTAAACCCAGGCCCCAGCCTGGAAAACCCTGTGCCAATCCAGAAAGAGTTCCTCTGAGTGTTCATTTCAGGAGGTGACGGAGAATTCCTATACATCTGCAATGGATTAGCTGCCTTTTGCGGACAAGATTAGGACTCCTGACCCTTTTGATGTCCTTTGTACAGGAATACTGCAGCTTGCTCAATGTTACTAGCCTCGTTAGATGTGTAGCCAAACTCACTGCTCTCCTGACACTGTTTGGGAGAAAGCAACACGTCCTTGAGGCCTCAAGGGCAGTCAAATGTTCACCTGACTCCAGTGGGAGAACAATCCTGCACAAAAGGAGGCCATTCAGCCCATCTTTTCTGTGCCAGTTCTCTGTTAGGGCAATCGAAGGTTCATCATTCTGCCTTGCTCTCTCGTCATGGCCCTGTACCTCTCATCTGTTTTGAGCATTTCTCTAAACAGACAATGCCTACTTGGATGAAGAAATGGTATGCGACCAGGTAAAGATCTGCGCAAAGTTCGCCATGGCAGATTTTTAGAGGACGTGTGGGGAACAGCATGTCCGAATATCCTTGGTTGTGTGGGTGATTTATCTTGGTTTAGCTTCCTGCCTGGTGAGCTGCCTTTACCAGAGCAATTGATACTGATGCTTGTGTTCACCCATGGCTTTTGCAGTTGTCTTACCCTGAAACAGCAAGCTGCCTCCTTCCAGTTAGTGCATGGAGTCTTTGACAGCTCAAAACTGCTTGAATCAGCATCATCAGCCAACCACTGCTGGTTCACTGGTTACGTTTCCACTAAATGCTATCCAGACAGGAATAGGACTATGAGTAGCGGTTGAAGCAGATCCAATAATAACTTTCAAAAGAGAATTGGATAAATACTTGAAGGGGAAGGAGTGAGGGAGTGGGATTAATAGGAAAGCTCTTTCAAAGAGCTGGCACAGGCATGATGGGCTGAATGGCTTCCTTCTGCGCTGTAAGATTCTATAATTCTCTAATAACCTGTTGGTCCTGGATAGAATTAGAATCAGAAACTCCACATTTTGTAGAAAGTACTTAACTTAAGAAATAGGAGCAAGAGTAGGCCATTCAGCCGCATCCAGTCTGCTCCACCACTCAGTCCGATCATGGCTGAATTTCTACAGCAATTCTACTTTCACGCACTATCCTCAAATCTTGATTCCCCGAGTGCCCAAAGATCTACCGTTCTCAGTTTTGAATAATCTAATTAACTGATCTAATTAACTAATCTAATTAACTAATTAACTGAGCGACTACAGCCCTCCAGGGTAGACAGTCCCAAAGATTCACAAGCCTTTGAGTGGATTTTTGAGCGAAATTTCTCCTCATCTCAGTCCTAAATGGCTTATCCCATATCCTGAGACTGTCCTCTTAGTTCTGGACTGTCCATCCAGAGGAAACATCCTCTCATCACCTACCCTGTCAGAAGCTTATGTTTCAATGAGATCACCTCTGAATCTTCAGAGAATATTGGCCCATTTTACTCAATCTCTCTTTATAGGATAGCCCTCTTAGATAAGGAGAAAACTGGACACACTGCTCCAGGTGTGCTCTCGCCAAAGCTGAATATAATTGCAGCAAGACTTCCTTACACTCCTACAAGCCTTGTAATAAATGCTAACATACATATGCCTTCTTAATTGCTTGCTGCATCTGTGCGCTAATTTTCTGTATTTTGTCTACAAGGAGATCCAATCCATTGAATTCCAACATTCACTGGTCCCTCGTCTCTTAAAGAATATTTTGCTTTTCCATTCTACCCACTAAAGTGGATCATTTCACACATTCCCACATTATACTCCATCTGCCACCTTCTTGCCCATCACCTAACCTGCCTAAATCCCTTTGCCGACTCTGTGTCCTCCTCACAGCTTACATTCCCACCTAGCTTTGTATCACCAACAAACCTGTATCTGTTACACTTAGATTCCCTCATCCATTAATATAGATTGTAAAAGGCTGAGCTCTAAACATTTTACTTTGTGGCACGCCACTAGTTGCACCCTGCCTCCTCAAAATGGCCTATTTAACTCTACTGTTTGCTTTATATCCATTAACTAATCCTTACCCCATCTTAATATATTATTCCCAGCCTCATGATCCCTAATCTTGTAACTTCACCTTATCAAGTGGCTTCTGAAAATCCAAATATACTACATCTACTGGTTCACCCTTAACTACCCTGCTAGTTACATCCTCAAAAGACTCTAATAGATTTCCCAAACAGGGTTTCCTTTTCATAAATCCATGTTGATTCTGCCTAAAATACTATGATTTTCTAAATGCCCTGTTACCACATTCTCCACATTCTCCACATTCTCCACATTCCAGCATTCTCCCTATGACTGATGTCAGGCTAACTGGCCTGTAGCTCCCAGTTTTTTTTCTCCCACCCTTTTTGAACAACTATGCTTTAAAAGATTTCCGCTATCATATCCAGACCCTAGGCAGTGCAGTAATTGCAATGTGACTGTCCCATATCAGTGCAAAATATCTGTGAAAAATCAGTAAATCCTTAAATACCACTTCTGTCTGCTATTGAAATATGAATTCTCTTTAATGAAATGTGTAAGGAAGGTAGTAGGAGTAGAGGAGCATTCAATTATTCCTCCTGTGGGAATGAAAACATGATACAATATAATAAAACCTGTGACAAGTACACACAGCCTTCGAGGATTTCAGTAATTGCTCTCAGTTGATGAGAAAATGGACCGAATTATCAAAGTGGAAATAGGAATTGCCTGTGTTGCCTGCCCTCCCCCTAATCTAAAACACCCGTTTCTTCTCTACATTCATAATACAATATGGAATCATACAGTGCAGAAGGAGGCCATTCAGCCCATCACACCTGTGATGACTCTTTGAAAGAGCAGTCCAGTGGTTTCCCCCCCCCCCCCGCCACCCCAGCTCATTCCCCATATAGTCATTTGGTAGTACAGAACTTGAATATTGCTGAAAAAAGAGACATGTCGAAGCTTTTCATTTTGCACTCAGCAGGGCACTTTGCAGAATACCAATATAAGGAGAAAACAACGATTTATACTGTATGTGAAGAGTGTGTTGATTAGTTAGAAAGTGGACTCTGATTGGTAGAAGCATTGTCATGAACAATGCACCAGCGATGGTAACTGACAGTTAGCTGCTAAGCATTGGTCAAGCTACATATAGTAATACACAGGGCCCTGATCTTTGCAGACAGAAAGAACATGTACACACATCGCGGCTGAATCAGCGAAACAAAATAAGTGACAGACATTCGCTGACTCATTTCTCAAGGCAATGCCTTAACCAATCAGGGTCAAGCTGCCTGGTTTAAAATTTAAAGAATGCTTGGCAGTTAACTGTCAGTCACCATCACTGGTACATTCTCCATGGCATTGCCTCTACCAATCAGAGCCCACTTGCCAACCAATCGGCACCCTCTTCACATACGGTATAAATTGTTGTTTTCCCCTTATATTGGTATTCTTGCAAAGTGTCCTGATGTGTGCAAGATGAAAAGCTTCAACATGTCTCTTTTTTTAGCAATACTCATTCCTCATAATCCTGCAAATTCCCTCCAAGTCTCAGCTGTGGCTCAGTGAGTAGCACTCTCACCTCTGAATCACAAGGTTCAAGGTTTAAGTCTCACTCCAGGATTTGAGTATAAAAATTCAGGGTGACACTCCAATGCAGTACTGAGGGAGTGCTACACTGTTGGATGCGCTGCCCTTTATATGAGAAGTTAAACTGAGGACCCCAACTGCCTGCTTGGGTGGATATAAATGATCCCATAGCACTATTTCGAAGATGAGCGGGGGAGTTATCCCCGGTTACAAGCCAATATTTATCCCTCAGTCAACATCATAACAACAGATCACCTGGTCATTATCACGCTGGTGTTTGTGGGGGTGGGAGCTTGCTGTGCGCAAATTGGCTGCTGCATTTCCTACATTACAACAGTGACAGTACTTCAAAAATGTTTCATTTGTTGTAAAGCGCTTTGAGATGTCAGGTGGTGGTGAAAGGTGCTATATAAATGCCAGTCTTTACTTTCCTTTTCAAGATATTTAGCCAGTTCCCTTTTGAAAGTTACAACTGAAACAGCCTCCACCACCAAGGCAGTATGTTTGAGATCACAGTAACGCATGATGTATAAAAAAATGCTCTGGTTCTTTTGCCAATCACATTAACCTTGTGCTTGATGTACAGTTAACTTGGTTAACGTTGTGTGCTTGGTGTACAGTTAACTTGATTAACGCTGTGTGCTTGGTGCACAGTTAACTTGGTTAACGCTGTGTGCTTGGTGTACAGTAAACTTGATTAACGCTGTGTGCTTGGTGCACAGTTAACTTGGTTAACGCTGTGTGCTTGGTGTACAGTTAACTTGGTTAACGCTGTGTGCTTGGTGTACAGTAAACTTGATTAACGCTGTGTGCTTGGTGCAGAGTTAACTTGGTTAACGCTGTGTGCTTGGTGTACAGTTAACTTGATTAACGCTGTGTGCTTGGTGTACAGTTAACTTGATTAGCGCTGTGTGCTTGGTGTACAGTTAACTTGATTAACGCTGTGTGCTTGGTGTACAGTTAACTTGGTTAACGTTGTGTGCTTGGTGTACAGTTAACTTGGTTAACGCTGTGTGCTTGGTGTACAGTTAACTTGATTAACGCTGTGTGCTTGGTACACAGTTAACTTGGTTAACGCCGTGTGCTTTGTGCACAGTTAACTTGGTTAACTCTGTGTGCTTGGTTACCAACCCATCTGCCACAGGAAACGGTCTCTCCCTCTTGAATCTATACAACCCCCTAAGAAATCAGCTTCAGCTGGAGTATTGTGTCCAGCTCTGAGCCCCACACTTTTGGAAAGATGTGAAGGCTTTGGAGAGGGTGAAGAAAAGATTCATGAGCATGGTTCCAGGGATGAGGAACTTCAGTTATGAAAATAGATTGGGGAAGTTGGGACTGTTTTCCTTGGAGAAGAGAAGGCCAAGAGGAGATTTGATAGAGGTATTCAAAACCTTGAGGGGCCGGGATAGATAGGGAGAAACTGTTCCCACTCGTCAAAGGATCGAGAACGAGAGGGCACAGATTTAAGGTAATTGGTAAAAGAAGGAAAAGCGTCATGAAGAGAATCTTTAATGCAGGAGGTGGTTAGGGATTGGAATGCACTGCCTGAGAGTGTGATGGAGGCAGGGTCAATCGAGGCATTCAAGGGGCAGTTAGGTTATCATCTGAAAAGGAAGAATGTGCAGGGTTATGGGGAGAAGGCAGGAGAATGGCAGTAGGCGAATTGCTCAGTTCGGAGAGCTGGTGCCGACATGATGGGCCAAATGGCCGCCTCCTGTGCAATAACAAATCTGTGATAACCCCCTCCCCCCACCCCCCAACTATTAAATCTGAACCATGCCCATTTCTGAGTGCAGTTGTTTTTTTTAATCCCGTCGTATGGTGGCTGAATGAAAGGACCCATTACCAAGCTAAGCTCTCAACCAGCATCACTTAGTGATTATCCAGTTAGCGCTGTTTGTGGGATCCTGCTGTGCACAGATTGCCTACTGTGTTTCCTACGTTACAATAATGAGTACACTTCAAAAGCACTTCATGGGTTACACAACGCCCTCCCCCGAGGCGGGTTTGGTGGCGATGGGCAGCGCACTGGCTTCCCACTTCTGCCTTGATTAAGTCCGGGGCGTGAAGGCTTGTGGATGGCCCCTCCTGTCCCTCCACCAATTGAGGCCCCAAAGTGGGCAATTAGGGTCCTTTGCCCCACCGTCCCAGCAGGGGCCGGGGTCCTGCTACGTGGGAAGCTCAGAAAGCAAAACCTATTGGGTTGCTCTGGGGCTCGGGGCCAGTTGGGGGGGCGGTGGGGGGGCGGTGGGGGGGGCCTCGTTGTCAGGCACCCGGTATCTAATCAAGGGGCCCAGCCTCAGGAAGGTGGGGTGGGCTGCTGAAAACCACGCCCTGTACTTCCTGCCGACCCCACTCACCCACGACCCCACTCTCCCCTCCTGCCCTTACTCACTTGTGGCCTGGGTCTCTTGCCCATCCTGGGCCTCAGGTAGACACATTGCCAGTAGCAGCCAGCACGTCCGCCCATGTCGTTGCTAACAACGCTGGCGGTTCTCGGCGGTGGGTTTTTTCCGCCCTCAGGGTCTCTGGCCAGCCTCTCGGGAAGGCCCACCACGGGCCAGGTAAATGCCCGTTTGGAACATCACGTGGCAGATCTTCCGAGAGGGTAAGAAGTGGGGCTTTCACCAGCTCTCCGCTCAGTGGTCTAGGTCCTCATCACCTGCATTAGCTACAGCTTTGTGGTGTGTGTGTGTGTGTGACTGAGGCGTGGTGTGTGTGTGTGTGTGACTGAGGCGTGGTGTGTGTGTGTGTGACTGAGGCGTGGTGTGTGTGTGTGTGACTGAGGCGTGGTGTGTGTGTGTGTGACTGAGGCGTGGTGTGTGTGTGTGTGACTGAGGCGTGGTGTGTGTGTGTGTGTGACTGAGGCGTGGTGTGTGTGTGTGTGACTGAGGCGTGGTGTGTGTGTGTGTAACTGAGGCGTGGTGTGTGTGTGTGTGACTGAGGCGTGGTGTGTGTGACTGAGGCGTGGTGTGTGTGACTGAGGCGCGGTGTGTGTGTGTGACTGAGGCGTGGTGTGTGTGTGTGACTGAGGCGTGGTGTGTGTGTGTGTGTGACTGAGGCGTGGTGTGTGTGTGTGTAACTGAGGCGTGGTGTGTGTGTGTGTGACTGAGGCGTGGCGTGTGTGTGTGTGACTGAGGCGTGGCGTGTGTGTGTGTGACTGAGGCGTGGCGTGTGTGTGTGTGACTGAGGCGTGGCGTGTGTGTGTGTGACTGAGGCGTGGCGTGTGTGTGTGTGACTGAGGCGTGGCGTGTGTGTGTGTGACTGAGGCGTGGCGTGTGTGTGTGTGACTGAGGGGTGGCGTGTGTGTGTGTGACTGAGGCGTGGCGTGTGTGTTTGTGACTGAGGCGTGGTGTGTGTGTGTGTGACTGAGGCGTGGTGTGTGTGTGTGTGACTGAGGCGTGGTGTGTGTGTGTGTGACTGAGGCGTGGTGTGTGTGTGTGTGACTGAGGCGTGGTGTGTGTGTGTGTGACTGAGGCGTGGTGTGTGTGTGTGTGACTGAGGCGTGGTGTGTGTGTGTGTGACTGAGGCGTGGTGTGTGTGTGACTGAGGCGTGGTGTGTGCGTGTGTGACTGAGGCGTGGTGTGTGCATGTGTGACTGAGGCGTGGTGTGTGCGTGTCTGACTGAGGCGTGGTGTGTGCGTGTCTGACTGAGGCGTGGTGTGTGTGTGTGTGTGACTGAGGCCTGGTGTGTGTGTGTGTGTGACTGAGGCGTGTTGTGTGTGTGTGTGTGTGTGTGACTGAGACGTGTGTGTGTGACTGAGGCGTTGTGTGTGTGTGTGACTGAGGCGTGGTGTGTGTGTGTGACTGAGGCGTGGTGTGTGTGTGACTGAGGCGTGGTGTGTGTGTGTGTGACTGAGGCGTGGTGTGTGTGTGTGTGACTGAGGCGTGGTGTGTGTGTGTGTGACTGAGTTGTGGTGTGTGTGTGTGTGACTGAGGCGTGGTGTGTGTGTGTGTGACTGAGGCGTGGTGTGTGTGTGTGTGACTGAGGCGTGGTGTGTGTGTGTGTGACTGAGGCGTGGTGTGTGTGTGTGTGACTGAGGCGTGGTGTGTGTGTGTGCGACTGAGGCGTGGTGTGTGTGTGTGCGACTGAGGCGTGGTGTGTGTGCGACTGAGGCGTGGTGTGTGTGTGTGCGACTGAGGCGTGGTGTGTGTGTGTGCGACTGAGGCGTGGTGTGTGTGTGTGCGACTGAGGCGTGGTGTGTGCGTGTGCGACTGAGGCGTGGTGTGTGCGAGTGCGACTGAGGCGTGGTGTGTGCGTGTGCGACTGAGGCGTGGAGTGTGCGTGTGCGACTGAGGCATGGTGTGTGCGTGTGCGACTGAGGCGTGGTGTGTGTGTGACTGAGGCGTGGTGTGTGTGTGTGTGACTGAGGCGTGGTGTGTGTGTGTGTGTGACTGAGGCGTGGTGTGTGTGTGTGTGACTGAGGCGTGGTGTGTGTGTGTGTGACTGAGGCGTGGTGTGTGTGTGTGTGACTGAGGCGTGGTGTGTGTGTGTGACTGAGGTGTGTGTGTGTGTGTGTGACTGAGGCGTGGTGTGTGTGTGTGTGACTGAGGCGTGGTGTGTGTGTGTGTGACTGAGGCGTGGTGTGTGTGTGTGTGTGACTGAGGCGTGGTGTGTGTGTGTGTGTGACTGAGGCGTGGTGTGTGTGTGTGTGACTGAGGCGTGGTGTGTGTGTGTGTGACTGAGGCGTGGTGTGTGTGTGTGTGACTGAGGCGTGGTGTGTGTGTGTGTGACTGAGGCGTGGTGTGTGTGTGTGTGACTGAGGCGTGGTGTGTGTGTGTGTGACTGAGGCGTTGTGTGTGTGTGTGTGTGACTGAGGCGTTGTGTGTGTGTGTGTGTGTGTGTGACTGAGGCGTGGTGTGTGTGTGACTGAGGCGTGGTGTGTGTGTGACTGAGGCGTGGTGTGTGTGTGACTGACTGAGACGTGGTGTGTGTGTGTGACTGAGGCGTGGTCGTGTGTGTGTGTGACTGAGGCGTGGTGTGTTTGAGTGTGACTGAGGCGTTGTGTGTGTGGTAGAGTGTGTGAGTGTGTGACTGAGGCGTGGTGTTGTGTGTGTGTGTGATGAGGACAAGGTGTGTGATGTGTTTGACTGCGCGCGTGGTGTGTGTGTGTGTGTGTGACTGAGGCGTGGTGTGTGTGTGAGTGTGAGTGACTGAGGCGTGGTGTGTGTGTGATGTGAACTGATGGCGTTGTGATCGTGTGTTAGTGTGTGTGACTGAAGGCGTGAGAGTGTGTAGTGACTGAGGTGTGGTGTGTGTGTGTGTGACTGAGACGTGGTGTGTAGTGTGTTGACTGAGGCTGTGGATGTGTGTAGAGTGTGACTGAGGCGTGGTGTGTGTAGTGTGTGACGGCGGCGTGGTGGTGTGTTGACGGAGGCGTGGTGTGTGAGTGACTGAGGCGTGGTGTGTGTGTGTGTGACTGAGGCGTGGTGTGTGTGTGTGTGACTGAGGCGTGGTGTGTGTGTGTGACTGAGGCGTGGTGTGTGTGTGTGACTGAGGCGTGGTGTGTGTGTGTGTTGTGTGTGTGTGACTGAGGCGTGGTGTTGTGTGTGTGTGACTGAGGCGTGGTGTGTGGTGTGTGACTGAGGCGTGGTGTTGGTGGTGTGTGTGACTGAGGCGTGGTGTGTGTGTGTGTGACTGAGGCGTGGTGTGTGTGTGTGTGACTGAGGCGTGGTGTGTGTGTGTGACTGAGGCGTGGTGTGTGTGTGTGTGACTGAGGCGTGGTGTGTGTGTGTGTGACTGAGGCGTGGTGTGTGTGTGTGTGACTGAGGCGTGGTGTGTGTGTGTGTGACTGAGGCGTGGTGTGTGTGTGTGTGACTGAGGCGTGGTGTGTGTGTGTGTGACTGAGGCGTGGTGTGTGTGTGTGTGACTGAGGCGTGGTGTGTGTGTGTGTGACTGAGGCGTGGTGTGTGTGTGTGTGACTGAGGCGTGGTGTGTGTGTGTGTGACTGAGGCGTGGTGTGTGTGTGTGTGACTGAGGCGTGGTGTGTGTGTGTGTGACTGAGGCGTGGTGTGTGTGTGTGTGACTGAGGCGTGGTGTGTGTGTGTGTGACTGAGGCGTGGTGTGTGTGTGTGTGTGACTGAGGCGTGGTGTGTGTGTGTGTGACTGAGGCGTGGTGTGTGCGTGTGTGACTGAGGCGTGGTGTGTGCGTGTGTGACTGAGGCGTGGTGTGTGCGTGTGTGACTGAGGCGTGGTGTGTGCGTGTGTGACTGAGGCGTGGTGTGTGCGTGTGTGACTGAGGCGTGGTGTGTGCGTGTGTGACTGAGGCGTGGTGTGTGTGTGTGTGACTGAGGCGTGGTGTGTGTGTGTGTGACTGAGGCGTGGTGTGTGTGTGTGTGACTGAGGCGTGGTGTGTGTGCGTGTGTGATTGAGGCGTGGTGTGTGTGCGTGTGTGATTGAGGCGTGGTGTGTGTGCGTGTGTGACTGAGGCGTGGTGTGTGTGTGTGTGACTGAGGCGTGTTTTGTGTGTGTGTGTGTGTGTGTGTGACTGAGACGTGTGTGTGTGACTGAGGCGTGGTGTGTGTGTGTGTGACTGAGACGTGGTGTGTGTGTGTGTGTGACTGAGGCGTGTGTGTGTGTGACTGAGGCGTGGTGTGTGTGTGACTGAGGCGTGGTGTGTGTGTGACTGAGGCGTGGTGTGTGTGTGACTGAGGCGTGGTGTGTGTGTGTGTGACTGAGGCGTGGTGTGTGTGTGTGTGACTGAGGCGTGGTGTGTGTGTGTGTGACTGAGGCGTGGTGTGTGTGTGTGTGACTGAGGCGTGATGTGTGTGTGACCGAGGCGTGGTGTGTGTGTGTGACCGAGGCGTGGTGTGTGTGTGTGTGACTGAGGCGTGGTGTGTGTGTGTGTGACTGAGGCGTGGTGTGTGTGTGTGTGACTGAGGCGTGGTGTGTGTGTGTGTGACTGAGGCGTGGTGTGTGTGTGTGTGACTGAGGCGTGGTGTGTGTGTGTGTGACTGAGGCGTGGTGTGTGTGTGTGTGACTGAGGCGTGGTGTGTGTGTGTGTGACTGAGGCGTGGTGTGTGTGTGTGTGACTGAGGCGTGGTGTGTGTGTGTGTGACTGAGGCGTGGTGTGTGTGTGTGTGACTGAGGCGTGGTGTGTGTGTTGGACTGAGGCGTGGTGTGTGTGTGTGTGACTGAGGGGCGTGGTGTGGTGTGTGTGACTGAGGCGTGTGTGTGTGTGTGTGACTGAGGCGTGGTGAGTGTGTGTGTGACTGAGGCGTGGTGTGTGGTGTGTGACTGAGGCGTGGTGTGTGTGTGTGTGTGACTGAGGCGTGGTGTGTGTGTGTGTGACTGAGGCGTGGTGTGTGTGTGGTGTGACTGAGGCGTGGTGTGTGTGTGTGTGTGACTGAGGCGTGTGTGTGTGTGTGTGACTGAGGCGTGGTGTGTGTGTGGTGACTGAGGCGTGGGTGTGTGTGTGTGACTGAGGCGTGGTGGTGTGTGTGTGACTGAGGCGTGGTGTGTGTGTGTGTGACTGAGGCGTGGTGTGTGTGTGTGTGACTGAGGCGTGGGTGGTGAGTGTGTGTGACTGAGGCGTGGTGTGTGTGTGTGTGACTGAGGCGTGGGTGTGTGTGTGGTGTGACTGAGGCGTGGTGTGTGTGTGTGTGACTGAGGCGTGGTGTGTGTGACGTGGTCGTGTGTGTGTGTGTGTGACTGAGGCCGTGTGTGTGTGTGACTGAGACGTGGTGTGTGTGTGACTGAGGCGTGTGTGTGTGTGTGTGACTGAGGCCGTGGTGTGTGTGTGTGACTGAGGCGTGTTGTGTGTGTGTGTGACTGAGGGCGTGTGTGGTGTGGTGACTGAGGCGTGGTGTGTGTGTGTGTGACTGAGGCCGTGTGGTGTGTGTGTGACTGAGTCGTGGGTGTGTGTGTGTGTGACTGTGAGGGAGTGGTGTGTGACTGAGCGTGGTTGTGTGTGACTGAGACGTGGAGGTGTGGGTGTGACTGAGGCGTGGTGTGTGTGTGTGTGACTGAGGCGTGGTGTGTGTGTGTGTGACTGAGGGCGTGGTGTGTGTGTGTGTGACTGAGGCGTGGTGTGTGTGTGTGTGACTGAGGCGTGGTGTGTGTGTGTGTGACTGAGGCGTGGTGTGTGTGTGTGTGACTGAGGCGTGGTGTGTGTGTGTGTGACTGAGGCGTGGTGTGTGTGTGTGTGACTGAGGCGTGGTGTGTGTGTGTGTGACTGAGGCGTGGTGTGTGTGTGTGACTGAGGCGTGGTGTGTGTGTGTGTGACTGAGGCGTGGTGTGTGCATGTGTGACTGAGGCGTGGTGTGTGCGTGTCTGACTGAGGCGTGGTGTGTGTGTGTGTGACTGAGGCGTGGCGTGTGTGTGTGTGACTGAGACGTGTGTGTGTGACTGAGGCGTTGTGTGTGTGTGTGACTGAGGCGTGGTGTGTGTGTGTGACTGAGGCGTGGTGTGTGTGTGACTGAGGCGTGGTGTGTGTGTGTGTGACTGAGGCGTGGTGTGTGTGTGTGTGTGACTGAGGCGTGGTGTGTGTGTGTGTGTGACTGAGACGTGGTGTGTGTGTGTGTGTGACTGAGGCGTGTTTTGTGTGTGTGTGTGTGACTGAGACGTGTGTGTGTGACTGAGGCGTGGTGTGTGTGTGTGTGTGACTGAGGCGTGTGTGTGTGTGACTGAGGCGTGGTGTGTGTGTGACTGAGGCGTGGTGTGTCTGTGTGTGACTGAGGCGTGGTGTGTGTGTGTGTGACTGAGGCGTGGTGTGTGTGTGTGTGACTGAGGCGTGGCTGTGTGTGTGTGTGACTGAGGCGTGGTGGAGTGTGTGTGTGTGACTGAGGACGTGGTGTGTGTGTGTGTGACTGAGGCGTGGTGTGTGTGTGTGGTGACTGAGGCGTGGTGTGAGTGTGTGTGACTGAGGCGTGTGTGTGTGTTTGACTGAGGCTGGTTGTGTGTGTGTGTGACTGAGGCGTGTGGTGTGTGTGTGTGACTGAGGCGTGGTGTGTGTGTGTGTGACAGAGGCGTGGTGTGTGTGTGTGTGACTGAGGCGTGGTGTGTGTGTGTGGGACTGAGGCGTGGTGTGTGTGTGTGTGTGACTGAGGCGTGGTGTGTGTGTGTGGTGACTGAGGCGTGGTGTGTTGTGTGTGACTGAGGCGTGGTGTGGTGTGTGTGTGTGACTGAGGCGTGGTGAGTGTGTGTGTGACTGGGCGGGTGTGTGTGTGTGTGACTGAGGCGTGGTGTGTGTGTGTGTGACTGAGGCGTGGTGTGTGTGTGTGTGACTGAGGCGTGGTGTGTGTGTGTGTGACTGAGGCGTTGTGTGTGTGTGTGTGTGTGTGTGTGTGACTGAGGCGTGGTGTGTGTGTGTGTGACTGAGGCGTGGTGTGTGTGTGTGTGACTGAGGCGTGGTGTGTGTGTGTGTGTGTGACTGAGGCGTGGTGTGTGTGTGTGTGACTGAGGCGTGGTGTGTGTGTGTGTGACTGAGGCGTGGTGTGTGTGTGTGTGACTGAGGCGTGGTGTGTGTGTGTGTGACTGAGGCGTGGTGTGTGTGTGTGTGACTGAGGCGTGGTGTGTGTGTGTGTGACTGAGGCGTGGTGTGTGTGTGTGTGACTGAGGCGTGGTGTGTGTGTGTGTGACTGAGGCGTGGTGTGTGTGTGTGTGACTGAGGCGTGGTGTGTGTGTGTGTGACTGAGGCGTGGTGTGTGTGTGTGTGACTGAGGCGTGGTGTGTGTGTGTGTGACTGAGGCGTGGTGTGTGTGTGTGTGACTGAGGCGTGGTGTGTGTGTGTGTGTGTGACTGAGGCGTGGTGTGTGTGTGTGTGACTGAGGCGTGGTGTGTGTGTGTGTGACTGAGGCGTGGTGTGTGTGTGTGTGACTGAGGCGTGGTGTGTGTGTGTGTGACTGAGGCGTGGTGTGTGTGTGTGTGTGACTGAGACTGTGGTGTGTGTGTGTGTGACTGAGGCGTTGTGTGTGTGTGTGTGTGTGTGTGACTGAGGCGTGGTGTGTGTGTGTGTGACTGAGGCGTTTTGTGTGTGTGTGTTTATGTGACTGAGGCGTGGTGTGTGTGTGTGTGTGTGACTGAGGCGTGGTGTGTGTGTGTGTGACTGAGGCGTGGTGTGTGTGTGTGTGTGTGACTGAGGCGTGGTGTGTGTGTGTGTGTGTGTGTGTGTGACTGAGGCGTGGTGTGTGTGTGTGACTGAGGCGTTGTGTGTGTGTGTGTGACTGAGGCGTGGTGTGTGTGTGTGTGACTGAGACGTGGTGTGTGTGTGTGTGTGTGACTGAGACGTGGTGTGTGTGTGTGTGTGTGACTGAGGCGTGGTGTGTGTGTGTGACTGAGGCGTGGTGTGTGTGTGTGACTGAGGCGTGGTGTGTGTGTGTGACTGAGGCGTGGTGTGTGTGTGTGACTGAGTCGTGGTGTGAGTGTGTGTGTGTGTGTGTGTTACTGAGGCGTATTGTGTGTGTGTGTGACTGAGGCGTGGTGTGTGTGTGTGTGTGACTGAGGCGTGGTGTGTGTGTGTGTGACTGAGGCGTGGTGTGTGTGTGACTGAGGCGTGGTGTGTGTGTGACTGAGGCGTGGTGTGTGTGTGACTGAGGCGTGGTGTGTGTGTGACTGAGGCGTGGTGTGTGTGTGACTGAGGCGTGGTGTGTGTGTGACTGAGGCGTGGTGTGTGTGTGACTGAGGCGTGGTGTGTGTGTGACTGAGGCGTGGTGTGTGTGTGACTGAGGCGTGGTGTGTGTGTGACTGAGGCGTGGCGTGTGTGTGTGTGACTGAGGCGTGGCGTGTGTGTGTGTGACTGAGGCGTGGCGTGTGTGTGTGTGACTGAGGCGTGGTGTGTGTGTGTGTGACTGAGGCGTGGTGTGTGTGTGTGTGACTGAGGCGTGGTGTGTGTGTGTGTGACTGAGGCGTGGCGTGTGTGTGTGTGACTGAGGCGTGGCGTGTGTGTGTGTGACTGAGGCGTGGTGTGTGTGTGTGTGACAGAGGCGTGGTGTGTGTGTGTGTGACTGAGGCGTGGTGTGTGTGTTTGTGACTGAGGCGTGGTGTGTGTGTTTGTGACTGAGGCGTGGTGTGTGTGTGTGTGACTGAGGCGTGGTGTGTGTGTGTGTGACTGAGGCGTGGTGTGTGTGTGTGTGTGTGTGTGACTGAGGCGTGGTGTGTGTGTGTGTGACTGAGGCGTGGTGTGTGTGTGTGACTGAGGCGTGGTGTGTGTGTGTGTGACTGAGGACGTGGGCTTGTGTGTGTGTGGTGTGACTGAGGCCTGGGTGGTGTGTGTGTGTGCTGAGCGTGTGTGTGTGTGTGATGTGTGTGTGACTGAGGCGTCGGTGTGTGTGTCGTGTGACTGAGGGTGGTGTGTGTGTGTGTGACTGAGGCGTGGTGCAGGTGTCGTGTGTGTGCCTGAGGCGTGGTGTGTGGTGTGTGCTGACTGAGGCGTGGTGTGTGTGTGTGTATGAATGAGCGTGTGTGTGTGTAGGTGTGTGACTGAGGCGTGGTGTGTGTGTGTGTGGCTGAGGCGCGTGGTGAGTGTGTGTGTGACTGAGGCACGTGGTGTGTGTGTGTTGTGTGACTGAGGCGTGGTGTGGTGTGTGTGTGACTGAGCCTGGTGGTGTGTCTGTGTGTGACTGAGGCGTGGTGTGTGTGTGTGTGACTGAGGCCGTGGTGTGTGTGTGTTTGACTGAGGCTGTCGGTGTGGTGTGTGTGTGAATGAGGCGTGGTGTGTGTGTGTGTGACTTGAGGCGGACTGTGTGAGCTGTGTGTGTGACTGAGGCGTGGTGTCGTGTGTAGTGTGTGACTGAGGCGTGGTGTGTTGTGTGCCTGCGGCAGTGGTGTGAGGGGTGTGTGACCTGAGGCGTGGTGTGGGCTGTGTGTCTGAGGCGTGGTGTGTGGTTTAGTCTGCCATGAGGCGTAGGGTGAGTGTGGGTGTGTGACGGAGGCGTGGAGAGAGTGAGTGTGACTGAGGCGTGTGAGTGTGACCTGAGGCGTTGTAGTGTGTGTGTGACTTGAGGCGTGGTGTGGGTGTGGTGCCTAGAGCTGACGTGGTGTGTGTGTGGACTGAGGCGTGGTGTGTGTGTGTGTGTCCTGAGAGGCGTGGTGTGTGTGGGTGTGTGCCTGCGGCCGTGGTGTGTGTAGTGTAGTGTGCACTGAGGCGTGGTGTGTGTGTGTGTGTGCCATGAGGCGTGTTTTGTGTGTGTGTGTGTGACTGAGTGTGTGGGTGTGCTGGGGTGGTGTGTGTGTGTGTGTGGCTGGGATGTCTGTTGTGTGGGGTGGTGTGTGTGTGACGAGGCGTGGTGTGGTGTGTGTGTCTTGAGCGTGGAGTGTGTAGTGTGTGACTGTGGCGTGGTCTTTGGAGTTGAGAGTGTGTGACTGAGGCGATGGTGTGTGTGTGTTGTGACTGAGGCGTGAGTGTGTGTGTGTGACTGAGGCGTGGTGTGTGTGTGTGTGACTGAGGCGTGGTGTGTGTGACTGAGACGTGGTGTGTGTGACTGAGACGTGGTGCGTGTGTGTGTGTGTGACTGAGACGTGGTGCGTGTGTGTGTGTGTGACTGAGGCGTGGTGTGTGTGTGTGTGTGTGTGACTGAGACGTGGAGTGTGTGTGACTGAGGCGTGGTGTGTGTGTGTGTGACTGAGGCGTGGTGTGTGTGTGTGTGACTGAGGCGTGGTGTGTGTGTGTGACTGAGGCGTGGTGTGTGTGACTGAGGCGTGGTGTGTGTGTGTGTGACTGAGGCGTGGTGTGTGTGTGTGACTGAGGCGTGGTGTGTGTGTGTGACTGAGGCGTGGTGTGTGTGTGTGTGACTGAGGCGTGGTGTGTGTGTGTGTGACTGAGGCATGGTGTGTGTGTGTGTGTGTGTGACTGAGGCGTGGTGTGTGTGTGTGTGACTGAGGCGTGGTGTGTGTGTGTGTGTGACTGAGACGTGGTGTGTGTGTGTGACTGAGGCGTGGTGTGTGTGTGTGTGACTGAGGCGTGGTATGTGTGTGACTGAGGCGTGGTGTGTGTGTGACTGAGACGTGGTGTGTGTGTGTGTGACTGAGACGTGGTGTGTGTGTGTGTGACTGAGACGTGGTGTGTGTGTGTGTGACTGAGGCGTGGTGTGTGTGTGTGTGTGACTGAGGCGTGGTCTGTGTGTGTGTGTGACTGAGGCGTGGTCTGTGTGTGTGTGTGACTGAGACGTGGTGCGTGTGTGTGTGTGTGACTGAGACGTGGTGCGTGTGTGTGTGTGTGACTGAGGCGTGGTGAGTGTGTGTGTGTGTGACTGAGACGTGGAGTGTGTGTGACTGAGGCGTTGTGTGTGTGTGTGACTGAGGCGTGTGTGTGTGTGTGTGACTGAGGCGTGGTGTGTGTGACTGAGACGTGGTGTGTGTGTGACTGAGACGTGGTGTGTGTGTTACTGAGGTGTGGAGTGTGTGTGTGTGACTGAGGCGTGGTGTGTGTGTGTGTGACTGAGGCGTGGTGTGTGTGTTGTGACTGAGGCGTGGTGTGTGTGTGTGACTGAGGCGTGGAGTGTTGTCGTGTGTGTGACTGAGGCGTGGTGTGTGTGTGTGTGACTGGTGGCGTGTGTGTGTGTGTGACTGAGGCGTGGTGTGTGTGTGTGTACTGAGGGCGTGTGTGTGTGTGTGACTGAGGCGTGGTGTGTGTGTGTGACTGAGGCGTGGGTGTGTGTGTGTGACTGAGGCGTGGGGTGTGTGTGTGTGACTGAGGCGTGGTGTGTGTGTGTGTGACTGAGGCGTGGGTGTGTGTGTGTGGTGACTGAGGCGTGGTGTGTGTGTGTGTGACTGAGGCGTGGTGTGTGTGTGTGTGACTGAGGCGTGGTGGGTGTGTGTGTGACTGAGGCGGGTGTGTGTGTGTGTGACTGAGGCGTGGTGTGTGGTGTGGTGTGACTGAGGCGTGGTGTGTGTGTGTGTGACTGAGGCGTGGTGTGTGTGTGTGACTGAGGCGTGGTGTGTGTGTGTGTGACTGAGGCGTGGTGTGTGTGTGTGTGACTGAGGCGTGGTGTGTGTGTGTGTGGAGGCGTGGTGTGTGTGTGTGTGACTGAGGCGTGGTGTGTGTGTGTGTGACTGAGGCGTGGTGTGTGTGTGTGTGACTGAGGCGTGGTGTGTGTGTGTGTGACTGTGGCGTGGTGTGTGTGTGTGTGACTGAGGCGTGTGTTGTGTGACTGTGGCGTGGTGTTGTGTGACTGAGGCGTGGTGTGTGTGTGTGTACTGAGGCGTGGGTGTGTGTGGTTGTGACTGAGGCGTGGTGTGTGTGTGTGGTGTGACTGAGGCGTGGTTGTGGTGTGTGTGACTGAGGCGTGGTGTGTGTGTGACTGAGCGTGTTGTGTGTGTGTGTGACTGAGGCGTGGTGTGTGTGGTGTGTGACTGAGGCGTGGTGTGCGTGTGTGTGACTGAGGCTGTGTGTGTGATGAGGCTGTGTGGTGGTGACTGAGCGTGGTGTGTGTGTGTGTGACATGAGGCGTGTGTGTGTTGTGTGTGACTTGTGCGGTGTTGTGTGTGACTGAGCGTGGGTGTGTGTGTGTGTGACTGTGGCGTGGTGTGTGTGTGGTGACTGAGGCGTGGTGTGTGTGTGTGACTGAGGCGTGGTGTGTTGTGTGACTGAGGCGTGGTGTGTTGTGTGGTGACTGAGGCGTGGTGTGTGTGTGTGACTGATGGCGTGGTGTGTGTGTGTGCTGAGGCGTGGGTGTGTGTGTGTGACTGAGGCGTGGTGTGTGTGTGTGTGACTGAGGCGTGGTGTGTGTGTGTGACTGAGCGTGGGTGTTGTGTGTGGTGGACTGAGGCGCTGGTGTGTGTGTGTGTGACTGAGGCGTTGTGTGTGTGTGTGTGACTGAGGCGTGGTGTGTGTGTGTGACTGAGGCGTGGTGTGTGTGTGTGACTGAGGCGTGGTGTGTGTGTGTGTGACTGAGGCGTGGTGTGTGTGTGTGTGTGACTGAGGCGTGGGTGTGTGTGTGTGACTGAGGCGTGGTTGTGTGTGTGTGTGACTGAGGCGTGGGGTGTGTGTGGGTGACTGAGGCGTGGTGGTGGTGTGTGTGTGGACTTGAGGCGTGTGAGTGTGTGTGTGACTGAGGCGTGGTGTGTGTTTGTGTGTGACTGAGACGTGGTGTGTGTGTGTGACTGAGGCGTGGTGTGTGTGTGTGTGACTGAGGCGTTGTGTGTGTGTGTGACTGAGGCGTGGTGTGTGTGTGTGTGACTGAGGCGTGGTGAGTGTGTGTGTGACTGAGGCGTGGTGAGTGTGTGTGTGACTGAGGCGTGGTGTGTGTGTGTGTGACTGAGGCGTGGTGTGTGTGTGACTGTGGTGTGAGGTGTGTGACTGTGGTGTGTGTGTGTGTGACTGAGGCGTGGTGTGTGTGTGTGTGACTGAGGCGTGGTGTGTGTGTGTGTGACTGAGGCGTGGTGTGTGTGTGTGACTGAGGCGTGGTGTGTGTGTGTGTGACTGAGGCGTGGTGTGTGTGTGTGTGACTGAGGCGTGGTGTGTGTGTGTGTGACTGAGGCGTGGTGTGTGTGTGTGTGACTGAGGCGTGGTGTGTGTGTGTGTGACTGAGGCGTGGTGTGTGTGTGTGTGACTGAGGCGTGGTGTGTGTGTGTGTGACTGAGGCGTGGTGTGTGTGTGTGTGACTGAGGCGTGGTGTGTGTGTGTGTGACTGAGGCGTGGTGTGTGTGTGTGTGACTGAGGCGTGGTGTGTGTGTGTGTGACTGAGGCGTGGTGTGTGTGTGTGTGACTGAGGCGTGGTGTGTGTGTGTGTGTGACTGAGACGTGGTGTGTGTGTGTGTGACTGAGGCGTTGTGTGTGTGTGTGTGTGTGTGTGACTGAGGCGTGGTGTGTGTGTGTGTGACTGAGGCGTTTTGTGTGTGTGTGTTTATGTGACTGAGGCGTGGTGTGTGTGTGTGTGTGAGACTGAGGCGTGGTGTGTGTGTGTGTGATTGAGGCGTGGTGTGTGTGTGTGTGTGTGACTGAGGCGTGGTGTGTGTGTGTGTGTGTGTGTGTGTGACTGAGGCGTGGTGTGTGTGTGTGACTGAGGCGTTGTGTGTGTGTGTGTGACTGAGGCGTGGTGTGTGTGTGTGTGACTGAGACGTGGTGTGTGTGTGACTGAGCGTGGTGTGTTGTTGTGTGACTGAGGCGTGGTGTGTGTGTGTGTGACTGAGGCGTGGTGTGTGTGTGTGTGACTGAGGCGTGGTGTGTGGTGTGTGACTGAGGCGTGTTTTTGTGTGTGTGTGTGTGACTGAGGCGTGGTGGTGTGTGTGGACTGAGGCGTGGTGTGTGTGTGTGTGACTGAGGCGTGGTGTGTGTGTGTGACTGAGGCGTGGTGTGTGTGTGGTGTGACTGAGGCGTGGTGTGTGTGTGTGTGACTGAGGCGTGTGTGTGTGTGACTGAGGCGTGGTGTGTGTGTGTGTGACTGAGGCTGTGTGTGTGTGTGTGACTGAGGCGTAGTGTGTGTGTGTGACTGAGGGCGTGGTGTGTGTGTGTGGGACTGAGGCGTGGTGTGTGTGTGTGTGACTGAGGCGTGGTGTGTGTGTGTGTGACTGAGGCGTGGTGTGTGTGTGTGTGACTGAGGCGTGTGTGTTGTGTGTGACTGAGGCGTGGTGTGTGTGTGTGACTGAGGCGTGTGTGTGTGTGTGTGTGACTGAGGCGTGGTGTGTGTGTGTGTGACTGAGGCGTGGTGTGTGTGTGTGTGACTGAGGCGTGGTGTGTGTGTGTGACTGAGGCGTGGTGTGTGTGTGTGTGACTGAGGCGTGGTGTGTGTGTGTGGTGACTGAGGCGTTGGTGTGTGTGTGTGACTGAGGCGTGGTGTGTGTGTGTGGACTGAGGCGTGGTGTGTGTGTGGTGTGACTGAGGCGTGGTGTGTGTGTGTGTGACTGAGGCGTGGTGTGTGTGTGTGGACTGAGGCGTGGTGTGTGTGGTGTGTGACTGAGGCGTGGTGTGTGTGTGTGTGACTGAGGCGTGGTGTGTGTGTGTGTGACTGAGGCGTGGTGTGTGTGTGTGACTGAGGCGTGGTGTGTGTGTGTGTGACTGAGGCGTGGTGTGTGTGTGTGTGACTGAGGCGTGGTGTGTGTGTGTGTGACTGAGGCGTGGTGTGTGTGTGTGTGACTGAGGCGTGGTGTGTGTGTGTGTGACTGAGGCGTGGTGTGTGTGTGTGTGACTGAGGCGTGGTGTGTGTGTGTGTGACTGAGGCGTGGTGTGTGTGTGTGTGACTGAGGCGTGGTGTGTGTGTGTGTGACTGAGGCGTGGTGTGTGTGTGTGTGACTGAGGCGTGGTGTGTGTGTGTGTGACTGAGGCGTGGTGTGTGTGTGTGTGACTGAGGCGTGGTGTGTGTGTGTGTGACTGAGGCGTGGTGTGTGTGTGTGTGACTGAGGCGTGGGTGTGTGTGTGTGACTGAGGCGTGGTGTGTGTGTGGTGTGACTGAGGCGTGGTGTGTGTGTGTGTGACTGAGGCGTGGTGTGTGGTGTGTGTGACTGAGGCGTGATGTGTGTGTGTGTGACTGAGGCGTGGTGTGTGTGTGTGTGACTGAGGCGTGGTGTGTGTGTGTGTGACTGAGGCGTGGTGTGTGTGTGTGTGACTGAGGCGTGTGTGTGTGTGTGTGACTGAGGCGTGGTGTGTTGGGTGTGTGACTGAGGCGTGGTTGTGTGGTGGTGTGTGACTGAGGCTGGTGTGTGTGTGTGTGACTGAGGGCGTGGTGTGTGTGTGTGTGACTGAGGCGTGGTGTGTGTGTGTGTGACTGAGGCGTGGTGTGTGTGTGTGTGACTGAGGGCGTGTGTGTGTGTGTGTGACTGAGGCGTGGTGTGTGTGTGTGTGACTGAGGCGTGGTGTGTGTGTGGACTGAGGCGTGGTGTGTGTGTGACTGAGCGTGGTGTGTGTGTGTGACTGAGGCGTGGTGTGTGTGTGTGTGACTGAGGCGTGGTGTGTGTGTGTGTGTGTGACTGAGGCGTGGTGTGTGTGTGTGTGACTGAGGCGTGGTGTGTGTGTGTGTGTGTGACTGAGGCGTGGTGTGTGTGTGTGTGTGACTGTGGCGTGGTGTGTGTGTGTGTGACTGAGGCGTGGTGTGTGTGTGTGTGACTGAGGCGTGGTGTGTGTGTGTGACTGAGGCGTGGTGTGTGTGTGTGACTGAGGCGTGGTGTGTGTGTGTGACTGAGGCGTGGTGTGTGTGTGTGACTGAGGCGTGGTGTGTGTGTGTGTGACTGAGGCGTGGTGTGTGTGTGTGTGACTGAGGCGTGGTGTGTGTGTGTGTGACTGAGGCGTGGTGTGTGTGTGTGTGACTGAGGCGTGGTGTGTGTGTGACTGAGGCGTGGTGTGTGTGACTGAGGCGTGGTGTGTGTGTGTGTGACTGAGGCGTGGTGTGTGTGTGTGACTGAGGCGTGGTGTGTGTGTGTGACTGAGGCGTGGTGTGTGTGTGTGTGACTGAGGCGTGGTGTGTGTGTGTGTGACTGAGGCGTGGTGTGTGTGTGTGTGTGTGACTGAGGCGTGGTGTGTGTGTGTGTGACTGAGGCGTGGTGTGTGTGTGTGTGTGACTGAGGCGTGGTGTGTGTGTGTGTGACTGAGGCGTGGTGTGTGTGTGTGTGACTGAGGCGTGGTGTGTGTGTGTGACTGAGGCGTGGTATGTGTGTGACTGAGGCGTGGTGTGTGTGTGTGACTGAGACGTGGTGTGTGTGTGTGTGACTGAGACGTGGTGTGTGTGTGTGTGACTGAGGCGTGGTGTGTGTGTGTGTGACTGAGGCGTGGTGTGTGTGTGTGTGACTGAGGCGTGGTGTGTGTGTGTGTGTGACTGAGGCGTGGTCTGTGTGTGTGTGTGACTGAGGCGTGGTCTGTGTGTGTGTGTGACTGAGACGTGGTGCGTGTGTGTGTGTGTGACTGAGACGTGGTGCGTGTGTGTGTGTGTGACTGAGGCGTGGTGCGTGTGTGTGTGTGTGACTGAGACGTGGAGTGTGTGTGACTGAGGCGTTGTGTGTGTGTGTGACTGAGGCGTTGTGTGTGTGTGTGACTGAGGCGTGGTGTGTGTGTGTGTGACTGAGGCGTGGTGTGTGTGACTGAGACGTGGTGTGTGTGACTGAGACGTGGTGCGTGTGTGTGTGTGTGACTGAGACGTGGTGCGTGTGTGTGTGTGTGACTGAGGCGTGGTGTGTGTGTGTGTGTGTGTGACTGAGACGTGGAGTGTGTGTGACTGAGGCGTGGTGTGTGTGTGTGTGACTGAGGCGTGGTGTGTGTGTGTGTGACTGAGGCGTGGTGTGTGTGTGTGACTGAGTCGTGGTGTGTGTGACTGAGGCGTGGTGTGTGTGTGTGTGACTGAGGCGTGGTGTGTGTGTGTGACTGAGGCGTGGTGTGTGTGTGTGACTGAGGCGTGGTGTGTGTGTGTGTGACTGAGGCGTGGTGTGTGTGTGTGTGACTGAGGCATGGTGTGTGTGTGTGTGTGTGTGACTGAGGCGTGGTGTGTGTGTGTGTGACTGAGGCGTGGTGTGTGTGTGTGTGTGACTGAGACGTGGTGTGTGTGTGTGACTGAGGCGTGGTGTGTGTGTGTGTGACTGAGGCGTGGTATGTGTGTGACTGAGGCGTGGTGTGTGTGTGACTGAGACGTGGTGTGTGTGTGTGTGACTGAGACGTGGTGTGTGTGTGTGTGACTGAGACGTGGTGTGTGTGTGTGTGACTGAGGCGTGGTGTGTGTGTGTGTGTGACTGAGGCGTGGTCTGTGTGTGTGTGTGACTGAGGCGTGGTCTGTGTGTGTGTGTGACTGAGACGTGGTGCGTGTGTGTGTGTGTGACTGAGACGTGGTGCGTGTGTGTGTGTGTGACTGAGGCGTGGTGTGTGTGTGTGTGTGTGACTGAGACGTGGAGTGTGTGTGACTGAGGCGTTGTGTGTGTGTGTGACTGAGGCGTGGTGTGTGTGTGTGTGACTGAGGCGTGGTGTGTGTGACTGAGACGTGGTGTGTGTGTGACTGAGACGTGGTGTGTGTGTTACTGAGGTGTGGAGTGTGTGTGTGTGACTGAGGCTTGGTGTGTGTGTGTGTGACTGAGGCTTGGTGTGTGTGTGTGTGACTGAGGCGTGGTGTGTGTGTGTGTGACTGAGGCGTGGTGTGTGTGTGTGTGACTGAGACGTGGTGTGTGTGTGTGTGTGACTGAGGCGTGGTGTGTGTGTGTGTGACTGAGGCGTTGTGTGTGTGTGTGACTGAGGCGTTGTGTGTGTGTGTGACTGAGGCTTGGTGTGTGTGTGACTGAGGCTTGGTGTGTGTGTGACTGAGGCTTGGTGTGTGTGTGACTGAGGCGTGGTGTGTGTGTGACTGAGGCGTGGTGTGTGTGTGACTGAGGCGTGGTGTGTGTGTGACTGAGGCGTGGTGTGTGTGTGACTGAGGCGTGGTGTGTGTGTGTGTGACTGAGGCGTGGTGTGTGTGTGACTGAGGCGTGGTGTGTGTGTGACTGAGGCGTGGTGTGTGTGTGACTGAGGCGTGGTGTGTGTGTGACTGAGGCGTGGTGTGTGTGTGTGTGTGACTGAGGCGTGGTGTGTGTGTGTGTGTGACTGAGACGTGGTGTGTGTGTGTGTGACTGAGGCGTGGTGTGTGTGTGTGTGACTGAGGCGTGGTGTGTGTGTGTGTGACTGAGGCGTGGTGTGTGCGTGTGTGACTGAGGCGTGGTGTGTGTGTGACTGAGGCGTGGTGTGTGCGTGTGTGTGACTGAGGCGTGGTGTGTGCGTGTGTGAGACTGAGGCGTGGTGTGTGCGTGTGTGTGACTGAGGCGTGGTGTGTGTGTGTGACTGAGGCCTGGTGTGTGCGTGTGTGTGACTGAGGCATGGTGTGTGTGTGTGTGTGTGTGACTGAGGCGTGGTGTGTGTGTGTGTGTGACTGAGACGTGGTGTGTGTGTGTGTGACTGAGGCGTGGTGTGTGTGTGTGTGACTGAGGCGTAGTGTGTGTGTGTGTGACTGAGGCGTAGTGTGTGTGTGTGTGACTGAGGCGTGGTGTGTGTGTGTGTGACTGAAGCGTGGTGTGTGCGTGTGTGACTGAGGCGTGGTGTGTGTGTGACTGAGGTGTGGTGTGTGCGTGTGTGTGACTGAGGCGTGGTGTGTGTGTGTGACTGAGGCCTGGTGTGTGCGTGTGTGTGACTGAGGCATGGTGTGTGTGTGTGTGTGTGACTGAGGCGTGGTGTGTGTGTGTGTGTGACTGAGACGTGGTGTGTGTGTGTGTGACTGAGACGTGGTGTGTGTGTGTGTGACTGAGGCGTGGTGTGTGTGTGTGTGACTGAGGCGTGGTGTGTGTGTGTGTGACTGAGGCGTGGTGTGTGTGTGTGTGACTGAAGCGTGGTGTGTGTGTGTGTGTGTGACTGAAGCATTGTGTGTGTGTGTGTGACTGAGGCGCGGTGTGTGTGTGTGACTGAGGCGCGGTGTGTGTGTGTGTGACTGAGGCGCGGTGTGTGTGTGTGTGCCTGAGGCGCGGTTTGTGTGTGTGTGACTGAGGCGTGGTGTGTGCGTATGTGTGACTGAGGCGTGGTGTGTGCGTGTGTGTGACTGAGGCGTGGTGTGTGCGTGTGTGTGACTGAGGCGTGGTGTGTGTGTGTGTGTGACTGAGGCATGGTGTGTGCGTGTGTGTGACTGAGGCATGGTGTGTGTGTGACTGAGGCGTGGTGTGTGCGTGTATAACTGCATGCTTGTGGCCTTTGTATTCGTGCACAGGGATTTACAAAAAAGACACGTTGAAGAAATTTATGCAGCCTGGGCAATTTAACATTTTCACTTAGTATTTTAATTCAGTTTGTACTTCTGTGGATGGTAAAGTAATATTTTGAAGATGAGATTCTGAGGCAATGATATGTTCATGGGAACAATGTTCTGTGGGGCTGACAGTTACTCGGAGCCAGATGTGGGGCATGGGACATATTAATGTATACGGTATTGTTTTCCACTTCCCTGGAGGGCGTACTGAAGATTAAGAGCTGTTGGAGAGTGGTGGGCCTCACTGGGAACACCTGTTATTTAATTACTGAGGATTGGGAAGAATTATTCAGATGACATGGCGAATTTCCTGTAATGCCAAACACTCTAGCAATGGGGGCCCAGAATTCTTTTACTAGTTTCAATGACACTTGTGCAGACTTTGCATCTCCTTCCCCACAGCAGCTGGTGTGAGAAAGATTCACATTGATCACAACCCGTTAAAAAATTTGTTTTACAAGTCAGACTAAAGGTTTGGCACCAGAAATTCTCAAGTTGAGTTACTCGCAGCCCAAATCAAAAGTCTACGTGTGATTTCTGACTTCAGTAATTTCCTACTGTTCGGGACGACTTCAAACACTCCAAATTCAGCCAAAGCCGGTTTTGTTAAAAGCTTCGATAATGGCTGTAATTTCCTGCAAGTTTCGGGGCAACCAGTAGTCTCGGCAGTTGTTGGCAGTAGGTGGTCGGAAGCTCATTTTGGGGTTAGATACGACACCAAGGCTGTGAATGGCCTGATTCATTCTCAGCCGGAGAGAGGGATGGAGTCAGCAGCCAGGGAAGGAGGTTTGAGGTGTTGGCTTTGATCTTTCCAGTGTTTAGTTGGGGGGAAATTTCTGCTCATCCAGCGCTGAATGTCGGACAAGATGTCTTTGATGGTTTAGAGACAGTGGAGGAGCCGAGAGAGGTGGTGGTGATGTAGAGCTGGGTGTTGTTAGTGTACATGTGGAAACTGATACTCTGCTTTTGGATGATGTCACCAAGGGGCTGCATGTCGCTGAAAAATAGAAGAGGGCCAAGGATAGATCGTTGGGCAACACCGGAGTTAAAGGTGCGCTAGCAGCAAGAGAAGCCTTTGCAGGATCTCTGGATGGGGCTGAATAGATAAGAATAGAACCAGGTGAGTGCAGCCCCACCCAGCTGGCCAACGGACCTTGGCGAGCAAAGGGAGGAGATTCAAAGCTAGAGCTCTTTGGGTGACTGAAGAAATTGAGTTCAAAGGGAAAGAGAGGAAATGGTAGATGTAAGATTCATAATACAGTCACTGATCGAACAGATTCATAGAATCTTACAGCACAGAAGGAGGTCGTTCGGCCCATTGTGCCTGTGCCAGCTCTTTGAAAGAGATGCCCAATTAATCGCGCTCCCCTGCACTTGCCCCATAGCCTCTGGAAAACCTTCCCCCTCAGGTATGTATCCAATTCCCTTTTGAGAGTTACCATTGAATTTGCTCCCACCAACCTTTCAGGCAGCGCCTTCCAGATTACAGCAACTTGCTGCGTTTAAAAAAAATCCCCCTCACCTCCCCCTCTGATTCTTTGGTAATTATCTTAAACCTGTGTCCTCTGGTTACCAACCTCCCTGCCACTGGAAACACTTTGTCCTCATGTACGCTATCAAAATCCCTCACTGAGCACCTCTTTAAATCTCCTCCATAGCCTTCTCTGCTTTGCACCTTGGTGTCATGTTTGATGTTGTATTTGATCCAGAGGTGAGCTTCCAAACATATATCTGTGCCAGATTATCTAGTAACACCTTGAAAACGTTGCTTGACTCACCCATCCCCCTCCAACCCCCTGCCTCAGCTTATGTGAGGCTGAAACCCTCATTCCTGTCTTTCTTACTGGTAGCCTCGACAGTTCCAATGTGCTTTTGGCCAACCTCCCACGTTCTACCCTCCGTAAACTTGAGGTTCATCAAAAACTGTTGCCCGTGTCTTAATTCACACCAAGTCCCATTCTCCTATCACCCCACTGTGCGCACTGACCTACGTTGGCTCCCAGTCAAGCAACACCTTCATTGACTTTAAAACTCTCGTGCTTGTTTTCAAACCCTTCCATGGCCTTGCCCCTCACTATCTACAATCTCCTCCAGCCTCACGTCGCTCTGAGATATCCGCGCCCCTCTAATTCTGTCTTCACCATTAGGTTCCTTCAGCTACCTAAGCCTTAATTCTGGAATTCCCTCCCAACACAACTCGGCTTCTCTACTTTGCCTTCCTCCTTTAAGATGCTCCTTAGAACCTGCCACTTTGACCAAGCTGACCCAATATCACTTTGTGACTGGGTGTGAAATCTTGCTTTATAACATTTCTGTGACGTTGCTATTGCATTGAAAGTGCTGTATAAATTCAAATAGTTGTTGTTGATCTAAAGAGAACAATCCCAGCTTCTCCAATCCCTCCACATAACTGAAGTCCCTCATCCCTGGTATCATTATAGTAAATCCCCTCTGTACCCGCTCCATCTTTCCTAAAGTTCCAGTGCCTGGAACTAGACACAATGCTCTATCTGAGGCCAAACCAGTGTTTTAAGAGGGTTAAGCACAATTTTCTTTCTTTTGTACTGTACGCTTTTGTTTGCAAAACCAAGGGTCCAATTCAGTCCGTTAACAACCTTCTCGACTTAATCATGCAGCCTTCAGAGATTGGTCTGCGTATACCCTGAGGCCTCTCTCTCCCTCCAGCCAAAGAAATGTCAAAGCGAAAGAGGGAATATGACATCTATCGGAGACTGATAGAGGGAGAGTTTATCAGAGAGACAGAGAGAAGGGTATATCGGAGGGAAAGGTATTCGGGGAGAGACGCAGCCAGAGAAAGAGAGAACAAGAGAGAGAACGCAAGGACAAACAAATTAGAGTTGCCAATGGAAAAAAAGCATCCTTTCAGCATCCAAACAATCCAAACCCTCCTGACTCCTTGGAGGGAGGACTGTGGGTCATTAGGTTTTTTTTAATCATTGGGGGCACTTTTCTGTATATTCCTGGCTCCAGACCGAAACCATCTGTGGTATGTAAGTTGGGTTTGATTCCTACAACTTTAGCCAGGTTTGATAGAACAGGTTATAGTTTCCTCATTAACACTCGGGTTGATTTCTGCACATTAAATAATTGGAAACTGATATTAAAACGCAACAGAGCAAAGGCATTTTGAATGACGAGAGCTGCAGCTGTATTTGGAAGCAGATGGTGCCTGACTCATGACTCGCTTTAGAAACATGAAAGGATTTACAGTGCTGTGGGAGGCTATTCAGCCCATCCTGTTGTGGCAGACCACACCAAGCGACCTTCTCAGTTGTTGTTGTTGTTGTGAGGAACTCACTCCTTGGAGCTGTATCAGCCCTCTGATTTCTTGTGTGTTCCACGTTATAATGCTCTCAAACACTGGTGTAAGTGATGGGAAGTTGCTCATCGATCTTGAAAGATCAGTGCACACCCGCAGGCCCCTCTGTCCCTGCCTGCACACTCTTTAGGGCTGTGCCATGTATTGCCTCCCCCTATCCCTTCTGCAAAAGTGCATCACCTCGCACTTCTCTGTATTAACTTCCATCTGTCACTTTGTCTGCCTGTCTTGTTAGTCTATCTATATCCTGTTACAGTTAATTTGTGTTATCCTCACTGTTTGCCATTCCTCCAAGTTTGGTATCATTGGCAAATTTTGAAATTTTACTCTGTATTCCAAATCATTTATTTATATATATGTAAAAAGCAGGAACCCTACCACTGACCCTCGGAACACCCACTCTCTACCACCCTCCAGTTTGAAAAACAACCATCTATTGGCCTCTTTCTGCTCTTAAGCCAATTTGTTTTATCCAGTTGGATGCTGACACTCCTAGTCCATGAGCCTCAATTTTGTTAACCAGATTTCAGTGTGGTATTTCGCTGAATGTTTTCTTCAAATCCATATCGACAAAGTCCACCGCAATCCCTTCATCAACCTTGAGATAAAAACAAAAAACTGCGGATGCTAGAAATCCAAAACAAAAGCAGAAATACCTGGAAACACTCAACAGGTCTGGCCGCATCGGCGGAGAAGAAAAGAGTTGATGTTTCAAGTCCTCATGACCCTTCAGCAGTTTTGTTGAAGGGGCATGAGGACTCGAAACGTCAACTCTTTTCTTCTCCACCGATGCTGCCAGACCTGCTGAGTTTTTCCAGGTAATTCTGTTTTTGTTTTGCCTTCATCAACCTTCTCTGTTACTTCATCAAAAAATTAAATTAGATTAGTCATATACAGCCTGCCATTTACAAATCTGTGCTGGCTCTCCTTAATTAACTCAGACCTCTCCAAGCGCCTGTTGATTTTTTTTTCCCTGATTAAGGATTCCAAAACCTCACCCACCACTGATACTAAACTAACTGGCCTGTAGCCACTAAGACTGTTCTTGTATCCTTTCTTGAATAAGGGTGTCATATTTGCCACACTCCAATCCTCTGGCACCTCCCCCATACCTCAGGAAGATTGGAAGATGAAGGTAAGCCCTTCCACTGTCTCCACCCACACTTTCCTCAGTAACTGTGATGTAATCTCATCGTTCATGAGATGTGGGCATTGCTGGCTAGGCCAGCATTTATTGCCAATCCCTATCGCTCTGTTCAGAGGGCATTTAAGAGTCACACCTAGGGCAGACCAGGTGAGGTCAGCAGATTTTCTTCACTAAAAAGCATCAGTGAATCAATTAGTTTTTTATGACAATTGACAATGGTTTTATGGTCACCATTTGACTTTTAATGAATTCAAATTCCACCATCTGTGCTGGTGGGATCTGAACTCAGGTCCCCAGAGCATTACCCTGGGCCTCTGGATTGCCACTGCGCCAACTTGTTCCCCAGCACCAGATCCAGCAACACCACCTTTCTAGTTCAGCCAGGAACATACTGATCAATGAAGCTTTCCTGACCATATTTCAACGATCCCTGCCCCTCCTTCCCCGTTTCTCTATCATCATCCTAATCAATATTTGGTATCGCCACTGTTTGGTTCTTGCACATCTCTGTGATTTTCCTGCAGATTTGCTCCTCTACATCTCTCTCATGATTTGGAGACCTATAGAATATCCCCAGTAGCATAATGTTACCTTTTTTGCTCCTCAGCCCTAACAAAATGGACTTTGTCCTTGCCCCCTCAAGGCCATCCCCTCTTTCCAGTACTACAATGTCTTCCCTGATCAGTACCGCCACTCTATCTTTTCTTTACATCCTTGTATATCAAGCAGCCAGTTCTCAACATTATTAAGCCACAGTCTAACCTTTGTTTTAAATTGATTCTTGGAACCTGACTGTCACTAGTTGGGCCAGCATTTGTTGCCCATCCCTAATTGCCCTTGAGAAGGTGGTGGTGAGCTGCCTTCTTGAACTGCTGCAGCCCATGAGGTGTAGGTACACCCGCACAGTGCTGTTAGGGAGGGAGTTCCAGGATTTTGAATCAGCGACAGTGAAGGAACGGCGATATATTTCCAAGTCAGAATGGTGTGTGGCTTGGAGGGGAACTTCCAGGTGGTGGTGTTCCCATGTGTCTGCTGCCCTTGGCCTTCCAGGTGGTAGTGGTTGTGGGTTTAGAAGGTGCTGAGAAGGAGCCTTGATGAGTTGCTGTGCTGTAGCTTAAGCTGTTCTTTTCAAAGGAGCCAGTGTGGATATTAATTGCTACTGAACTAATTGAGATGTAAATGACATTTCTTCTGACATGCCTTCTCCATTACAAGAAATCACCCTAACTTTATTGTATTTCGAGACTTTGAAAGCAATAATCACAAACAGCTTGAGTTATGAGGCAATTTTAGTTTCAGACAATTGGATGAGCCTATTTCACATGTTAACGTCCTTCGGGGAAAGTGATTACCCAGTGCTGCGGCTGTGATTTATAACTCTGTAATTGGCAAAACCGTTGTTAACTCAAGTGTCACTGTGCTGTACCAGTTAAAATCCCATCCATTCTCATTACCCCAAGGAAGTTTACAACCAGCACCCAGGCCCTGAACACGGTGACAATATAAATTAAGATTTTCTTAAGTCTGTATCTCTCGTAGTACAATGCTGTAAGAGAATTCTTAGACAGTGCATAACTGATGAGATGAGAGCATCAGTAAGGTTAGTTTGCACTGTTACCAGCTGAGTTATTACTGGCACGGAATCTTCAGTAATCATTGGTACATGCAATAGGAGGTTGAATCAAAAGATAATATTGCTGCAATTTTTTTATTCATTCATGGGATGTGGGTTTCGCTGGCTGGGCCAGCATTTATTGCCCATCCCTAGCTGCCCTTGAGAAGGTGGCGGTGAACTGCTGCCTTGAACCGCAGCAGTCCATGTGGTGTAGGTACATCCACAGTGCTGTTAGGGAGGGAGTTCCAGGATTTTGACCCAGCGACAGTGAAGGAACGGTGATACATTTCCAAGTCAGGATGGTGAGTGACTTGGAGAGGAACTTCCAGGTGGTGGTGTTCACAGCTATCTGCTGCCTTTGTCCTTCTGGTTGGCAGTGGTCGTGGGTTTGGAAGATGCTGTCAAAGGAGCCTTGGTGAATTCCCACAGTGCACATTGTAGATGGCGGACACTGCTTCCACTATGTGTCGGTGATGGAGGAAGTGGATGTGGTGCCAATCAAGCGGGCTGCTTTGTCCTGTACGGTGTCAGACTTCTTGAGTGTTGTGGGAGCTGCACTCATCCAGGCAAGTGGGGAGTATTCCATCACACTCCTGACTTGTGCCTTGTAGATGGTGGACAGGCTTTGGGGAGTCAGGAGGTGGGCTACTTGTCGCAGGATTCCTAGCCTCTGACCTGCTGTTGTAGCCACAGTCTTTATGTGGCTAGTCCAGTTCAGTTTCTGGTCAATGGTAACCCTTCAGGATGTTGATAGTGGGGGATTCAGTGATGGTAATACCATTGAACATCAAGGGGTGATGGTTGGATTCTCTCTTGTTGAAGATGGTCATTGCCTGACACTTGTGTGGTGTGAATGTTATTTGCCACTTCTCAGCCCAAGTCTGGATATTGTCCAGGTCTTGCTGCATTTGGACATGGACTGTTTCAATATCTGAGGAGTCACGAATGGTACTGAGCCGCGTGGAACGATCAGTGAACATCCCCACTTCGATGGAGGGGAGGCCACTGATGAAGCAGCTGAAGATGGCTGGGCCGAGGACACTATCCTGAGGAGCTCCTGCAGTGATGTCCTGGAGCTGAGATGACTGACCTCCAACACCACAACCACCTTCCTTTGTGTTAGGTATGACTCCAAACAGTGGAGAGCTTCCCCCCGGATTCCCATTGACTCCAGGTTTGCTAGGGCTCCTTGATGCCACACTGGGTCCAATGCTGCCTTGATGCCAAGGGCAGTCACTCTCACCTCATCTCTAGAGTTCAGCTCCCTTGTCCATGTTTGAACCAAGGCTGTAATGAGATCAGGAGCTGAGTGATCCTGGCGGAATACAAACTGTGCGTCAGTGAGCAGGTTATTGCTAAGCAAGTGCCGCTTGATAGCACTGTTGATGACCCCTTCCATTACTTTACTGATGATCGAGAGTAGACTGATGGGGCAGTAATTGGCCGGGTTGGACTTGTCCTGCTTTTTGTGTACAGGACATACCTGGGCAATTTTCCACAAAGCCGGTGTTGTAGCTGTACAGCAACAGCTTGGCTAGGGGCGCGGCAAGTTCTGGAGCACAAGTCTTCAGTATTATTGCCGGAATATTCTCAGGGTCCACAGCATTTGCAGTATCCAGTTCCTTTAGCCGTTTCTTGATATCATGTGGAGTGAATCAAATTGGCTGAGGACTGGCATCTGTGATGCTGGGGACGTCCGGAAGAGGCTGAGATGGATCATCCACTCGGCATTTCTGGCTGAAGGTTGTAGAAAATGCTTCAGCCTTATCTTTTACACTGATGTGCTGGGCTCTCCCATCATTGAGGATGGGGATATTTATGGAGCCTCCTCCTCCAGTGAGTTGTTTAATTGTCCACCACCATTCACGAGTGGATATGGCAGGACTGCAGAGCTTAGATCTGATCCGTTGGTTGTGGGATCACTCAGCCCTGTCTATCTCTTGCTGCTTGTGCTGTTTGGCACACAAGTAGTCCTTGTTGTAGCTTCACCAGGTTGACACCTCATTTTTAGGTATGCCTGGTGCTGCTCCTGGCATGCGCTCCTGCACTCTTCATTGAACCAGGGTTGATCCCCTGCCTTGATGGTAATGGTAGAGTGGGGGATATGCCGGGCCATGAGGTTACAGATTGTGTTTGAGTACAATTCTGCTGCTGCTGATGGCCCACAGCGTCTCATGGATACCCAGTCTTGAGTTGCTAGATCTGTTTGAAATCTATCCCATTTAGCACGGTGGTAGTGCCACACAACACGATGGAGGGTATCCTCAATGTGAAGGCAGTACTTCATCTCCACAATGACTGTGCGGTGGTCACTCCTACTGATGCTGTCATGGACAGATACATCTGCGGCAGGCAGGTTTGTGAGGTTGAGGTCAAGTATGTTTTTCCCTCTTGTTGGTCCCCTCACCCAGTATAGCAGCTATGTCATCTAAGACTTGGCCAGCTCTGTCAGTAGTGGCTACCGAGCCACTCTTGGTGATGGACACTGAAGTCCCCCACCCAGAGTACATTCTGCGCCCTTGCCACCCTCAGTGCTTCCTCCAAGTGGTGTTCAACATAGAGCAGCACTGATTCATCAGCTGAGGAAGGGCGGTACGTGGTAATCAGCAGGAAGTTTCCTTGCCCATATTTGATCTGATGCTATGAGACTTCATGGGGTCCAGAGTCAATGTTGAGAACTCCCAGGGCAACTCCCTCCTGACTGTATACCACTGTGCCACCACCTCTCCTGGGTCTGTCCTGTTGGTGGGACAGGACATTCCCAGGGATGGTGATGGTGGAGTCTGGGACATTATCTGTAAGATATGATTCTGTGAGGATGACTATGTCAGGCTGTTGCTTGACTAGTCTGTGAGACAGCTCTCCCAATTTTGGCACTGGCCCCCAGATATTAGTAAGGAGGGCATTGCACGGTCGACAGAACTGAGCTTGCCGTCGTTGTTTCCGGTGCCTAGGTCAATGCCAGGCGATCTGTTCTGTTTCATTCCTTTTTTGTAGTGGATTGTTAGGCTGTTTCAGAGAGTATTTAAGAGTTAACCACATTGCTGTGGGTCTGGAGTCACATGTAGGCCAGACCAGGTAAGGACGACAGATTTCCTTCCCTAAAGGACATTAGTGACCCAGATAGGCTTTTACGACAATCAACAATGGTCATCGTTAGACTTTTAGTTCCAGATTTTATTGAATTCAGATTTCACCATCTGCCATGGCGGGATTCGAACCCAGGTCCCCAGATCATTACCCTGGGTCTCTGGATTACTAGCCCAGCAACGATACCACTATAATACCTCCCCATGTGAAAACATTTCTTCATGCAAAGAGTAATGGAAATCTGGGGCGGCCTCTGTAAAAGAAATCTGTTGAAGTTGGGGGCCAGTTGAAAGTTTCAAAACTGAGATTTTGTTGGCAGGTGTATTAATTGTTACGGAACAAATCGGGTAGATGGACAGCAGGCTTGAGGGGCTGAATAGCCTCCTCCTGTCCCTACGTTCCTTATGGATAGCACGATTCTGTGTGGAAACCTGCTGTCTCTGTGTGTGCCCCCCCGCCCCCCCACCATCTCTCTCCTTGTTGTAATGCACTCTGGCTGCAGAAAGAGAATTGGCACTTGGGCCATTTTCTTGCTCAAAAGGCTCCAGGAAGATGATAACCAACACAAGGATACAAGAATCCTTCCTGTATGTTACTGGAAGGCTCTAGCTTTGAGATTTCACATTGTTAAAAGCACAGTATTGTAGATTTGGATGTTAGGCCACAGGCTTCCTCTCCACAGATGCTGTCCGATCTGCTGAGTATTTCCAGCATTTTTGGTTTTTATTGCACTATTATTGAAAACTGGTGCAAAAGGGCAGAAAGGAAGAAAGATTTGCATCCATGTTGCACTTTCCATCACCATCGGACATCCCAAAGTGCTTTATCACCAATGTAGTATTTCTGAAGCGTGGTCACTGTTGTAACGTAGGAAAACACAGCAGCTGATTTGTGTAGAGCAAGAGCCCACAAACAGCAAAATGATAATGACCAAGAAATCTGTTTAGCTTTTTTGAGATGTTGAGCCAGATTTTATGCCCCCCCGCCCCCCCCCCCCCCCCCCACCACACCGGCCACCGCCATGTATTTTTTCGGAAAGTTGGTGGGCACATAAAGTATGATGGGCAACGCTAGCCCCCCCACGGGCTCCCTGCCCACCCCCGACCCAGTCCCCATAATGCAGGGGGTCGGCGGGGGCTGAAGTCGGAAGCCTGCCCACCCGCCATTTTGAAGAAGTCATTAACGGGCATTTGAGCCTACTAATGAGTCAGTTGACCCAAATATTACGCTGCCCACTCCAAAATGCGGTTGGTGTAGGCAGGCGGGTGAGAGTGAGGGGTCTGTTTTTTCACTATCTGAGGTGAAGAAGCAGGAAGGAAGTGGGGGTGGGGTTACACCTTTTGGGGGCGCCTTACCTTACCTTAGTCCGGGATCCATTGCTCTTCTACCCGGGGACCGCTTATTTGGCCGGTAGCTCACAAGGGCGGGACTTCTTCCTACTGAAAGGTAAAGTCCTACTCTCTGCTCATTAAGGCTGCCAGCAGCGTCTTATCACTGCAGGGCTGCTTCTTTTCCTAAGTCGGTTGTTTCGTGATTGACTTTTATAATGGGGGGGGGGCGGGGGAGGGGGTGAGGGGTGCGAGCATACTAACTACCGCCCCCCCCCCCCCCCCCCCCCCCCCCCACGTAAAATTCAACCCATTGATTGAGGTCATTGGGGAGAACGAGAACACCTGCTCTTCTTCAAAATAGTGTCATGGGATCTTTTACATTCATGTGAGGGGGAAAAAGGGGCCTCCGTTTAATGTCATATCTGAAAGATGGCACTGCACACTGACGGTGCAGCACTCCCTCAGCGCTACCCTGGAGTGTCAGGCGAGATTGTGTGCTCAAGTCCCTGAACCCACAGCCTTCTGACTCAAAGACGGGGGAGTCTTGCTCGTTCTTTGAGGTGAAGATGACCATTTTCATCATCTGGGGTGTTTGATAGGTCTGGTGGGTACCTCGGTGACTGCTAAGGCTGAACTGCACCTGGAAGGTTCTGCTGCAAATAAGACAGGACACAGCAGACGATTGGGTTTTGGCTCAGGATTTCCTCTCCTTGTGTTTTCTCTCCGCCTCTGATCAGCGCTAGCTTTCCAAGGTTGGGGGACGGGGGGCACACTTTTTTATTTGGCAGCGCCAGGTGCAGAGATCCTGGTGAGCCTCTCCCAGGACTTGAAGTCGATATCAAAATTCCTAAGTGAAGCATTGAGTGTCCTTGTGGTGCTTCCTTTGACCACCATGAGAGTGCACCCCAGACTCGAGCTTTCCACAGAACATTCACTTTGGTGAGTGAGTGTCGGACATTCTGGCTACATGACCAGCCCAGCTCAGTTGTGACTCTCTCAGTATGGTGTGGATGCTTGGCTTGCCAGCTCGGGTGACCACCGCAGCATTTGGTATTTTGTCCTGCCAGCTGATCTTCGAAAGCTTCCAAAGACAGTGGTTGAGCCCCTTGGCATGACCCTGGTACACAGTCGAAATCTCACAAGGATTGAGCAGAGTGGGCAGGATTATTGCTCTTATAGACTTTCAGTTTGGTAGACAGACTTAATCTTCTTCATTCCCAGACTGATAGTCCTGCTGAAGGCTACACTTGCTTTGGCAATTGTTGCATTTGTCTCATTGTGAATGTAGACAGCTTGAGAGAATGTGCTGCAGAGATAAGTAAACTTATCTGCTGCTGACAGGTTCTGCTCATGGACTGAAACCTTGAACTTGAGATAGGGCTTTCCTGGAGCAGGCTGGTGCATTACTTCAGTTTTCTTCGTGCCAATCATCAGGCTGAAGTTGTCATATGTGTTGGAGAACAAATCCAAGCTCCATTGCCTGTCCAGCTCTGAACTGGCAGTTAGTGCAGAGTCATTGGCAAACAGGAACTCGCCTTTGGAGATCTTGATGAGAGAGCACAACCATCTGAGCCATGGCTGACACATGACCAATGTAATAAAAACAAACAAACTGCGGATGCTGGAAATCCAAAACAAAAACAGAATTACCTGGAAAAACTCAGCAGGTCTGGCAGCATCGGCGGAGAAGAAAAGAGTTGACGTTTCGAGTCCTCGTGACCCTTCGACAGAACTTGAGTTCTATCTTGCTAAAAGTTAGTGATGATAGAAGTACCTGAATCTCCTACAGTTTTGTGTAATTAGATTCATGCATTCATGGACCTCCAGTGCTAACGCAGTCAGCTGTGGCTCGGTGGGTAATACTCCCTCCTTGAATCAGAAGGTTGTGGGTTCAAACCCTACTCAGGCTTAAGCCCTAAAATCCAGGCTGATACTTCCGGTGCAGAGCTGGGGGGATGCTGAACTGTTGGAGGTGCTGTTTTTCAGATGAGGTGCTAAACTGGGGTTCCATCTGCCCTCTTGGCTGAACTTAAAATAATCTGTAGATCATTCCACCCTTAATTCAAACCCAGATGTGAATCTTTAGCTGCAGGCATTCCTCAGGGTAGTGTCCTAGGCCCAACACGTTCAGATTTTTCATCAATGACGTTCCCTCCACCATAAGATCAGAGATGTGGATGTTTGCTGTTGATTGCACAATGTTCAGTAACATTTGCGAGTCCTCAGATACTGAAGCAATCTGTATCCATGCAGCAAGACCTGGCAACACTCTGACGAAGAGTCATTTGGAATCGAAACGTTAACGGTGTTTCTCTCTCCACAGATGCTGTCAGACCTGCTGAGTTTTTCCAGCATTTTCTGTTTTTATCTCTGGTAACATTCAGACTTGAGCGGATAAGCAGCAAGTAACATTTGTGCCACACAAGTGCCAGGCAATAACCATCTGCGACAAGAGAGAATGTAACCATCTTCCCTCGATGTTCAATGGCATTACCATTACTGAATTCCCACTATCCACAACCTGGAGGTTACCGTTGACCAGAAACTGAACTGGACTAGCCATATAAATACTGTGGCTACAAGAGCAAGTCAGAGGCTAGGAATCCTGCAGCAAGTAACTCACCTCCTGTCTCTCCAAAGCCTGTCCACCAACTACAAGGCACACGTCAGGAGTGTGATGGAATACTCTCCACTTGCCTGGATGAGTGCAGCTCCCACAACACTCAAGAAGCTGGACGTCATCCAGGACAAAGCAGCCCGCTTGATTGGTACCACATCCACAAACATTCACTCCCTCCACCACTGACGCACAGTAGCAGCAGTGTGTACCATCTACAAGATGCACTGTAGCAACTCACCAAGTCTCCTTCAACGGCACCTTCCAAACCTGAGATTCCTACCATCTAGTAGGACAAGGGCAGCAGATAGATGGGAACACCACCATCTGCAAGTTCCTCTCCAAGCCACCCACCATCCTGACTTGGAAATATATCGCTGTTCCTTCACTGTCGCTGGGTCAAAATGCTGGAACTCCCTCCCTAACAGCACTGTGGGTGTACCTACACTACATGGACTGCAGCGATTCAAGGCAGCTCACCACCACCTTCTCAAGGGCAATTAGGGATGGGCAATAAATGCTGGCCCAGCCAGGGACGCCCACATCCTATAAAATAATTCAAAAAAACTTTAGTGAGCCCATGAAAGGTAAGGATCAATCTCAAAAACAATATTTAAACTGAACTGGAAGGATTTTTCACATCAGTTATTGATTCCCAAATCTGGGATTGCTGCGTAGAGAAGGCATTAGGAAGCAATGTCAATAATTTGTCAGTTCAGAGATATAGGTAGTTTATTTTATTAACAGTTAAATATTGCTTTGTATTGTGGCTATGTACATCAACATGTGTCCGACTGTGATACAACTTACAAGCATTCAAAAACATGATGAACCTGTGTGAAACTCCAGTTCAGCTTCAGTGTAGCTGTTCTGTCCAATTCTGGGCACCGTGCTTTAATGAAGACGTGGAGGCTTTAGGGAGGGTGAAGAAAGGATTCATGTGGATGGCTCCAGGAATGAGGGACTTGAGTAACGTGGGTAGATTGATGAAGCTGGGCCTGCTCTCACTGGCGAAGAGAAGGTTGCGGGAAGAATTGATAGAGGTGCTCAAAATAATGTGGGGGTCTAGACAAAGTAGATAGAGGGAAGTTGTTCTCATTGGTGGAAGGGTTGAGAACCAGAGGGCAACATGAGGAAAAACATTTTTTTCACGCAGCGAGTGGTTAGGATCAGGAATGTACTGCCTGAGAGTGTGGTGGAGGCAGGATCAATTGTGGCTTTCACAAGGGAATTGGATAAAACCTGGAGAGGTGGAGTGGCACTGACCAAATTGCTCTTGCAGAGGGCCAGCATGGACACGATGGGCTGAATGGCCTCCTGTGCCGTAACCATTCTATGATTCGACTTCATCTGCAGTACTTGTGTTGCTCTGCGCCTTATTTGCAGTTTGCAATTGGCTTTTTATTTCAGCGATGCTCAGTTAAACTAGTTTGAAGTAAAATCTGTGATGTGCTGGTGATGGGGGTTCAAATGCTTTCAGAAACTGCAATCCATCTTTGCGGGGTCATGATTAACTGCACGTAACACTCGCCGGTTATACATGCCTATTTACTAAGTCATAAAATGACCATGCTTGACAGTTTCACTTGCGCTACATGCTGCTGATATTCCAACAGTCTGCAGAGCTCCCAAGCTGCAGCTGTAGTGTGTTAATGACAGCTTTCACACCACACAAGAAGCAAATTTCTTAGTTTATCCTGAGATCGGATGTGTGGATTCAAAGAGAGATCTGAGTAATTGGAACTGGGTGGGAGAAGAGCCGGTTCTCTGGTTCATTTTCTTAACTCTCAACAGGTTTGGGAGGGTTACGACAAACTGGCATCTCCTGGCTGTCAAGTGACGGCTGTATGTCTGTCTTTTTGGAGAGCAGTTCAGTGCTGCGTTCTCAGCAGGCTGTGGCTATATTTGAGCTTGAATGCTCAGAATGTATACCCTGAGCACTGTACATGATAGCACTGCAGCAACTTAAACAGTGGGATAGAGCGTGGCTATTTATAATGCTGTTACTATCATGTACGAATGTAGTTGGAGCATCTTCAAATAGGGTGCAGGCATATTCCAGCCTGTTGCGCTAGCTAAGATGGCGGCCATGCCCACCTAATTGTGGGAGAGACCCTCCCTCAGCCTCCCGGTGTCAGCAAAACCTCCCCCAGTTAAGTCGGAGAGCGGAAGGAACTGGTGCAGCTTTCCAGGCCGCAGCGGTCAGTTGTCAATTAGGCTCTTTAAGGAGCCAATCGACACCCATGATCTCGCCATAATTCAGTGGTGTCTGAGGGGCCGCGCCGCTCAAGAGGCTGCCCAGCAGGTTTGTCAGTGTCTTCAAGGGGGGGCAGAGTTCCTCAGAGGCAGACACTTCGTGCCTGATCAAGGTACCAACATCAGGAAAGGAGGGTGGCACTGAAAATCAGGACCCTCCAAACCCCAACGCCACCCCCCCCCCCCCCCAATTCCACGTGACCCCCATTACCATGAACCCTATCCTGCCCCCAGTACTGAGAGCACGCTGCACTGTCAGAGGGTCATACCGAGGGAGTGCTGTATTGTCAGAGGGTCAGTACCGAGGGAGTGCTGTATTGTCAGAGGGTCAGTGCTGAGGGAGCGCCGCACTGTCAGAGGGTCAGTACCAAGGGAATGCTGCACTGTCAGAGAGTCAGTACTGAGACACTGCTGCATTGTCAGATGGTCAGTACTGACAGAATGCTGCACTGTCAGAGGGTCAGTACTGACAGGATGCTGCACTGTCAGGGGGTCAATTTTGAGGGAGCACCACACTGTCAGGGTCAGTACCAAGGGAGTGCTGTACTCTCAGAGGGTCAGTGCTAAGGGAGCGCCGCACTGTCAGAGGGTCAGTACCGAGGGAATGCTGCACTGTCAGAGGGTCAGTACCGAGGGAATGCCGCACTGTCAGAGGGTCAGTACCGAGGGAGTGCTGCACTGTCAGAGGGTCAGTACCGAGGGAATGCTGCACTGTCAGAGGGTCATTACTGAGGGAGCGCTGCACTGTTGGAGGGTCAGGGCTGAGGGAACACTGCATTCTGAGGTGCCTTTGGGATTTGAAGGAAAGCTGTGGGTTTCCTGCTGTCCTAAGCTAGTGTTTATCCCTCATCAACATCACTAACGAGATTAACTAAACAGCGGAGACTACATTTCAAGAATATTTCATTTGCAGTGAAGTTAGCGACATCCTGAGGATGTGAAATATGCTCTTTGATTTATTGCTTCTAATTACTCTTAACTAGCAGTACTTCAAGTTACTGAAGCAAAATGCATTCTGTGATTGTACTGGGTGTATTGAACATCTCTACCATCGTGGCTCACTGTGACCCTGTGACAACTCATGACCTGTTTACACATCCTGAAGAAATTATGAGCAGTGATTGCGATAAAGAGTCTTTAAATTATCCCCTCCATATGGGACTTAATTATCTCCTCCCTTACCGACATAAGCTGGAAGTTCAGCTGAGGGAATTGTCGACCTGTGTTATCTGAATTGCGGCTCCATCTTTAAGCTTTCTTTTAAAGTGGTCGTTTTGCTGAAGGGGTAGTTGGTTATAATAAACGATTTGCGCAATGTAGTGGAAATCAGGCTCATGTTAGGCCTCAGCTTTACCCATCTCACTGACCCACCGCGCATTCATCCTAACTACGCACGAATGCTTTGATTCCTTCACGCTAATCGCTTTGCCCATGTCACTGTTGCATTTTCTCTCCCCTGGTCACTTATTTGCTCAGTGTTCGGAATCACAGAAATATTACGGCTCAGAAAGAAGCCATAAGAGCAAGGAGCCAGGAGGAGGCCATTCAGCCCCTCGAGCCTGCTCTGCTAATCCGATAGTAACCTCAAATCTGCATCCCGCCTACCCATGATAACCTATTACCCCCTTGCTTACCAAGAACCTATCCACCTCTGCCTTAAAAATATTCAAAGACTCTGCTTCCACTGCCTTCTCAGAAAGAGAGTTCCAAAGATTCATGAGTGAAAACGTTTCACCTCACCTCTGTTTTAAATGGGTGACTCCTTATTTTTAAACAGCGACCCCTGGTTCTCGATTCTCTCACAAGCTGAAACATCCTGTCCACATCTGCCCTGTCAAGAACCCTCAGGATCTTATATGTTCTAATGCTCCTTCGGCCCATCGTGTCTGCGCTCGCTCTCCGAATGGGCATTATGACCTAGTGCCATTCTCCTGCCTTTTCCCTGTGACCCTGCACGTTGTTTCTATTCAAATAATCATCCAATGCCCTCTTGAATGCCTTGATTGAACCTGCCTCCACCACACTTCCAGGCTGTGCATTCCAGACCCAAACCACTCCCTGTGTGAAAGAGTTTTTTTCTCTCATCACATTTGCTTCTTTTGCAAATCACTTTAAATCTGTGCCCTCTCATTCTCGATCCTTTTACAAACATGAACAGTTTCCCCCTATCTACTCTATCCAGCCCCCTCATGATTTTGAACACCTCCATCAAATTTCCTCTTAACGTTCTCCTCTCCAAGGAGAACAGTCCCAACTCCCCCAATCTATCTTCATAACTGAAGTTGCTCATCCCTTCTCATCGCTATCTGCTTCAAACAATTAACATGGAAACAGGCCATTCAACCCATCCAATTTGTGCTGGTGCATTTCTCTGCTTCAGGCACCCTGTTTACTCTCATTCTCCCCATCACTCCTATGTTCTTTATTAGCCCTCTATCAAAAACAGCTATCTAGTTTTAAGTAATTTTACAAACTCTACTTCAATTCTAACCACCCTCTGTGCAAACAAATTTTTTGTCCTCTCCTTGTGACTGTGGAAATATGTGACCTCTTCCTTAACCTGTCTCAGCAACCGATGCAAATAATCTCTCACTATTTACAAAGAAAATAATGGATAGAGGCCATTCAGCCCCTCAAACCTGTTCCCTTAGTCAATCGGTGGTTGATCTTGTACCTCAACTCGATTTACCCACCTTTGTACTGGAACCCTAAGTACCCTTGGTGGGTTACAGTTCACTCAGAGTCTGAGTTGCTGTGGTAATGTACACTTTTACAGCATGCTGGAGTCTGGAACTATGGAAAGTGATGGTAGAGGCTCCAACTTCTTTCACCACATGGCTGACCAGGAATCTCTCCTGATCTTACTGCCTGCCACAGGCATATGTTGGAAGGATTTACAGGCTGATACTCAACCTGTTTGGCCATGTTTTGAACACACCTTCCTTGGCCCTCAAGCCCTGGAGTGAAACTTGAACCCAGAGCTTCTGGTTCAGAGGCTGGGACACCACCCACTGCACCAAACGACGATACCCATACCCAACAAAAATCTTTCAGTCTCAGTCCCCCAGCGTCTACAGCTTTTTGAGGGAGCACATTTTCACTCCCCTTTGCAAGAAGAAGTGCTTCCTGACATCACCTCAAAATGGTCCAGCTCTAATTTTAAAATTTATGCCCCCTTGCCTGGGCTCCTCCCAGCAGAGGAACTAATTTTGCTTCATCTATCCTATCAAACCCCTTCATCATTTTAAACACCTCGATCAGTCACCCCTTAATCTTAGCTCCATGGAATACAAGCCAAGTTTATGCAACCTCTCATAACGTAACCCTGGTACCAAACTCGTGAACCTATGTTGGCACCTCTTTCAAGACCAATACATCATTCCTCAAGCACAGCACCCAGAACTGAACACAATTACTCCAGGTGGGGTCTGACCAAAGTGTAGCATCACTTTTTCTCCCCTTTGTTCCCCAGCCCCCTTGAGACAAAAGACAACATTCCATGAGCATTTTGCTGACATTGTGTATCTGTGCACTAGATTTTGGTGATTTGACCACATGGACTTCTAAATCCCATCTCTCTTCCACAGAGCCAAGTCTCTCTCAATATTCCAATTTATCTTTCTCAGATCTAAAGAGGATTAGGTTACACTTCCCCACATTGAATTCTTTCTGCCCCAGTTTTGCCCACTCATTCAATCTATCAGTGTCCCTTTGCAACTTCCACACAACATACTGTGCCCTCTAACTTAATGTCTTCTGCAACATTGGATAAGTAACTCTCCACTCCTTGATTCAAATCGTTAATACATGTGGGGAAGGAAAGCTGTGGCCCCCATCAGGAAGTTGGCCTAGTGGTAATGTCACTGGACTAGTAATCCAGCGGTCCAGGCTTTGGGGACATGGGTTCAAATCCCATCATGGTAACTGGTGGAATTCAGGTAATAAACCGGGAAATGAAAGGTAATCTCAGTAATGGTGACCATGAAACTATCATCAATTGTCATAAAAACCCATCTGGTTCACTAATGCCCTTTGGGAAGGAAATCTGCCATCCTTACCCGGTCTGGCCTACATGTGACTCTGGAACCACAACAATGTGGTTGACTCTTAACTGCCCTCTGAAATGGCCTCCACAAGCCACTCAGTTCAAAGGCAATTAGGGATGGGCAACAAATGCTGGCCTTGCCAGTGACACCCATGAAAGAATAAAAATAATACAGACCCCTTGGGGAACACCACTAGTTACATCCTGCCAATTGGCCATTAGTCTTTGGAATTCTCCTCAGATTCCCAGCAAGTGTGGAGGCTGGGTCATTGAATGTATTCAAGACTGAGTTAGACAGATTTTTGGTCGACAAGTGAGTCAAGGGTTATGGAAGACAGGTAGGAAAGTGGAGTTAAGGCCAAATCAGATTGGCCATGTTCCTATTGACTGGCAGAGCAGGCTCGAGGAACCAAATGACCTATTTATTATTTCTTACATTCTTATGTTCCCCATCTCTATTTGCTATCTTCTACATACCAACCAATGATTAACCCCTGTCACAAGGCTAGCTTCAATTCCATGTGCTTTTATTTTTGCCAATATTCTCTTGTGTGGAACCTCATCCTGTGTTTCCTGGAAGTCCGTGTAGACACAATACATGGATACTCTCCCCCCCGAACCATCGTGTCAGTGACCTCCTCAAACATTTTGGACTAGATTAGTCAGACAATACCTATTCTTCAGAAATCCATGCTTTCATGACCTTATACAAGGTTTCCAGTAACTGTGTCCCTGGTGATAGATTCCCCGTAACTGACGCTAAACCTATGGCTCTCTATTTTCCCGGCTTCTCCCATCATTCCTCCCTTTTTTAAATAATGAAGTGACGTTTGCAATTTTCTGGGCTAAGAACACAATTACTGAAAGTACAGAGTTTTACAAAATTATGGCTAACCATCCCCTCACCCTTTAAAATTCTGGGTGGAAACCATAACATTGTAGAAATTTGCCTATCTTAAGTCCCATTACCATTTTTAAGCATATTGAATTTAATAGCTTTCTCCTCTTGACTCATCTTTGGCTTCTTTGTGCTACTGTTATCCTGTCCTCTGTATTTATAATGACAATGGATAGAAAGTATTTATTTAACAAGGTTGTTATTTCTTTTATTATCCATAATAGCCTCGTCTGCATCTGACTTTAATTGATTCACGTTACCCCATACCACTCTTGTGTGAGAGAAATTGGGCTCATTGGTTCCCATGTTTTGGACACTGCAAGTGCCCTAAGAGCTCCAGAGTGGTATCCGTGGTGAATCATGCCAAATGCCATATCGGTGAGGGCAGTGGGAACCCACTGAAAATATGCAGAGTGAGTTGATCAAGACATCAGTCAGGGTACAACACTGATTTAATTCCAGTTCTGCCATTTTAGAGCTCAACACTCTAATGTCACACAGCTGAACGCACATTCAGCGGCAGGAAGGACCCCCAGGGGTCCCAGCGCTATTTAAATGGATGTTTAACTAATTACAGGTTAGTTGCTATGACTTCTTCTGGCTGTTGCTTCCATTCTTCCAGTGTTTGGTGCTATCAAGTTGCTGAGGCTCACAGGGAGCGGTGTGGCAGGAGCTGAAGGAGCTTTTGATGATTTCAAGGCTTCTGTACAATCCAGTTGCTCCTAGACATGGGTGCAATAATAAGCATTCCCCTTGGAATACAGCCTAACTTGGGGAATGAATAGAGGTCGCACAGAGCTGGATAAGCTGCTGGAAGAGGGAGGAGGGGGAGAAGGGCTCTCATCAGGAGCCCATATCGAAGGTGCTGAAGGAACAATTCTCCTACTTGAACCTCAGCAAGGAACAATGTGTGAGACATCTGTGCCTCAGTAAGACCATAAGATATAGGAACAGAAATTAGGCCATTCAGCCCATCGAGTCTGCTCCGTCATTCAATCATGGCTGATAAGTTTCTCAACCCCATTCTCCCACCTTCTCCCTGTAACCTTTGATCCCCTTACCAATCAAGAACCTATCTATCTCGGTCTTAAATACACTCAATGACCTGGCCTCCACAGCCTTCTGTGGCAATGAATTCCATAGATTCACCACTCTCTGGCTAAAGAAGTTTCTCCTCATCTCTGTTCTAAAAGGTCTTCCCTTTACTCTGAGGCTGTGCCCTCGGGTCCTAGTCTCTCCTACTAATGGAAACATCTTCCCCACTTCCACTCTATCCAGGCCTTTCAGTATTCTGTAAGTTTCAATCAGATCCCCCCTCATCCTTCTAAACTCCATCGAGTACAGACCCAGAGTCCTCAAACGTTCCTCATATGTTAAGCCTTTAAGTCCTGGAATCGTTCTCGTGAACCTCCTCTGGACCCTCTCCAGGGCCAGCACATCCTTCCTGAGATACGGGACCCAAAATTGCTCACAATATTCTAAATATGGTCTGACCAGAACCTTATAAAGCCTCAGCAGTACATCCCTGCTATTCTAGTCCTCTCGAAATAAATGCCAACATTGCATTTGCCTTCCTAACTAGCGACTCAACCTGCAAGTTAACTTTAAGAGAATCCTGGACTAGGACTCCCAAGTCCCTTTGCACTCCAGAAAGGACACCCTCACTGAAATCTGCCACCTGCTGAAGTCACAACTGCAACCTCCGAGCAGGGCGAGGATGGCATTGCCAGCGGTTGTGAAGGTAGCTATGGTGATGAACTTAGTGTCTAATCCCTTCCAGGCTGGAGCTGGAGATATTTACAACATCTCACAGTTTACTGCCCGCTGATGTGTCAGGGATTCAGTGAGGCTCTCAACTCATTGAGAGTTAAATGCGTTTCATTCTGATGGCCCGAGGTAAGCAGATAGTGTGAGCACGCAGCCTCACTAGCATTGTTGCTAGGCCTGGATTCCTCTGTGCTTTTTGACCTTGGTTATAGGTTTACTGGCAGGTTTCCCAATGCACCCAGCACTTCATTGTGTATCCCCATCAGCATTCTTCTGCAGGTCACCCCATCAAAGTTCATATCTAAGCCCTATGCCCGTGTGTGACCTTGCCCTCCGGTGAGCTGGCACCCACACAATCCATGCCCTCTGCCCTGGCTGCAGTGCACTTGTGCCCAGTGTCTCAGTGGGTACAGATCCTGCCTCTAACCCATCCTCTAAGATATGTGCAGTGCCTGTAACTGAGCTGCTGGCCGAGTGTGTTAAGTGGAGTGGTGGGATATCTTCATCATCATTGTCTCCTTGCTGTTCTTCCGCTGCCTGGCCAGTTGGTAACACTTGGATATCTGAAGGGAGAAAGACGCAAGGGTGAGGTCCTGGTTCCGCGAGTGAGGGAAAGTACGTGGTGTCTGCTTACATCATCTGCACCTTGTAAATCAGAAGAGTGTGTGGAATGAGGAGTGAGTGAGATGTGAGGAGGGGGGTTAAGAATGAGGACATCATCGAAGGTTTCAGCTTTGCCACAGCAATGGCCATTCTCCTGATGACCAACACTGTCCACCCCCATGGGGTTTTGAATATGCAATGTGTCAGAGTGTCATACAGCCTGAGTGACATGGCTGTCATGGTTGAATAGCTGGCAGTGTGTGCCAGCTGTGAGATGAGAGTGTGAGGTTAAGTGTGTGAGTATGAGGTGAAGCATACGACTGTCAAGTATGAGCCTGATTGAGAGAGATTGTTGTTAGATGAGTGATGGTGGTTCACCCATGGGTTCTACCACAGCAAAATGGGGATAGCATGGAGAGTATTAGCTACTCATGTGGATTCCTGGTTGAGGAGCTGTTCAAAGGCTCATCCCAGTATTGTTATAATGGCATTGCCATCCTTAAGAAGTGAAATACCATCCTAGGAACGGAGGGGGTTTTGTCTATTTGACCTTGATCTATACATAGCACCCCTGGTGGCTTCAACAAAGCTTTGCATGTCATGGTGGTCAGTATGTTGTTGCATCTCTTGAGCTTTCTCTCTTCCACACATGCCCTTTATCTTCCGGAATTATCTTTCGGCGTCAGCCTTGAGCTGCTGGAATGTTGCCTTCGATCTCTTCAATTTTAAAAAATTTGTTCATGGGGTGTTAGCATTGCTGGCTAGGCCAGCATTTATTGCCCCTCCTTAATTGCCCTTGTTCAGAAGGCATTTAAGAGCCAACCACATTGCTGAGTCACATGTAGGCCAGGCCAGGTAAGGTTGGCAGATTTCCTTCCCTAAAGGGACAGGAGTGAACCAGATGGGCTGGTTCTGCATATGGGAAACTTGGCCAATCCTGAAATGTTGGCAAAACAAACTTTATGTATCAACCCACACCTGGTCAGCCAAATATTCCACCTCCCGTATATGTTGAAGGAGATACCCTGGAAATGATGACCACTTCCCATCCCTCGGCAGCCAACTCTGTCAAAAGATCACTATTGACGAGGAGATTCAACACCGAACGTGCTGCACCAGTCCAGCGCGTGATGGACAACAAAGACCTCTGCAAGTCAACGAAAATCGGGAAGTCCACCGCCGCCTGCACTCAGGGCCGGAGCGTGATTTCACACTGGCCGGCCAATTAAGGCCTACCCCCCCCCCCCCACCCACCACAGCATGAAACGCGTGGTTAAGCGCTGCCTGTGTGGGGGGAGGAGGGCAAGGGCGAACTTCGCACATGCGTGTGGGTACCCGCTGGGGAAGCTCCCTGAGGCACAGAGCTACCTCAGGGAGACGAACAGTTTTGAAAATAAAAAAATAAAAGATTTTTAAAATGTTAACAAACGTGTCCCCTCAGGCGACTGTGTCACATGAGCAGGGACGTGTTAAGAATTAAGATGAATTTTTCTTCATGACGGATCGAAACCCCATCCCGCCCATGGATGAGGTTTCGCAAAAAACGCAAAGGCCGCCTGGCCTTTTTGCCTGCCCGACAACCGGACGGGAAGCGAAAAATTTAAATTGATTGGATTGTTAATGGCCTTATAGGCCTTTTAATTGTCGGCGGGCGGGCTGCCAACTCCTGCGTGCGCCCGCCGACCGAAATATCGTGCGAGTGCGCGATGATGTCGGGATGTCATGCCTGCCCGCTCAGCGAAAAATTCTGCCCCTCGTGTACAGAGCGGCTGTTGTCGCTACACGCCTGCACTGCAGTGAGACCTGCACTGTGAATCAACAACACGTAATAGCGCTAGAGAGATTCCATCAGCAAGTCTCCTCCGCATCCTCTGGATTCGATGGGCGGACCATCGAACAAACACTAGTGTCCTCCTTGAAGTCAGCTTCACGAGCGTTCAGGCAAAACTGCTGCAGAATTAACTCCGATGGACTGAATGCTGTCCAGATGCCAAAAAAAACCCATTTCCACTGCCAGGCTCTGTTTCCTCAACTCTCAAATGGCCAATGCTGCAGCGGAGGACAAAGAAAATGCTTCCAAGACACTCTGAAGCTCTCCTTCAAGTGTGGCAGCTTTGACATTAATGACTGGGAGGAGCTTGCTACCATTCATTCAGAAAAGCGACAACTTGTCCATCAAGCTGCATCATGCTTTGAGTCACAACGCAACACCTTAATCATGAGGCAGAGCGGCGACAGAGAAGGAAAGAAAAGGAAGTAAACCCTGCAACCAGGATCTCGCTATCTTGCAGGATGTCCTGTCCCCCTGTGCCCAAAACATCTGTGAGTCAAGAATCAGCCTGCGCAGTCACATGAAGACCCATGGCAGGAGCTCGTGACCCTGAATAGACATCATCCTCGAATCGAGGGACAGCTGACATCTAGGGGTGTGGTGATCTGGGCAATGGCTGATCCTAATGGTGCAGTTGGTGGAACGCGGCATTTGAAAATGCATTCATTGACCTTGGAGGCTCATGTGAGGCATTGAACATTAAAAAAAAAAGTTTTTTTTTTCTTTCATGAGATGTGAGTGTTGCTGGATAGACCAGTATTACTCTTGAGAAGGTGGTGGTGAGCTGCCTTCTTAAACCGCTGCAGTCCATGTGGCGTAGGTACACCCACACTTCTGTTAGGGGGCAAGTTCTTGTGCCACTGCATTCAGGTCCTTGGGGCTTGATTCCTGACCTCCACGGTTATCTGCTTCCACTGGCTGCTGAGTATGCCCCTAGAAGACCTACTGCCTCTCTGATACAGGACATCTCTCCTTCTTTCCACCCCTACCACAAAGGCCTCCAGCCCAGCATCCAAAAACCTTGCAGCTTGCTCTTTCTTCGGCTGTGTGATGCCTCACTGCTTCCCAGGAAAGGTTCTCATAAATCGTGACTCCCAGCGCCCCTTCTTGCTGCAATGTTAAGAGGTGCAGGATTAGCTTTACGTGGGGCTGGCTGCTCGTGATATTAGTTTCCTGTTGATGTGTCCGACCAATGAAAAGTGCAGTTATCGCTGTCTGCAGACAGCCATCAGTCTAATGAGCAGGACATGCTGTGTGTATTGCAATTATCAGATTAATTGTGCATCAGCACCCCTCTACCTATTTCAGAGCTATCTAATGTAGCCCCTGCTTTTCTTTTTTTTAAATATATAATTTATATAAAGTATATAATATGTGAAATGATGTGTGTGTACATGTACGCATGCGCGCGCACGCATCTAAGCCTGTGAATTTTAGTTCATACACCTTTTCCCTTCTCTTTGCTGTGTGTTATTGCTCTCACAATCTGCGGGGTTACCACTTTTACCTCATTACTTTATTTATTGGCCCAGGCCACTTCCCTGCACAAGTGGAACTTTTTGCCTCTTAAGGATGTGCTGTTTTTGTGCTGAACCAAATATTCTTTTGAAGGGTTCCCACCCTTTCTCTTTAGGCTTGCTCATTAACAGCTCACCCCAATTTATTGCAGTTCATTCATTTCTCAGCCCTTTGAAGCTTGTCTCACTTAAATTTGAAATCCTGGTGTGTGACCACAGCTCCTCCTCGCCCCTCAACTTTCAAATCTGTTATCAAATTCAATCGTATTGTGCTCACTGCTCAACCAGATGTTCACTTAGTCTGTTAATTAATTCTGACTAATTACTTTTTTGATCCATTCTCGGGTCGTGGGTGTCGCTGGCTGGGCCAGCATTTATTGCCCATCCCTATTTGCCCTTGAGAAGGTGGTGGGAGCATGCTAGGCTACTTCAGTGGACTATTAAAAGTTAACCACATGGGAGGGACTGGAGTCACATATAGACCCATGTTGGCTGAGCTCGGCAGATTTCCTTCCCAAAAAGGCATTCGCAGGTTAGTTGGATTTTTGCAGCAATTCAACAGCTTCGTGGTCGCTTTTATGCTGAGACCACCTTTTTATTTAAACTCACTTCAAATTCTTAAACTGCCCTGGTGGGATTTGCCGATGTATTTTTTTTATTCATTCTTGGGACCTGGGCATTGCTGGCAGCATTATTTGCTACCATGGAGAAAGTGAAATACATGGATACGCAGGGACCCGTTCTCTGCAAACAAAAGGAATATGTCCAAGCCTTGCACCTTTTTTGAATTACCCAGGAGGTTGGAGAGCCTCTTGTTCCTCATTGCTTTCTCCATGGAAGTGCCTTGGCCAATCAGAGTTGACTTGCCAACCAATCTCCTGTAGTATAAATTGCTGTGATTGTTTGAAATTTGGTATTCCTGTGTCTGTCCTGATGAGTGGAAGATGAAAAACTTCAGTAACGTTTCTCTCTTTTCAGTGATATTTAAGTTCTGTACAACCAAGTGACTGTAAATATGAAAGCAGCACTAAACTACATTGGCTTAAGGTTACTGGGATAGAGACCATACTGAGCTATGCTGATCTAAGGTTACTGGGATAGAGACTGTACTGAGCTATACTGGTCTAAAGTTACTGGGATAGAGACTATACTGAGCTATACTGGTCTAAGTTTACTGGGATAGAGACCATACTGAGCTATACTGGTCTAAAGTTACTGGGATAGAGACTATACTGAGCTATATTGGTCTAAGTTTACTGGGATAGAGACCGTACTGAGCTATACAGGTCTAAAGTCACTGGGATAGAGACTATACTGAGCTATACTGGTCTAAGTTTACTGGGATAGAGACTGTACTGAGCTATACTGGTCTAAAGTTACTGGGATAGAGACTATACTGAGCTATATTGGTCTAAGTTTACTGGGATAGAGACCGTACTGAGCTATACAGGTCTAAAGTTACTGAGATAGAGACCGTACTGAGCTATCCAGGTCTAAAGTTACTGAGATAGAGACCATACTGAGCCATACAGGTCTAAAGTCACTGGGATAGCGACTATACTGAGCTGTATTGGTCTAAAGTTACCGAGATAGAGACCATACTGAGCTATACTGGTCTAACGTCACTAGGATAGCGACCATACTGAGCTATACTGATCTAAACTTACCAGGATAGAGGAGTGTAAGGTGTGAATGATGAAAGCACCATACAGTTCTTTGCCCCATTGACACAGTGCCTTTGAATCATTGGTTTGAAGATGCCTCTGTCAGCCTCACAGATGTTAACCCGGGCTTTGCTCTACGGGCCCTGTTTCAGTGCTTATTCTCTGCAGCATTGGAGTTTGAGATTGTTGCGCTAAAAGAGAACATTGTTAATAAGCACAATAAAACCGGATATTCTCAGTTTCTATTTTTATTGATAAGGCTGAATCAAACTCCTTTCAACAAATGACAGCATGGATGAACGTGGTGTATTGCCCACACTTTAAAAAAGGGTGCTGTCCTGTACTGTTGCAGAACTTATAAATGGAGGTTTCAAAGAGGTGTAGCGGAACATTTCTGAATATGTTTGGGCTGAGAATGTGGCTCTCAGAATGATTTTTTCTGCCCTGGATGCATGTGCCGAGCTCTGTTTTGATGTTTTCACTCCTGAAGTGCACCAGTGAGACATCCAGTTTCCTGTTCCCAGGCTGGGATTGTTTGGGTGGGGTGGGGGGGGTGGATAGAATAATGGGAAAACTGTCTGGCAGGCACCTCCACCTTTCCTCAGTCCGTTCCTCTTGATGTGAGGACAAGCGCTACCAGCAAATTTGTGAATGGTCAGAATTTTGTTCCTTGTTTAAGATCACAAAAGTGAAACTGGCTAAAGTTTCCCAAAGTTAGTGAAGAATTTGTAAAAAAAAAACCCAAAAAAGCTTAATATATTGAAGGTCACCCAAACCTCTGGGAATTCCTTCTCACGTTGGCTGTTCCAACTCGAGCAATTGAGCATTTTTAAAAAGCCCTGATACTCTTCGGAAATCTTCAGTAATTCCCTGGTCATCTACGTATACTTTGCCTGAATTTATTAAAATCGAGCAGGTTGGAATTTTAATATTCTGCCAATGGATTCACTTCTCCGTTAACCCTGAACAACCTGTCAGTCAGTGTTGGATTAGATCGACCTGAGGAATGGTCTGAGTTTGGATGCCAGGAGTACTCACGTGCACACACTCTCTTCCCTCATATTATTGTATCCATGTAATCCTTATTCTCCCTCCTAGCTGAGTGCTATTTGGTAGCAGCAGGGCTGCACTTGTACAGCCACGGAGAAGAGATTAAACCGTTCGTCCCTTGAGAAGGGGGGGGGGTCTTTTTCTGATTGGATGACCTGCCAGAAAGTGGGTGTGTCCCTGATAGGGGGATTAGGGGGTTAGTCCTTGTGGTTGGGTCAGTGGTAGCTCTGTGAATATCCGAGCTCCAGGAGCAGCTGCCGGTTATTTAACAGCAGTGCAGCAGGATCGGGGGAGAGAGAGAGAGAGAGAGAAATTGAACAGCTGATTGCTGACTAGAGGTAGAAGGAGCATGTGAGCGGTGCAGAGAGTCTGAAAAGCTGCAGTGCCTGAAATGCACTGTACATAGCCCTGGGAACATGGAGAAGATGAACCACTGTAGAGTTTAACTGCCCGGACAGGAATTCCAGGACCTATGAGAGCAGCTGTGCTTCACATAGCTCAGCAGAAGGAGAATTGCTTGATCATGTGTTGCATGAGCTGCTGATTGTTGCAGTTGGGCTGTGTGAGCGGATTGCTACCCCGGTACGTCTCTTTAAATGGAGGGAGAGCGCTTCAGGAGGGATACCCACTGCGGAGCTCGCAGCTCTGAGTGACCCATCCCCCCCCAGTCTGTCTGTCACCTGCCATTCTTCATCCTGTCCCAAATACTGAGACATGTTTGACATTGAATGTGAGAACTGTGAAGAGGGAGAATATGGAGAAATCAAGCAGTGAGGAATCTTCAATCCGTCGGAGCCCATCAGTGGAGAGCAGAGACTCGGACTTTGGTAGAGCGTCCACCTCTGGCCAGCAGTTTGGCCGTGGATTTACAGCTGGGGCTTTTTATGGCAACTCCGGTGCCCGTACGAAAGGCCCGGCAGGAGCTGGTGTAAAGAGTGACAAATATACGGCACCTAAAGGCAGCAAATATGTGGTGTTTTACCTCGACCTGTCATTTGTTTTCCTTCTAGAATTCCAGAAGTGCAGCATGGCAAGAGGCTGTTTGTGTTGTCTGAAGTACTTGATGTTTCTTTTCAACCTAATATTTTGGGTAAGTGATCGATTTTTCTCTCGGGGGTTGACTGCATGTGGAGAGTTGAATGTGTCACCAATGAATGCAAAGACCAACACACAAATCACTGAAAGTGGCTGGAGATGGTGCGATTACCTCGGTTGTTCCCTTATCCCTGGTATTAAAGTTAGCTGACATTAGTCATGCTCCAAAGTTGAGTGTAATTTAAGTCTCGTATTTGGCACAGAGAGGCCTCCTTACTTACATAGAAACATAAGAAACAGGAGCAGGAGGAGGCCATTCAGCCCCTTGAACCTGCTTCTCCATTCAATAAGATCATGGCTTATCTTTTACCTCCTACCTACGTTCCTGCCCCATTTCCATATCCTTTGATTCCTTTAGTGTTTAGAAATCTATGAGCATACTCAATGGCAGCTCTCTGGGGTAGATAATTCCAAAGATTCACAGCCCTTTGAGTGATGAAATATCTCCTTGTCTCAGTCCCAAATGATTGCCCCCTTGTGACCCCATGTTCTAGACTTTCCGGCCAGGGGAACATTCTCTCTACCCTGTCAAGCCCCTTAAGGGCTTTATATGTTTATAGGCGATCACCTCTCATTCTTCTAAACTCCAAGGAATGTAGCCTGATCTGTCATAGGACAGCCCCCTGTAATGCACTCCGTCTAAGGCAAATATACCCTCCTTTAGGTAAAGAGACCAAAACTCTGCACAATTCTCCAGATTGTCCCCCCCCCCCCCACAAAGCAGTATGTAATTTTATTCAGATTTCTTTACCCATACACTCCAATTTCTTTGCAATAATGCCAAGCATGCCATTTGCTTCCTTAATTCTTACCTGCATGTTAACTTTTCGTGACTCGAGTACAAGGGCACCCAGGTCTCTCTGAATATCAACATTTCTCATCCTCTCGCCATTTAAAAAATATTCTGCTTTTCGACTTTACCTTCCAGAGTGGATAATCTCTTATTCCTCCACGTTGTGTTCTACCTGCTATGCTCGTGCCCATTCACAACCTGTCCATAGCTCTCTGCTTACTGTCCCACTTTAACTTTGCATTGTCAGCAAACTTGGATGCATTATGTTCAGCCCCATCACCTAAGGCTGTTATTCTCTGCCCTTTGACAGTAGTGCAGTGAAGTTCTGGGTCTGCGCTGCATTGAAAACAGCACGTACAGCTCCCAGCAGCCGGAATCCTGAGTAGCAGGAGCTGAGGGGTTGTCACAGTCTCTCGTCAGGAGTACTTGCAGCTGGGGAGCATTTACGTGGCAAAAAGCCCCCATTTAATAACCCACAAAATGCTCCGGGGATGTAAACCGTGGGGTGAACGTTAGTGCGGAGTTTCTGCCCAGCCGTCGTCCTCAGCATGTCATATGAGTCCTTTGAACGTCAGTGCTTGTTACATCAGTCAGCGTACAGCCGGACAGTACTGCCTCATCACTACACTCAGTGTAACCTGTGGAGATGCACAGTCAGCTGTGCATTCCGTTGTGTAGTCACTTGGCCTGGGCTCAGTAGGCAGTAGTATAATAGCACGCTCCAACTTTACTGTAATTACACATCACTCTGGCTATGAGGATGAAAAAAGCCTGTGACAGTTATTCACATGGCTGCTCGAGAGTGTGACATAAGTTAGATATTCGACTTCCTTCTTTCCCAGCTTGCCAATGCGCCCACTTTCAGAACACTTGCAATTCTCATGTCCAGTCCTGTGAAACGTATAAAATCTTGAGGGGACTTGAAAGGATGGATATCGAGAGGGCGTTTCCCCTTGTGTGGAAGACTAGAACTAGGGGCACCCAGTTTAAGAATAAGGGGTCTCCCATTTAAGACTTGAGATGAGGAGATTTTTTTTTTATCTCTGAGGGTTGTTAATTTGTGGCATTCTCTTCCCTAGAGAGCAGTGGAGGCTGGAACATATTCGAGGCTGAGTTAGATAGATTTTTGATTGACAAGGAAGCCAAGGGTTATTGTGTTGGTGGGGGGGGGGGGGCGGTTGTTCAGACAGGAAAGTGGACACAGTCAGATCAACCGTGATCTTATTGAATGGCAGAGCAGGCTTGAGGGGCTGAATAGCCCTCTCCTCCTGGTTCTTGTGTATTCCCATGCTGATTGGTCCATTTACCTCTGGAGAACTAAGAGGTAGCAGTATTCCCATGTCCTTTTGGTAATCAATTGGTCGTCGGTGTTGTAATGTGGGATACAGTGCAGTGTACTGTTAGGATTTGGTGTCACTATGTTGGTGCACTGGGTGTATATTTTTTCTTTTAGAATTTCTTGCACAGAATCGTCTGTTATTCATCAGATGCGTATTTATCCTCCTGAAGGTTAAGTGTCTTTGAGCTCCCTGTCACAGCAGCTCTCCGCATCCTGAGTCCTCAGTCAGGGCTGTGTCTTGGTCACTTTGCCCTAATCTGTCTATCAGGTTCCCTGTAAAACGGACATTTAACTGGATATATGGTAATTAGAGGAGAGGTCAGCTGCTGTATAGTGTTTAGAAAAAGGAGATAGTCTCAGATTGCAAAATGGCATTGTTAATGGGGGCACAGGCATTGTTAGCAAGGACAGAATAATTAATCAGGTAACAGAGAAATATCTCTCTGTAGTTTATACCACTAGAGCATGTGACTTATTCCAGACTGCAGTTAGTCTGTTTAAGCCTGAGTTTATATCTTAATATTCTTTAGTCTAGCGAATATTTTTACAGTAGTTGTTGTCAATCTGTCTCTTCCTAATGCTGCTTCATCCAATGTTTCTGCCGTTTTATATAATTTTATGAATTTTGCTGATTTTTTTTCATTCTATGACCGCAGTGGACAGGATTTCAGACATCACTGTGACTGAACATTTTGTATTCCATAATGAACGATTGGCTATGCAATCTCAGAAGCTCATTCACACAATTGCCTTGCTCGCTTTACTCAGCAGTGGTTAAGTTTCAGTACAGATTTCCATTTGACCTTATCTCTAACTACTGAATCCTAATTACCTTTCACAACCTGTGGAAGGTTTAGGGCATATTTTGTGACTGAGACACCTGAGCGGGTAACTCCGGATCTGATTGAAATCCTGGCTGAGACCACAGGGGCTGAGGGAAGACTCAGTAGAGCCTTATAAAATGATGAAGAGTATTGTTTGAGTGAACAGGGAGAGAGTGTTTCCTGGTACTGAGAACTCACTGATGAATGGCCACCAATTCAAAATTTTCAGTATGGGAGTGAGGAGAGAGATGAGCAGAAACTTTCTTTGGAGCAGGGAACACTTTGCCATGGGGACTGGTTGAGACAGAGCCCCAGGCAGGGCTATGGGCAGAGAGCAGTGGGATCCGTTTGGGGATTGATGCAGGGCTATGGGGAGAGAGCGGAGTGGTGGGATCAGTTTGGGGATTAATGCAGGGCTATGGGCAGAGAGCAGTGGGATCAGTTTGGGGATTGATGCAGGGCTATGGGGAGAGAGCGGAGCGGTGGGATCAGTTTGGGGATTAATGCGGGGCTATGGGCAGAGAGCAGTGGGATCAGTTTGGGGATTGATGCAGGGCTATGGGGAGAGAGCGGAGCGGTGGGATCAGTTTAGGGATTAATGCAGGGCTATGGCCAGAGAGCAGTGGGATCAGTTTGGGGATTGATGCAGGGCTATAGGGAGAGAGCAGAACAGTGGGATTAATTTGGAATTGATACAGGGCTATGGGAAGAACGGGCAATGGAATTGGTTTGGGATTAATACAGGGCTATGGGCGAGAGCAGGGCAATGGGATTAGTTTGGGATTGATACAGGGATGTGAGGAGAGAGTGGAGCAGTGGGATTAGTTTGGGATTGACGCAGGGCTATGGGGAGAGAGTGGGGCAATGGGATTAGTTTGGGATTGATGCAGGGCTATGGGGAGAGAGTGGGGCAGTGGGATTAGTTTGGGATTGATACAGAGCCATGGAGAGAGCAGGACAGTGGAATTGGTTTGGAATTTATACAGGGCTGTGGAGAGAGTGGGGCAGCGGGATCAGTTTGGGATTGATACAGGGGTATGGGGAGAGAGTGGGATTGGTTTAGAATTGACACAGAGCTATAGGGAGAGAGTGGCATGTGCCTTAGGAGCAGGAAGAAGCCATTGAACCCATCCAAGACTATTCCACCATACTATGGCTGATCTGTGTCTTAACTCCATTTACTGTACTGGTTCTATATGACTTAATGCCATTACTGAACTATAATTTATCATAGAATTGTAATATTATCTAGTTCAGCAAGAGCCCATTCAGTCAATTTTGCCTATTCTGGCTATTTGAAAGAGCTATCCAATTAGTCCCACTCCCCTGCAAGTTTTCCTTTCTAGTATTTATCCAATTCTCTTTTGAAACTTATTATTGAATCTGCTTCCACTGGCCTTTCAGGCTGTGTTTTCCAGGTCTTAACAACAACAATTTATATTTATAGAGAGCCTTTTAACATATTCTAACCTCCCAAGGCACTTCACAGGTGTGTTATCAAACAAAATTTGACACCGAGCTACCGGAGGTGATATTGGGGCAGGTGGACCAAAAGCTTGTTGAAAGGTGGGTTTCAAGAAACAGATTAAAGGGAGATAGAGTGGCGGAGAGGTTCAGGGAGGGAATTCCAGAGCTTAGGACTCGAGCAGCTGATGGCATGGACACCAATGACGAAGTGATTAAAAGCAGGGATTCTCCAAGAGGCCAGAGTTAGTGGAGCGCAGAGATCTCAGAGAGTTGTAGGGCTGGATGTGATTAGAGATGGGGAGAGGCGAGGCCATGGAGGGATTTGAAAACAAGGATAAGAATTGTAAAAGTGTGCGTTGCTTAACCAGGAGCCTGTGCAGGTCGGCAAAAACACAGGGGTGATGGGCGAATGGGACTTGATATGAATTAGAATATTTGTGGCAACTCTTTGTTTAAAAATTCTTTTTTCTCATATCGCCTCTGGTTCTTTAGCCAGTTAATTTAAATGTGTGTCCATGGTGACCAACCCTTCTGCAACAGTGGTGGAGGCAGGTTCAATCGAGGCATTCAGGAGGACATTAGATGATTATTTGAATAGAAACGATATACAGGGTCACAGGGAAAAGGCAGAGCAATGGCACTAGGTCATAATGCTCGTTTGGAGGGCCAGTGCAGACACAATGGGCCGAATGGCCTCCTTTTTTGATTCTGTGAACTGGAAACAGTTTTTCCCTGTATATCAGTGCCAATCAAGATTTTGAACGCCTCTATTAAATCTCCCCTTAAGCTTCTCTGCTCTAATAAAAACAACCCCAGTTTCTTTAAGGCAGAGGTAGATAGGTTCTTGATAAACAAGGGGGTGAAAGGTTATCGGGGTAGGTGGGAGGCTGCAGTCAGATCAGTCATGATCTTATTGGATGGCAGAGCAGGCTGGGGGTGCTGAGTGGCCTACTCCTGCTCCTAATTTGCATGTTCATGTGATTGAAATTCTTCATCTTTGGTACCGTTCTAGTACATCTCCCCTACCCTCTCTAAAACTTGACATCCTTCCTAAAGTGTGGTGCACAGAACTGAACGTAACACTCCCGCTGGGCCTTCACCAGCTCAGGGGCAGGAAGCAAAGAGTATGGGTTGTGTTTTTTGTGACTGGAAGGCTGTTTCCAATGGGGTTCTGCAGGGCTCAGTACTAGGCCCCCTCGCTTTTTTTGTGGGTATAAGTCAATGGTTTACACTTAAACTTAGGGGCATGATCAAGGAGTTTGCAGATGATACAAAAATTGGACGTGTGGTTGACGGTGAGAAAGAAAGCTGTAGACTGCAGGAAGCTATCAATGGACTGGTCAGATGGGCAGAAAAGAGACAAATGGAATTCACACTAGAGAGGTGTGAGGTAATGTATTTGAGAGCAAACAAGGGCAGGGAATGCACAATGAATGGGAGGATACTGAGAAGTATAGAGCAACTGAGGGACCTTAGAGTGCAAGTCCACAGATCCCTGAAGGGAGCAGGGGAGGTAGATGAGGTGGTTGAGGGTAGGTGGATGGATGCATTCTTTTATTAGCCAAAACACAGAATAAAACAGGAGGGAGGTTATGCCAGAACTGTGCAAAAAAAACCCAGCTAGGCCACAGCTAGTGTTCTGCATATGGTTCTGGTCACTATGTGATAGCAAGGATGTGATTGCTCCAGAGAAGATACAGAGGATATTTACGAGGATATTGCCAGGAATGGAGAATTTTGGTTATGAATGGATAGGCTGGGATTGTTCTCTTTGGAACATAAAGATTAAGAGCAGGTGTAGGCCACTCGGCCCCTCGAGCCTGCTCTGCCATTCAATAAGATCATGGCTGATCTGATTGTAACCTCAACTCCACATTCCCGCCTACCCTCGATAACTTTTCAGCCCCTTGTTTATCAACCTCTGCCATAAAATATTCAAAGACTCTGCTTCAACTGCCCTTTGAGGGAGAGGGTTCCAAAGACTCACGATCCTTTGGGAGAAAATATTTCTCCTCGTCTTTATCTTAAATGAGTGACCCCTTATTTTTAAACAGCGAGCCCTGGTTCTGGATTCTCCCACAAGAGGAAACATCCTTTCCACATCCACCCTGTCAAGTCCCCTCAGGATCTTATATGTTTCAATCAAGTCGCCTCTTAATCTTCTAAAGCAGAAGGACAGAGAAGACTGGGGCTGGTTTAACTGAGGTGTATAAAATTGATAGAGTGGATAGGAAGGACTTCCCTTAGCAGGGAGATCATTAACCAGGGGATGTAGATTTAAAGTAATTGGTGGAAAGATTAGAAGGGAGTTGAGGGGAAATTTTTTCACCCAGAGGGTAGTTGGGGTCTAGAACTCACTGTCTGAAAAAGTGGTAGAAGCAGAAACCCTCGTCACATTTAAAAACAACACTTGGATAGGCACTTAAAGTACGATAACCTGGAGACCTACAGATCAGGAGCTGCAAAGTGGGATTAGACTGGATAGCTCTTTTTCAATTGGACAGAAATGATGGGCTGAATGGCCTCCTCCTGTGTATCATTTTAGTTGATTCAATGATGAAGCCTCAGTGGGCTAAATGGCCTCCTCTTGTTCTATGTTCCTATTGTTCTGCCACCTTTGTAGATTTGTGTACTTACAACCTTAGCTCTTTGTTCCTGCCCACCCTTTAAAATTATACCATTTGGTTTGTATTACCTCCCCTCATTCTTCCTACCAAATGTATCACTTCGTCCTTCCCTGTATTAAATTTCATCTGTCATGTGCCTGTCCGTGTCCTCCTGAAGACTGTTACCATCCTCCTCACTCTTTACTACGTTTTAGAATTTTGTCTTATTTCCGACCTTTGAAATGATGCCCTGTATCTCCAAGTCCAGCTCACTAATATATCTAAAAGAGCAGTGGTCCTAATGTTATCCCTGGGGAGGGGGCACCACTGTCTGAAAAACAACTGGTCACCACTACTGTCCTGCTCTCTGGCCCTTAGTCAACCTAATATCCACACAGCCACTTCTTCCCCTTAATCCCATGGGCTTCAAATTTGCTGACTAGTTTATTATGTGGTACTTTATTTAACGCCTTTTGGAAGTCCATCTGAGCACCAACCGCACTACCCTCATCCATTGCTTCTTCCGTGAACTCAGTGAAATTAGCATGATTTACATTTAACAAATTTGCCCTAGCTTTCACTTATTAAGCCATATTTTTCCAAATGACAATTAATGTTGTTTTCCCACCATCAATGCATTTTCAGTTGACCCACCACCCCCACCCCCGAGAGCTCTTTGAGGAATTAGTTCCAAATTTCAACCAACCATGTGTGGAAGGAGTGTTTCCTGACCTCACCCATGCAGTGCCTCGGTCTAATTTTAAAGTTTTGCCCCCTTGTTCTGGGCTCCCTGACCAGCTAGAGGAAATAGTTTTAGTCCAACTACCCTATAGAATGCTTATTCATCACGAGCACCTCAATTATATCACTACTTAATCTTCTATATGCAATGAAAGACAAATCTAGTTTATGCAACCTATTCTCATAATTTTACCCTTTTAGCCCCATTGTCATCCTGATGAATTTGTACTGCAGCCCCTCTTAAGGCCGATATATCCTTCCTGAGGTCTGGTGCCAAGGACCAAGTGTTTTGGATTTATGGTCAGGGGGAGAGAGCCTGACAATGCCATTGGTTTTGGATTTCCCTGACAAAGGGCTGGCACAGACTCAATGAGCCGAATGGTCCTTTTATGAGCCGTATGGCTTTATTGTAGGGGCTTTACTTGACCATGTCAAGCATGCGCCTGCAGCCAAGTCCAGTAATATCCTAAAGAGCTCCAACTTCCTCCTCTGTGCTGCAGACTGCCTGTAGTCTCCCAGCCTACTTCCCCCATCCCCATCTTTTACACCCAGGTTAAGGCGCCCATGGATAGCTGACAAACGTTATCTGCTCTTTCTCCTCTAGTTCTAACTGTCTCGAACTCTTATCTGTCACATCCTGTCTTGCTTTCTGTCCCTAGTTTGTAACTTCAAAGGCCTCATCTCAGTTTTCCAATACTTTGATGGCTTCAGCTGCCTCTCAGGACCACTGTTTTGACTCTAGTTTACTTTGCAGTGCTCCCTCTCGTTCATCCTCCTTCAACCAGCTCCTCTGAGAACTCTATAGTTCTCTGAACCCTCCCCGCGAGCCTGCCTCCTGCCTTCATAAACATATCTCACCGATGGCGCAGCCAAATCGCTTCACTCCCTTCCTAATTTGCCTTTGGATCCTGCCCGTTAAGTCCTTGCCACATCAGATGCTTTCCGACTTTTTTTCACGAGAAATCCTGTGCCACATTCTCGCTGTTCCACCCAGACTCTGTATATGAACACGTAGAACAGACGTGAGGCAGATCCCCAGTGACTCCTTCAGTTTGAAATTCATAAAAATTTTGAGAGACGTATGGAGGCCATTTGGCCCATGGTGTTCATGCCAGAGGAAAGGAGGCAAATGAGTGTGGACCTTTATAGTGGTTTAAAACAAGTGGAATAGAAGGACTATTTATGAGCACTATTTGAAGTTAAACCAGGGCATAGCTACACTCTGGCAAAAGGCAAGCTCAGAGTGGATATACTGGCTATGGAGGGAATGCGACAGAGGTTCACCAGTCTAATCCCTGGGATGGCGGGATTGTCTTGTGAGGAGAGATTGAGGAAACTAGGCCTGTATTCTCTAGTGTTTTGGAGAATGAGAGGCGAACTGATTGTAATTTACAAAATTCTTACAGGACTCAACAGGGTGGATGTGGATAGGATGGTTTCCCCTGGCTGGTGAGTCAAAAACCAGGAGACATAATCTCAGAATAAGAAGTGGGCCATTTAGGACTGAGATGAGGAGGAATTTCTTCATTCAGAGTGGTGAATTTTTGGAATTCTTTACCCCAGAGAGCTGTCGGAGCTCAATCTTTGAGCATGTTCAAGGCAGAAGCCGATAGATTTCTGGATACTAATGACATCAAAGGGTATTGAGAGGTGTGGAGTGAGAGACCCCATGGAGCTGTGTTGGGTTGGAGGCCCCGGTGATTGGGCTGTGTGGGAAAGTGGCATTGAGGTAGGTGATCAGCCATGAGCTAATTGAAGGGCAGAGTAGGCTCAATGGGTCAAGTGGCCGATTCCAGCTCCCATGTTCCAATGTTCCTTGGATATCGGGAAGCACTCTGTCACAGAAAGGGCAGCTTCTAAGTAGGTTATTGAGCCCCATGACTCTGATATCATTCAGAAGCTAGACTCTGCAATGGGGCAATTGCAAGTTTCATTGAAGCATCAGTTAGGTGGGCTGAATGGTCCAGAAAACTGCACTTTGTGAATTAGAAAATCCAGAACTTAACCAAAATGAAAAGCTTATAGTCTTTCAGCAAAGAATTACTAGTTTTGTAGAATTGCCCAGCAAGTACAGACCAGTCAGTTTAACTTCAGTGGTGAGCAAGATTTTAGAAACAATTATTCAGGATAGATTTAGTAGTCACATGGAAAAATATGGGTTGATAAGGAAGAGCCAGCATGGATTTCTAAAGGGGAAAATCATGTTTAACTAACTTACTGGAGTTTTTTGAAGAGGTAACAGAAAAGGTCGATGAGGGTAATGATGTTGATGTGGTGTACATGGACTTTCAAAAGGCATTTGAGACAGTGCCACACAAGAGTGAGATATGTTATTGCTCATGGAATAAAAGGGACAGTAGCAACGTGGATGCAAAATTGGCTGCAAGATAGGAAGCAGAGAGTAATGGTCAATGGATATTTTTCGGGCTGGAGGAAGGTTTGCAGTGGAGTTCCCCAGGGGTCAGTATTGGGACCCTTGCTTTTCCTGATATATATTGATGATCTAGGTCTTGGTGTGCAGGGGACAATTTCAAAGTTTGTGGATGATACAAAGCTTGGGAGTGTTGTGAACTATGAGGAGGACAGTGTGGAACTTCAAGAGGACATAGACAAGTTGGTGGAGTGGTCAGGTAGGTGGCTGATGAAGTTCAATGCAGAGAAGTGTGAGGTGATGCATTTTGGTAGGAAGAACATGAACAGACAATATAAAATAAGGGGTAAAATTTTGAAGGGGGTGCAGGAGCAGAAAGATCTGGGTGTATATGTACATAGATCATTGATGGTGGCAGGTCAGGTGGAGAGAGCAATTAAAAAAGCACATAGTATCCTGGGCTTTATTAATAGGGATGCAGGGTACAAGAGAAGGGAGCTTATGCTTGATTTATATAAGACTCGTGCTAGACCTCAGCTGGAGTATTGTGTACAGTTCTGGGCACCACACTATAGGAAGAATGTGAACACATTGGAGAGAGTGCAGAAGAGATTTACAAGAATGGTTCCAGGGCTAAGAAACTTCAGCTATGAGGTTAGGTTGGAGAGGTTGGGACTGTTTTCCTTGGAGAGGAGAAGGCTACGAGGAGATTTGATAGAGATTTGATGAGGGCGCTGGATAGAATAGATAGGGAGAAGCTGTTCCCACTCATAAAAGGATCAAAAACAAGAGGGATTTTCAAAAGAAGCAAATGTGATGTGAGAAGAAACCTTTTCACACAGCGAGTGGTTCGGGTCTGGAATGCACTGTCTGGAAGTGTGGTGGAGGCAGGTTCAATCGAGGCATTCAAGAGGGAATTAGATGATTATTTGAATAGAAACAATGTGCGGGGGTATGGGGAAAAAGGCAGGGCAATGGCATTAGGGTCATCATGCTCATTTGTAGAACCAGTGCAGACACGATGGGCCAAATGGCCTCCTTCTGTACTATTACAATTCCGTGATTCTGTGAGGTCTGAGAGCATTTTCATCACTTGGCATGTGTACTGCAGTTGTCCTAAATAGCTTTGCATGTGAACTGCTCCACAATCCATTGAATTCCATATACAACGATTTGCTCTCCCTATATTTGGACAGTGTTACAGCTTCTGGACGAGAGCTGCCTGTGGTGTGAAAAATAAGGGAATGCAGCTTTGAAAAGTTAGAGTCTGCAACAAATAATCTGGGAGCAATGGCTCCCCATAAAATGCCCATAATCCAATCCTGTCACAAACTCGTGCAGCATATATATCTGGATCTACACAGTGAAAATATGTATCCCCGTTCAGCATTGGCTGTTCAACTAAATGGCAATGAAGTGAATTCACTGAAGTATTTACTGACTGCTGTCAGTCACTTGAAGTGTGGTATGAGAGAAAATAAGGCACTGAGTGCAATGCAGATGGTAGCATCACAAACTTAAACTTCGCAGACAATGCAAGCAGCATGGGTGTAAGTTGGACAAGAAGCAAATAGCTTTAATCTGGAGCCTTTTGATGTGATGAAAGCAGGAGGGCAGCCGCTTGCTACATTCCCAAAACCTGAGGCCCCAACATAAAGTTAATTTGTCCCATCTGCTGGAACGGGGATAACCAGCTGATAAAGTGACTGCTTCACTTGAAAAAAGCAGTATGTTGAATGCTACGCATAATCTTCAACTGTTGAAAATGAGAGCTATGAGGTTACAGATATCATAAATGAGAGATGTGAAATTACAGTTGATGTCAGGCGAGAAGACTTACGTTGATTGAGCCATGTCGGGTGACAGACCTTGGGTTTTGAGCAGTGTGGGGTTAGAGACCCCAGGGTATTGAGCAGCGTGGGGTTAGAGACCCTGTCGATTGAGTTGAGAGTGAGAGAGAGATGAGGGTACTTGTGTCAATTAACAGCTGAGAAGTTGCCCATTGAGGTTGACTGAACATAACAAACTTCAGCTCAACGTAAGGACATTCAGAACTATCATTCTCACTGCATGTGATGATCGTGCCTGTGATGTCTGTATTCATCTGCCTGGAATTTTCAGTCCATTCATTCTATTGATGGGAAACTAACATGCAAGCCTAAAACTCTGACATGTGGGCTCCCTCCTGCACTGCCCAGTGATTCCTTATTTCAAGAAACGCTAAATTTCCTTTCATACGGTCCTAGAGAATAATCAAACGGCACTGACAGTCTCTGTAACGCTCAGTAAGTCCTCACCGGATAGTGACCTAGTCCATTTTGAAGGTACAGTTGTCTACAGTCTCTGGGGCTGTTTGATACCTGCTACCCAGTGAAGGGATGTCTTTTCAGAACTGTAACCTTATTCAAGATTTGTGCATCTCATATTTTGCCTTGTTGTCCTGGCTCATTGATCAAGATAAACGACTTGTTTATTTCCCTTCATTTAGGAACAGGGGGAATCCATTCAATCCCTTGAGCCTATTGCACCATTCAATTAGATCACCAAGCTGCACCTCAACTCTATTTACCTACTTTTTCACTATATCCCTCCATACCCTTCCTCAACAGTTACCTATCAATCTTAGTTTTGACAATTTCATTTGACCCTGAGCAGTTCTGGTCGCCATATTATAGGAAGGATGTGATTGCACTGGAGGGGGTGCAGAGGAGATTCACCAGGATGTTGCCTGGGATGAAACACTTAAGTTACGAAGAGAGGTTGGATAGACTTCGGTTGTTTTCGTTGGAGCAGAGAAGACTGAGGGGCGACCTGATCGAGGTGTACAAGATTATGAGGGGCATGGACAGGGTAGATAGGGAGTAGCTGTTCCTCTTAATTGAAGAGTCAGTTACGAGGGGACATAAGTTCAAGGTGAGGGGCAGGAGGTTTAGGGGGGATGTGAGGAAAAACTTTTTTACCCAGAGGGTGGTGACGGTCTGGAATGCACTGCCTGGGAGGGTGGTGGAGGCGGGTTGCCTCACATCCTTTAAAAAGTACCTGGATGAGCGCTTGGCACGTCATAACATTCAAGGCTATGGGCCAAGTGCTGGTAAATGGGATTAGGTAGGTAGGTAGGTCAGGTGTTTCTCATGTGTCGGTGCAGACTCAATGGGCCGAAGGGCGTCTTCTTCACTGAGTGATTCTGTGATTTACAGTTCTTTTTGAGGGGTGGCCATGAGTGCGGAAGGAGAATTCTAAATTTCTCTCTCCCTCCGCGTGGAAAAAGTGCTTCCTGATTTTGTTCCTGATCAACTGAGCTCTAATTTTAAGGTTATGCTCCCTGCACCTCCCCTCAACTCACCCCCTGCACCCAGTGCCACAGGGTGTAGTTTTTGCCTCTCTCTCAATCTTTTCTCTAGAAAAAGCAGTCACAATGTTTCCTGCCCCTGGGGCCTGGAGTCATTCTGCCCATTCTTCTCTGGAGCATTTCTAATTGGTCTGTATTGTTTCTCGGGGAAGGTCGCACCAGCAAACAATCTCAAATCTTTCCTGACCTCCGTTGTTGGAGATTAGTGTAGTGTGGCCGAGTCACCTGTTTATAGTAGAGTTGATCTGCAGACAACTTTCTAAGTGGAACCATTAGGTTTATTTACAATACAGCCACCAGCAACTACACGTGTGCTTTCAGCTCCATCTCTATCTCTACACTGAGTGTGGAGGGAGCCCACGCTACCAATGCATTGGTTTACACAGATCGCATGATCTTACATCACGGGACTATTCTTAAAGGTATTCTTAAACAAAACCATAATTACTACAGAGATTTCAAATTCCACCCAAGGTCAGTTTTCCTCATCCTCCATGTACGATGCCCTAAGTGGGCATTGGTGACTATGGACCTCCATTGGACTGGTCCATGATTCTGCTTGGTAAAATACTGCAGTGGTTTGCCATTGCCTTCTGCAGTATGGCTGAATAGGAAACTCCCCATTCTTACTGCCTGTCATCAGGCCTATTGGAAGGATTTACAGGCTGATAAACAACCTGTTTGGCCACGTTATGAACACACCTTCCATGCGTCAAGTCCAAGAGTGGGATTTGAACCTGGAGCTTCTGGGTGAGGGGTAGGGACGCTACCCACTACCCCACATGCCCTCCCTGGTGGTCAACCCCTACAACTGTCACATGCGTTGGGACATGTCCATAACTTTTAAATACACTTTAATTAAATTCTTAAAAACCTACATGAAACCTCATCCCACCCTTGGATGAGGGTTTCATGCTTCTTCTAATGCCCATCAGGGCTCCTGGCCCGCCCGACAACCTTAAGGTTGGACGGGCAGGTCCATTAATTAGTTTAATGACTCTGTTAATGGCTTCAATTGGCCATTGACAGGTCGGCGGGCGCACAGCTGATTCTGCTGAGCCCCTGCCTACCTGAAAATTTAAATCGGGCGCGCTGATGTCATCCCGGGTCATTTTACACATCAGCAAGCGGGCCCCGCCCCTCCTCCCCCTCTCGCTGACCGGAAAATCCTGGCCCTGATTTTCCTTTGACCTGTATAATGTTAATCTGTGTCCTAAATCCTTAATCCAGCCTGTTCCTGGACACAAACTCTCCTAGTCCCTCAACATTTTAATGCCTTTTATCAGCCTCTCACTCACACACTTTCTGGTTAAGCAATCTTCCTTCATAACCCACCCCTCTATCAGGAACCAACCTCGGGCCTCCTCAGGACTCCCTCCAATAATCTTCCGTCCTTTCTGTAACATGGAGTGATCCAAATGTGGTCCCATGAGACCAGATCCAACTTAAACATTTCCTCCCCCTACTTGTCACTCATTCTCCTAGCTGGACCTCCCAACATTTTCATTGCTTTAAATATGCTATACAGTTACTTTCTGGATCATGGCTTTCAGGATTTCAGAGTCAGTCTGTCACCTCCAAACTCTGTTGTGATAATCGGTTAGCGCGTTGCATCTAGCGAGTTTTTGAAAAATAATAAAGACTACTGGTCCCCAACCTCATCATTCCTGCAGTAACTTTTACCGTTCGTACGCAGGGACCCTCTGCAAACAAAATGAATCTATTCAAACTTTTCAACCGTTTTGAATTATCTGGGAGCTTGGGGAGTCTATAGCTCCCTGCTGCTTTCTCCGTGGCAACACCTCAGCCAATCAGAGTCGACTTGCCATCCAATCAGCACCCTTTCTCCTGGAGTATAAATCGTTGCGATTGTTTGAAGTCTAGCATTCTTGTGTTTGTCCTGATGAGTGCAAGATGAAAAACTTCAGCAACGTTTCTCTCTTTTCAGCTGCATTCAAGACCAATCATTTGTAATGTTTAATTATTCATAGGGCAAAGGAACATCCAATCACAGTGCGTTTGCAAGTTTTCTCCTACTTGATGAATGCAAGGGTTTGGATTTGTGTATTTGAAGGGTAAGGCAGCCTAGACTGGTTCTGGGACTGGCTGAGCAGCCCAAATGTTCAAATCCCATTGTGACAAATTGTGAAATTAAAATCAATAAATCTCGTAACTTGTGGGTCAACACCAGGAAAATTACCTTGAAAGCTGTCAGCTTGTTATAAAAGTCTAACTGGTTCATTAATTTTTCATGTCGGGTGATGATTTAAAGCAGCCAATGCAGTCACCCAACACTGACAGTAAATGGAAATGAAAATCACAAGACAAATAAACTAGCAGCTGGTCCACAATAGCCCAAAATCGACATGAACCCTCAGTGTGTTACAGATAGGAAAGGATTCCTGCTCCCCGTGTATGTGATTCCAGCCCACAACCTCCCATTGGCTGTTACTACCCCACAAGCAGCTCACTGTTCAGCATAAATGCTTTTTATTCATTCACAGGATGTGGGCACCACTGGCAAGGCCAGTGTTCATATTGCCCATTCTTAATGCCATTAACTAAGTGAGGCCACTTCAAAGGGCAGTGAAGAGTCAACCACATTACTGTGGGCCAGATTGGAGAAGGACGGCAGATTTCCTTCCCAAAAGGACATTAGTGCACAGGATGGGTTTTAACAACAATTTGGCAGCTACATGGTTCTCTCTCTCTCTCTTCAGGTACCATACCCTGAGAGGGCATTAGTGAAGGGCATTGGTTAAGCTTGCCCTGGATGTGTGGATCATCTTCATTGGCTCTTTAAAAGAGCTACATGGTTACGATTTTATAATTTTTATTCCAGACTTATTAATGCAAGTTAACTACCTCTGCTGTGGTGGGATTTGAAACTGCTGTCTCTGGATCATTAAACCTGACCCCTGGATCTTTAACGTATCCACTATGCGTGCGTTTCCCATGTCCAGTTTATCTGCAGCCTGTTTGTGATATCTGCTTCTCTTTAGAATGTTTAATTTTAAGGATGAACAGTACGTAGTCAAGAAATACCTGTTATTTTCCTTCAAACCCCTTATTTTGCCTGCTGGTCACGTAGACAGTGTTTGTCTAATCGAAAGTGTTTTCTCTGGTGAAGCTTTAGGAAGATGTACGACAGGACAGCTTTGACAGGTCAAGTGTTCAGGTTGGGTATGATGCAGCGTGGCACATGCCCTGGGGATAGGGATTTTTTGGGGTTTTTTCCTACCGTACAGTACGCTTCCTTTTTCTGCGTCTCGCTGCCATTCTGGAAGATTGCTTGCTGAGGCACCCGATGCTCAGTGACAGCTTGTCGAGCTGATTAATACAGGTCGAAGAGAATATTCATTTTAGCTCAGTGCTGTCTGATTGATTTGATTTTTTTGATGTAATCCACACAATTAATTTACATTGTGAGTATTAATCAAAGCGAGGCATCTTTGAGGTTTGCAGTTCAGTGATTTGATGCCACTTTAACATTCTCCCTGTAATTTTGAAAACAAGATCTGCAGCTTCTGCCTCAAAGAGCATCGAGCAAATGAAATATAATGGAAGGTGCATTATCTTACAATTCTAATCATTATTTTAAACTGCTTGGATGATTTTGAGAATGTGAAAACAGTGGTAGATGTGTTGAAGCTATGTTTTCTTGAATTTAGTCCTTTTAAACAGCTTCTTTTATAGCACTGACCTGCTTCAAACAATATCCATTTGATGGAATGAATCACAAGGAGGAGATTTGAGGGTCAACAGAACTTAGCCCATTCATCCAGGGAGGGGGCCTTGGCTTGTTCTATTTAACCAATTGTTTCCTAACTTTCACTTTTGAGGGGAAATTTATTCATTTGTGTTTTTGTTTGTGATGCAGCAGCCAGTGAAATCAGTGACCTTACTCAGCGAAGCGAAGCCACCCCAAATTAATTGAAGGCAAACGAAGCGGATTTTCAGCTGAAGGGCTGCTGAACATTCACATCAGATACTCTCCCATTCCCAGGCATATCCAATCCCAGTCACCATATCTCTCAGTCAGAAGCATTTACCAACCCCTAGTCAATAATTATCCCTCGTTCAACACCCAGATTTCCCTGTCGAACTGTGACGGTGTATCTCTGGTGTATGGATTCATGAATGGTGCAAAAGAAAAGATGAAATTAAGAATTAGGTAGCTTACTCCATTGAATGATGGGGAGACAGTGGCATAGTGGTAATGACACTGGACTAGTAAGCCAGAGGTCCAAGCTAATGCTCTGGGTACATGGGTTTAAATTCCACCGCAGCAGCTGGTGGAATTTAAATTCAATTAACAAAACCTGCAATACAAAGCTAGCTTCAGTAATGGTAACTTCAGTAATTGATTGTTGTAAAAACCCGTCTAGTTCACTGATGTCCTTTCGGAAAGGAAATCTGCCGTTCTTACCTGGTCTGGCCTACATGTGACTCCAGACCCAGGGCAATGTAGTCGACTCTTAAGTGCCCTCTGAAATGGTGGGGCAAGCCACTCAGCTCAAGGGCAATTAGGGGTGGGTAACAAATGCTGGCCTTGCCAGCAATGCCCACATCCTGTGAAAGAATAAAGAAAAGAAATGCTGCTTCGTATTTTCTGAGGAGTTTCGCTCGTTGAATTCAGTGAGTTGGTTATTACCATAAGTCCATCATCATTGAAATCCATGGCAGTTGCCAAGTTCCAAGTAAACTGAAACACATTGGAACTGGTGCCTATTAGCAGGGTGAGATCGACTAAAGCATTCACCGAATCTAACTTTAACCTGCAATTGACAACCTGAAACTCAAGCACTAGGATTGTTCTGTATAAAAATAAACATCCATAAAACAGCAGAGAGCCTGATTCATCCCACTGGGGTGGGAATGTCAGCCGTTCAGAGGTGCAGCTATAACTAGCTTCGGGCAATATTGCTTAAGTGACCGCTTTGCAAGCTCACAATTATTTTTTAAAACTAAGATTTGCAGATCGAATGAGACTTGATTGAAATGGAGCAAATAATAAAGTGCAGCTGGAGCCTCAAGATGAAGCAGCTTAATAAAAAATAGCAATTTTAAAAAGTGGCTCTTTTTAAAATAGGCTGAACCAGGTGAAGAATTGGATCAAATTGTAATGAGTCCAGCGATCCTGGTTTAATTGCACAAAGCCGTCAGGTGTCGATAGTGAATCTGCATGAAGATGAATGTCATTGGTCCTCATCACCAAAACTACACCCTAATTGGCTGCTGGCTGTGCCATTCCTGATTGGCCACCAGCTCAGTGAGAGCCGCTGTGATGAATTCACATCAGTTTGGTGCTAATTGTTGTCGGGCGGACGGAGAGACTCGCACCTGTGTCTCCCTCGTGTGTTCAATGGCAAGATCACCCACACTGAAAAATCTACTTGCTGATTATGGGATCTTGCTTTGCGTAAACAGGCCACTGCATCTTCCTGCATTTCAATGGCGACCACGCTTCAAAAAAGTACTTCATTGGCGGCAAAGCACTTTGGGGATGTCGAGGTCAGAAAAAGGCACTATAGAAGCACCAACTTGTTAGCTCCTCGTTTGTGAGAATGCTGTATTAATCCCTTAATTTCCTTTCAGCGTTATTTTGATATTTCAATAGTGATGAATGTTTTCTGCTCTTGTGCTCTGAAATGCATTTTTAATTTGTTGCTGGGTGGGACTTTTACTCAAGTGTGATTAACGTTCTGCTTTTCTGGTTGGTGGTATCAGAGAATTGGCTGCAATCCTGGATTAGACAGGGTTGCATGGTCAGGTTTTATGGCTGCCTGTAGGTCTGCTAATTGTATTCTAATGACATCTTATGACACCACGATACAAAAATAGCTGCCAAACAGCTGACTATAGATTGAGTAGGAGCCACAGATAAAGAAACGGATGGAAAGGTGAAAGTAGCATGAGTCACTGCACACTGAAACCCCCACTGCAATCCATCAACTTGTCAGCAGGAATAAAAGCAGAAAGTGCCGGAAAAACTCAGCACGTCTGGCAGCGTCCGTGGAGAGAGAAACAGAATTGACGTTTTGAGTCCCTAAGGCTCTTCTTCAGAACACGAGCTGATTGTGGGCAATATTTTCGCCAAATCATTTATTGCGATGTGCTGAACGCTCCTAACCTGCTTCTCTCCAGGGACTATAACCTAAATTTTACCCAATCTTTTTCCCCACCTTTTTTTTTCATTCATCCCAGGTAACATCTCAGCGAGTGGTCGCTGAGCTTTATCTCGGCTCTCTGAATCATTCCTAAGGTGTGACGGCTGAAGCTGAAGTCTGTTTGACCAGCCGGCTCTCTAATTCCTCTTCACGCAGACACGAAACGTTAACTCTGTTTCTGGCTCCACAGGTGTTGCCAGACCTGCTGAGCATTTCCAGCAATTCCTGTTTTTTTATTTCAGATTTCCAGCATGCGCTGTACTTTGCTTTTATTTTAGAATCTCTCGACACTGTTGCCTTTGGCTTAACAAGGGTCCTGCTCCTCCGTGAGCTTTTAAAAGTCAATCCAGGCACAGGCACACAAGGCTTACTGTCACATTATTCTCAGTAAGCAGGTCCCTGTGGTGTGGGATCGTTTTGGATGTCTTTGTGCATCCCATTTCACTCCACAAATTCATTTGTGGCGTTGAAGCAAATAAATCTGTGTAATAATGTCAACGTGCACTGGTGCTCCCTGTAGCGAATCCCCCCACCACCTCAAATTATTGCTCACTGGGTTAGGGCCCAGGCTTGGAAATATGTTTCTGAGAAATATTAATTTGAACATTTATGCACAGGCAGCTGTCAGACGGAAGAGGATGTCCTTATGGATGTTTAGCGCATGACAGTAACTGATTTGGTGAAAATATTGACCACAATTGGCCATATTTATTGGGTGCAGAGGCCCATTAGTGCCCCTGGAGTAGAATGCCCATTGGACTAATCTTACTGTAGCTCCCTCGCAGGCTCAGAGAGGAGTGCGGGAGACTGTGTTCAGTGCTAACCATGTGTAGTCTTCCCATTTCTGCTGTCGAAACTCTGTGCACAATTTAGGGCCGTCAGATTTATAGTTCGCACGCCATGTCCTTAAAATTCCTAAACTCAGGAGGCTGATGAACGACCAGCGCCAGGGAACGGGCAATGCCTCCAAGTCCATCCTCTTCCGGATTAAAGTGAAGGGGGATCGCTGGTGCCACACTGTGCTGTGAGACCTGGGGGCCAGGAAACGGGAGGCAGGGAGCCGGTCACTTGACCCCACTGGTTAGTGCTGGTGTTTATGCTCCTGAAACTCTTCACCCCGCTTTACCCCATCTCACCCTGTCAGCGTTTTGAAATATCCACGAGTTGGATCAAAATGTTTTACCACGCTTTCAAAATTAGAAGAGTTTAGAGGCACCAAATGAAAAGTAACATTTTGCGCCCTTCCAGATAAATGATCATCCAGCTGACTTTGGGCTGATTCGTCTCGGTGTTAATCTGCTTTTTAATCTTAATGATTTATTATGTAACACAGGCAAATCATTAGAGTTATCAGCATTGTTCCCTCCTAGATTTTAATACAAGATTATTCTTAGTACCAGACACTAAATGATGGATTGGCAAACACTGTTAGATGAGACAGCACAGACATGTTAAATCATGTAACATTAACTCAATGCTGTTAGACATCATGTGTCTTTTCCCATACTTCTGGGAGGTATCACCTTAAAATTAACATTCCAGGTATGAAAATTGTGAGATCATTGTTTTGTTCATTGAGTAAACAGAGATCCACCTTCCAGCTGCAGAAATACTCCTCTACGTTTAGTTTTAGAGAAATTTGAATATTATTGCATTATGTCTCAGGAGATCTACTTGGAAGAGTTGAGTTTTCTTTGTGTGTGTATGAGTAAACTTCAAAGGAGTTGCAGGCTAATATGCAAATTGCCTCCATCAAGCTTTAGCCTCCTCCAATATGGATAATTTATCAACGCAGGAGTCACCGTGTCTGTACCCTTCAACTGTAAAAATAACCTCAGCAATCACGTGTTTTAAAAAAAACAAAACCCAGAGGGAACCCAGACATTTGATCCTGGCACCTAGACCTACATCCTGGAGCCACTTTAAAATAGGACTGACCTGCAACTGACCAGTGCATACCAAGCAATCACCGGTTCCTTAAGCAAACAACAATTTAAAAACTCTCAGCTCCAGCCCATCTTCACTTGAGAATTTAAAGCTTTGAAGCCTGAAAGGGACAGAGTTCTCCCTCAGAGTCAGAGGGCGGAAGCTCCTGTTCTGGAGACAAACCCCTGGTGGCGGGTGGAAAAGTCGGAGTCACTCCCACAGTGCGATGGGCCGGCTGAATGAAGACCTGCGATTTTCTGCTGTTCAGCTAGTTAATGATCCATGGGGGACTCTGCGAACCTCGTGGCGAGGCGGACGGGAAGTCACTCACCCCGCTGTTGCCTCATGGCCCTTGTCGAAGGTCCCGGCACCATATTTAAACAGCCCCGGGACAGTCTTTCACCCCTCCCAGACAGTCTTTTAAACATGACCGCCAGACAGTGTCTCAAACAGGACGTCCAGACAGTCTTTTGCCCTTGCATTTGTTGCCCATCCCTAATTGCCCTTGGGAAGGTGGTGGTGAGCCACCTTCTTGAACCATTGCAGTCCCATGTGGTGTAGGTGCACCCGCACAGTGCTATTAGGGAGGGAGTTCCAGGGTGTTGACCCAGCGACAGTGAAGGAACGGTGATATAGTTCCAAGTCAGGGTGGTGAGTGACTTGGAGGGAAGCTTGCAGGTGGTGGTGTTCCCATCTATCTGCTGGCCTTGTCCTTCTAGGTGTTAGAGGTCGCAGGTTTGGAAGGTGCTGTCAAAAGAACCTTGGTGAGTTGTAGCAGTGCATCTTGTAGATGGTACACACTGTTGCCGTTGTGCGTCAGTGGTGGAAGGAGTGAATGTTGGAGGTGGTGGATGGGGTACCAGTCAAGCAGGTTGCTTTGTCCTGGATGGTGTCAAGCTTCTTGAGTGTTGTAGGAGCTGCATTCATTCAGGCAAGTGGGAAGTATTCCATCACACTCCTGACTTGTGCCTTGTAGGTGGTGGACAGGCTTTGGGGAGTCAGGAGGTGAGTCACTCGCCACAGAATTCCCAACATGCTCTTGTTGCCGCAAGTGTTTCTGTGGCTGCCCCAGTTCATTTTCTGGTCAATGGTGACCTCCAGGATGTTGATGCTATAGGGTTCTGCAATGTCTATTCTATTGAATATTGGTGGTGGGGGGGTGGTGGGGGGGTGCGGAGGCTGGGCTGATGGGGAGTGGTCTGAGGATGCAAGTGAAAGTACTGTTTTCACCGTGAGTTTATGGTGTTCACCATTATGACTGCTTCAAAAACCTGGCAATTTATGGCAAGAAGACAATTAGGGCTGGTATTACATGTCATGAGGACCCTGTTAATGTTGTGATTGGCCTTGACATGAAAGTCAACCTTAAGGGATCAGAAAGGGAATGATAGAAACGTGGGCTCTCCGTCCCATAAGTAAGAAATTGTTCTTAGAAATAATTTATCTTGTTAATTTTCTAATTCTTTCTCTTCCCCTCTCTTTCTTTCTCATTTTTCGTTCTGTTTCTAATTTGACTCTAATTTACCTGGTTGCCTTCTCTGTGAATTTGTTCTTTCTCTCTTGCTAACTATAATTGGTTAATAGACCTTTGGACGCAATGCTCAGGAGGTCCCTGTTGCCCTCACCATGTTGTTATCAGCTCCGACATGCCCCAAGTTACAACCCGGGGTTGTGGGGGGAGAAATCCAATTCTTGGCATTTGTCACGAGATTTCCCAAAGCATGAATTTTGGGGCCATTGTTGCCATTTTTTTTGCATGTATCTGCTGGCGTGTGCTGCCTGGTGTGTGCCGTCTGCGTGTAACTGGCGTGTGCTGCCTGGTGTGTGTGGCTTGGCATGTGCTATCTGGTGTGTGCCGTCTGCGTGTAACTGGTGTGTGCTGTCTGGCGTGCGCCTGGGCAATGCTGCCTGTGTGTGCCTGGCATGTGCTTTTTGCGCGTTTTATGGTGTGTGCTGTTTGCAATGAGTCACTAGTGACAACGCAGTGCGGAATTGAACAAGGTCACCTTAGGCTCATTTACACTTGCAGTGGCGTTGCATTCAGTTTGAGTTCTGCTGCCTTGATCTCTGAGTGACCCTCAGGGGGAACACAGCCATTTCCAGCTCACACATTGAAGAGTATTTAATTACCAGAATCTGGGAGAGAACACACTCCCAGCGTGAATGCTCCGTAATGTTTGTTATTTCGGACCAGGTGGTCATTTCTCCCACAGCTGGTACATTTCAAAAATATGGGTTTTAGAGCGAGAATTGGGGTTGGCAACTTTGGATGCATTACTGAGGGTTTATCGCTTGACCACCAGCCACTCCACCCATTCAAATAATTGTTTTTTACAATCTTCAATAAATAATAATGTACAAAAAAGACAGAAAATAATACACACAATTTTGTCAACTGTTCCTGTGCTTTACTCTTGAGGCATTGTTCCCAGCAGTGTCCAAGAGTCATAAAGTCATTATGGCCCAGAAGAAGGCCATTCGGCTCATTGAGTCCATGCCAGCTCTCTAGAGCAATCCAGTCAGTCCTATTCCCCTGCTCTGTCCCCTAATCCCAGCAAGTTTATTTCCCCTCAAGTGCCCGTCCAATTTCATTTTAAAATTATTGATTATCATGGATTCCACCAGCCTCGTGGGCAGTGAGTTCCAGGTCATTAGCACTTGTTGTGTGAAAAAGCTTTTAATCTCAACACCACCACCCCCCCCCCCCCCGCCAACCTCCACCCCCCACATCTCTTGCCCAAAACCTTAAATCTGAATCCCCTAGTCCCTATGCGATCAGCTAATGGGAACAGCTTTTTCTTGTCTGCTGTATCTAAACCTGTCATAACCTTGTACGCCTCTGTCAAATCCCCGCTCAATCTCCTTTGCTCCAAGGAGAACAACCACAGTTTCTCCAACCTGACCTTGTAGCTAAAATCCCACATCCTCAGAACTGTTCTGGATAAATCTCCTCTGCATCCTCTCAAAGACACTCACATTCTTCCTAAAGCGTGGTGACCAGAACTGGACACAATACTCTAGTTGGGGCCTAACCAGAGCTTCATAAAGCTTCAGCATAACTCCCCTGCTTTTGGACTTGATGCCTCTGTTTGTGAAGCCCAAGATCCCATATGCTTTGGAGTTGAGTCTATAATTCCTCCAGGACAATTCTGGAGACTTGGCAGCCTCTTTGGGGTTTGGCAAAAGCAGCAGCCGCAGGTTGACTGATGTGTCTGAGTAATTCCTTGAATTGTGTGAGCTGCCAAGCCACTGCTTGCACCTCCAAACCCCATGACTTACCACAGAAACTCGGTTCCGGAATCAACTGTGTTGTGTTCAGCTGTGCATATTGTTATATAATCAGCAGGAGCAGTTTATCTGAATTTAATTTTAGTCCCACAACCTCTGGCCTCCCCTCCCTGTATCCTTGTAACTACTGTGCATTAGACAGACATAGGCCATTTAATATGGCGCAGGGGGAGGTGGTGGCATAGTGGTATGATCGCTGTCCTAGCAATCCAGGGGCTCAGGCTAATACTCTGGGGATATGGGTTCAAATCCCACCATGGCAGCTGGTGGAATTTGAATTCAGTTAATAAATTTGGAATTGAAAGCTGGTCTCAGTAACGGTGACCTTGAAACCCTCATTGATTGTCATAAAAACCCATCTGGGTCATTAATGTCCTTTAGAGAAGGAAGTCTGCCATCCTTACCTGGTCTGGCCTACATGTGACTCCAGACCCACCGCAATGTGGTTGACTTTTAACTTCCCTTTGAAATGGCCGAGCAAGCCACTCAGCTCAAGGGCAATTAGCGATGGCCAACAAATGCTGGCCTTGCCAGTGATACCAACATTCCTTCAAAGAATAAATAAAATTTGGAGATTTGGATCAGTTTTTGGGTTCAGGGGGAGGGAGGCAGAGGTGATGGAGCTTACTACAGGTGTGGAAGGAATAAAACAATTAAAATTGAAAACGTTTGATGAAAGACCTGCAGGCAACAGGATTGAGGTACTTTTTTTGCTAGTTTGGTTATTTACCCAAGTATGAGCAGCTGCTGTAAAGCAATGGGCCACTGGGCCTGTTTCTGTGCTGTATAACTGTACGACTCTAACTGCAAGAATGGTTCAAACCTGTAATGTTGAAATGGACAAACTCATTAAAATATGTAGAAGTTGCAAAACGGAAAATTGGCCTCTTGGCCCATGTAGCCTGTGCTGGGGTCTATCCGAATTCCAAGTACCTGTGTTGCTCTCAAAACTTTATCCACTTCCCTTCTACACCCTCTCTAACCTCTTCCTCAATGTGACTTGGGCCTGGATTTTCACTCCCAGGTTGGGAGTGTGGATTTTGGACGTTTTCAGAACCTAACCTTGGAAAAAATGGCACGGAAGTTGGAATTTTCGCTCTAGGGGTTGTTTGGTCGGGGTGGGTGGTGGTGATTGGGGAGGGGGTGGGGGGGGAGTGTGCAGGCTGGTGGGGGAGAAACAGGAGTTGGGCCAGGACAAGTGCGGAGGCTGCCGGGTGCAGAGATGGGTTGGGCAGAAGGTCAGCCTCTGTCCTCCAGCACTTAGTTCGAGTTCGAGAAAAGACTGTAAAACAGAAAACATCCCTCTCCTCCCCCACCCCCTCCCCCACCACCCCACACACACACACTCTGTGCCCCATCCAAGCCAATCTATGCTCCTGTATCCACCCCCAATGGACCCCCCAATGCCTTCTATGCCAACCTAAGTCCCTGTACCCATAGCAAGCAATGTTTTTTTTAATACTCCAGGCATCTTTTTTTCCAAAAATTTAAAGGGCAGGACTTTTAAGTGCCTTAACTCCCTTTGACAGCTGGTCTTGGCAGGTCCCCTTGACAGTTTTGACAACTCCCTTTGACAGGTGCTTCTGGCAGTTTTGACAATTGACCTTGACAGGTCTGTTGATAGTTCCAATGAGCTTAGACAGTAATGAGTCTATGCACTTTTTACATACATCTGTGCCTCCTTTTAACAATTCCTAAGGCTACCTGACCTATCCCAAAGGGACCATGACCTACACCAAAGGGCACCTTACCTAGCCCCCAAAGGTGTACTGGGACAGATCCAAAGAGGTACTTTACCTCTCCAAAGGGATACCCTGGCTATCTAAATGAATCCACAAAGTTGAGGCTGTTCTTGCTTGGTCTAACCCGTACACACCGAGTTTCACACCACAGAGATGCAAAATTCAGAATTGTGTGGAGACAGCTGATGATTTAAATGGCCATCTGCCTCCATAAGCCACACATGTGCAAACCCTGACCCATCCCCATTCCTGCTCCATCATAAATGCAATTTCTGTCACTTTCGTTGTGGTGGAAATTCAGGCTTTAGTCTCTGCTTCATTCGCTAACACCTGGAGCCTAGTTTAGGGAAGGGAGAGTTGGGGGTGTTGGGGGAGGGAGATTCTGATCCAGGGGTGCAGTGAGGGCTTGTGGGAGGGGGAGAGGGAAACTGTAGTCAGGGTGGGAAGGGTAGCAACATTGCTTAGGAACCAAATGTTAATGTTTCAATTGCCTGACCCACGTTTCCAGAATAATTAAACAAGCTTATACTCCTGAATGAGCAACCAGTTCATTTAATCACCGAATCATAGAAGCCACAGCACATGAGGGCGCCATTTGGCCCACAGTGTCTGTACTAATTCTTCAGCTAGAGTTCTCTACTCCACTCCTTTTTACCTGCCCTGTTGCTTTCTATATTCTTTCCTTTTCAAATCCTTCTCCAATGCTCTTTGGATGATGTTCCAGACTTCTCTAGCCCCCTCAAGGTGAATCACCTTCCAAACCCATGACCACTACCACCTAGAAGAACAACAGCAGCAGACACATAGGAACACCACCACCTGGAAGTTCCCCTCCCAGCCACTCGCCATCCTGACTTGGAAATATATCGCCGTTCCTTCACTGTCACTGGGTTAAAATACTGGAATTCCCTCTCTAACAGCACCGTGGGTGTACCTACACCATATGGACTGCAGTGGTTTAAGAAGGCAGCTCAGCACCACCTTCTCAAGGGCAATTAGGGATGGGCAATAAATGCCAGCCCAGCCAGTAACACCCACATCCCATGAATGCACTTTACAGCCTTCTGGACTGAATATTGAGTTCAACAATTTTAGACCATGAACTCTCTCCTCCTTCACCACCCCCTTTCCGATTTCCGCACCCCCCCCCCTTTTCCCTATAATTTATATAGATTTTTCTTTTCCCATCTATTTCCGTTATTTTTACATGTATTTCCATCCATTGTTTTATCTCTACCTTTTCGATTCCTTCACCCCACCCCACCCCCACTAGGGCTATCTGTACCTTGCTTGTCCTGCTTTCTACCCTTAATTGGCACATTCCTTAGATAATATCACCACCTTCGACACCTCTTTGTCCTTTTGTCTGTGACATCTTTTGGCTATCTCCACCTATCACTGGCTCTACTTGTCCCACCCCCCCTTAAACCAGCTTATATTTCACCTCTCTTCTATTTTTCCTTAGTTCTGTTGAAGGGTCATTCGGACTCGAAACGTTGACTGTGTTGCTCTCCGCCGATGCTGCCAGACTTGCTGAGTTTTTCCAGGTATTTTTGTTTTTGTTTTTTAAAAAAAAAACTCTTTTAATAAGTGTGTGAAATCACTTTCTGACCTTTCCCTTGCATTCTCCCAGCGCTAATCCTCAGTCTGTGCCCCTTGTTGCTGATTCACTATCCATTGAAACAATCTTTTGCTATATATCTGAAAATCTTAGCCTTTAGTGTGCTTCACATGCCTTTAACTCCCAACACAACAGCTTGTACAAATCCAGGAGAACTGCCTTGATCTTTTAGGATACACTTCTTCCACATGTATCAGTTATTTAGATAAAGGCACCAAGTGTAATATATCCAAGTTTGGTGACAATACAAAGATAAATTCCACCAGCTGCGGTGGTGGGATTTGAACCCATATCCCCTGGGTATTAGACTGGGCCTCTGGATTACTAGTCTGCTGACATTGCCACTACACTGTTGAAACATTCCACAGTTAAATATATAAAATTCTAAGAGGACTTAAACAGGGTAGATGATGAAAAGCTGTTTTCTCCGAGTTGACAGTACCAAACTAGCCTCAGGGCAATGGATCGGTCATTTGTGACTGAGGCGAAGAAAACCTTCTTCACCCAAAGGGCTGTGGAATTCTCAGAGGTTTGGAATTCTCCGCCCTAGAGAGATGGATGCTTTTTTGATGAATATATTCAAAATTGGGATCAGTAGATTTTTGGGTGCTCAGGGATATTGGGGGTAAGTCCAGAAAGTGAAGCTGAGGTAGAAATTCAGCCACAATCTTCCTGAAAGGTGGAGCAGGCTTGAGGGACTATGTGGTCCACTCCTGCTCCTACTTCTTATGTCGTCATGACAGAATGCTGTTGTGTAAAGATTTATTTAATACTTTTACATTGTTACGACTGATACCTGGGTTGGGGGTGGGGGATGGGGGGGTCTACCTTATGAGGGAAGGTTGGCCAAGGTTGGGCCTGTTTTCATCGGAGTTTAGAAGAGTGAGAGGTGATCTCATTGAAACATATAAAACCCTGAGGGGACTTGACAGGGCGGATGCTGAAAGGATGTTTTCCCTTGTGGGAGAGACCAGAACTAGGGCACACAGTTGAAAAAGATAAGGGGTCTCCCGTTTAAGATGGAGGGGAGAAGAATTTTTTTCTTTTGCGGGCCGTGAATCTTTGGAACTCCCTTCTCCAGAGAGCGGGGCGGGGTCATTGAATAATTTTAAGGCAGAGGTAGGTAAATTCTTGACTATCAAGGGAGTCAAAGGCTGTCTGGGGTAATCGGAATGTGGAGTTGAGGCCACAATAAAATCAGCCTTAAATTAAAATCAGATCTTATTGAATGGCGGAGCAGGCTCGAGGGGCTGAATGGCCTACTCCTGCTCCTAGTTTGTATGTTCGTATGGTTGTCTAAGCTGCATTTCTGAGGGTTAACCTATTTAATTACTAAAACAAAAACAGAATTACCTGGAAAAACTCAGCAGGTCTGGCAGCATCGGCGGAGAAGAAAAGAGTTGACGTTTCGAGTCCTCATGACCCTTCGACAGAACTTGAGTTCGAGTCCAGGAAAGAGCTGAAATATAAGCTGGTTTAAGGTGTGTGTGTGGGGGGCGGAGAGATAGAGAGACAGAGAGGTGGAGGGGGTTGGTGTGGTTGTAGCGACAAACAAGCAGTGATAGAAGCAGATCATCAAAAGATGTCAACAACAATACTACAATAGAACACATAGGTGTTAAAGTTAAAGTTGGTGATATTATCTAAACGAATGTGCTAATTAAGAATGGATGGTAGGGCACTCAAGGTATAGCTCTAGTGGGTTTTTTTTTTTTTTTTTTTATTTTTTTTTTTTTATTTTATATAATGGAAATAGGTGGGAAAAGGAAAATCTTTATAATTTATTGGGAAAAAAAAAGAAGGGGGAAACAGAAAGGGGGTGGGGATGGGGGAGGGGACTCACGACCTAAAGTTGTTGAATTCAATATTCAGTCCGGAAGGCTGTAAAGTCCCTAGTCGGAAGATGAGGTGTTGTTCCTCCAGTTTGCGTTGGGCTTCACTGGAACAATGCAGCAAGCCAAGGACAGACATGTGGGCAAGAGAGCAGGGTGGAGTGTTAAAATGGCAAGCGACAGGGAGGTTTGGGTCATTCTTGCGGACAGACCGCAGGTGTTCTGAAAAGCGGTCGCCCAGTTTACGTTTGGTCTCTCCAATGTAGAGGAGACCACATTGGGAGCAACGAATGCAGTAGACTAAGTTGGGGGAAATGCAAGTGAAATGCTGCTTCACTTGAAAGGAGTGTTTGGGTCCTTGGACGGTGAGGAGAGAGGAAGTGAAGGGGCAGGTGTTGCATCTTTTGCGTGGGCAAGGGGTTGTGCCATAGGAGGGAGTTGAGGAGTAGGGGGTGATGGAGGAGTGGACCAGGGTGTCCCGGAGGGAGCGATCCCTACGGAATGCCGATAAGGGGGGTGAAGGGAAGATGTGTTTGGTAGTGGCATCATGCTGGAGTTGGCGGAAATGGCGGAGGATGATCCTTTGAATGCGGAGGCTGGTGGGGTGATAAGTGAGGACAAGGGGGACCCTATCATGTTTCTGGGAGGGAGGAGAAGGAGTGAGGGCGGATGCGCGGGAGATGGGCCGGACACGGTTGAGGGCCCTGTCAACGACCGTGGGTGGAAAACCTCGGTTAAGGAAGAAGGAGGACATGTCAGAGGAACTGTTTTTGAATGTAGCATCATCGGAACAGATGCGACGGAGGCGAAGGAACTGAGAGAATGGGATGGAGTCCTTACAGGAAGTGGGGTGTGAGGAGCTGTAGTCGAGATAGCTGTGGGTGTCGGTGGGTTTGTAATGGATATTGGTGGACAGTCTATCACCAGAGATTGAGACAGAGAGGTCAAGGAAGGGAAGGGAAGTGTCAGAGATGGACCACGTGAAAATGATGGAGGGGTGGAGATTGGAAGCAAAATTAATAAATTTTTCCAAGTCCTGACGAGAGCATGAAGCAGCACCGAAATAATCATCGATGTACCGGAGAAAGAGTTGTGGAAGGGGGCCGGAGTAGGACTGCAACAAGGAATGTTCCACATACCCCATAAAGAGACAGGCATAGCTGGGGCCCCAGCTATGCCTGTCTCTTTATGGGGTATGTGGAACATTCCTTGTTGCAGTCCTACTCCGGCCCCCTTCCACAACTCTTTCTCCGGTACATCGATGATTATTTCGGTGCTGCTTCATGCTCTCGTCAGGACTTGGAAAAATTTATTAATTTTGCTTCCAATCTCCACCCCTCCATCATTTTCACGTGGTCCATCTCTGACACTTCCCTTCCCTTCCTTGACCTCTCTGTCTCAATCTCTGGTGATAGACTGTCCACCAATATCCATTACAAACCCACCGACACCCACAGCTATCTCGACTACAGCTCCTCACACCCCACTTCCTGTAAGGACTCCATCCCATTCTCTCAGTTCCTTCGCCTCCGTCGCATCTGTTCCGATGATGCTACATTCAAAAACAGTTCCTCTGACATGTCCTCCTTCTTCCTTAACCGAGGTTTTCCACCCACGGTCGTTGACAGGGCCCTCAACCGTGTCCGGCCCATCTCCCGCGCATCCGCCCTCACTCCTTCTCCTCCCTCCCAGAAACATGATAGGGTCCCCCTTGTCCTCACTTATCACCCCACCAGCCTCCGCATTCAAAGGATCATCCTCCGCCATTTCCGCCAACTCCAGCATGATGCCACTACCAAACACATCTTCCCTTCACCCCCCTTATCGGCATTCCGTAGGGATCGCTCCCTCCGGGACACCCTGGTCCACTCCTCCATCACCCCCTACTCCTCAACTCCCTCCTATGTCACAACCCCTTGCCCACGCAAAAGATGCAACACCTGCCCCTTCACTTCCTCTCTCCTCACCGTCCAAGGACCCAAACACTCCTTTCAAGTGAAGCAGCATTTCACTTGCATTTCCCCCAACTTAGTCTACTGCATTCGTTGCTCCCAATGTGGTCTCCTCTACATTGGAGAGACCAAACGTAAACTGGGCGACCGCTTTTCAGAACACCTGCGGTCTGTCCGCAAGAATGACCCAAACCTCCCTGTCGCTTGCCATTTTAACACTCCACCCTGCTCTCTTGCCCACATGTCTGTCCTTGGCTTGCTGCATTGTTCCAGTGAAGCCCAACGCAAACTGGAGGAACAACACCTCATCTTCCGACTAGGGACTTTACAGCCTTCCGGACTGAATATTGAATTCAACAACTTTAGGTCGTGAGTCCCCTCCCCCATCCCCACCCCCTTTCTGTTTCCCCCTTCTTTTTTTTTTTCCCAATAAATTATAAAGATTTTCCTTTTCCCACCTATTTCCATTATATAAAATAAAAAAAAAATATAAAAAAAAAAACCCACTAGAGCTATACCTTGAGTGCCCTACCATCCATTCTTAATTAGCACATTCGTTTAGATAATATCACCAACTTTAACTTTAACACCTATGTGTTCTATTGTAGTATTGTTGTTGACATCTTTTGATGATCTGCTTCTATCACTGCTTGTTTGTCGCTACAACCACACCAACCCCCTCCACCTCTCTGTCTCTCTATCTCTCCGCCCCCCACACACACACCTTAAACCAGCTTATATTTCAGCTCTTTCCTGGACTCGAACTCAAGTTCTGTCGAAGGGTCATGAGGACTCGAAACGTCAACTCTTTTCTTCTCCGCCGATGCTGCCAGACCTGCTGAGTTTTTCCAGGTAATTCTGTTTTTGTTTTGGATTTCCAGCATCCGCAGTTTTTTTGTTTTTATCTCTATTTAATTACTGTTCAGTTACCAAGGTGTTAATTTTGTATTTTAATGCCATATAATTCTAGTGGAATTAGCAATTTACAAATGGCTCATTGCAAAGAAGCAGAGCAAAGCTGTTTAAATACCCATGCACCATGGGATGGATGGTGTGACATCTGCAGATCATTTTGATATTTTTGTAGCCTGTCTCTACAGTTCCACCTGGGATCATGTGCATGCTCCGGATCCCAACAAGAGTGTGTCCTGCGAAAGTGACTGGGTCTTGCCCCCAGCTTTTATATAGAGTTACATTCCTGACACCGTGGGACGTGAAGTCCAAATGGGGAATGGACAAAGGAGTTAAACACAAGTTTGATGGAAGGGCCCTCACTGGATTAAGTTATTCACATCAAAAGCAGCTCACTGTGGGCTTGGGTAGGAGTTGTGGGTTTGGTCAAGAGGTGAATGCAGCCACATGTGTGGTGAATTAGCAGATGAATTCTGAAATGGTTGAGAGTGGATTGAAGAATGGATAAAAGGAAAATTGTAGACAATTTAGTCAGGCTGAAGTGCCAGAGACCAAGGGGATGCACCCTAGGTTTTTGAATGAGGAGTTAAGTGCCTATGGGTGGATTTTAAAGGATTGGGGTGGACGGATTCACCCCCCGCCCCCCCCCCCCCCCCCCCCCCCCCCCCCACCGCCGCTAAAAGTCCGTTGTCAGTTTGCCGATGTGAAACCTGGCTGCCCCACATAGAGGGGGCAGCCCTAATTGGATCAGAGTGGGACGGCCCCCTCCCCCCTACAGAGCTGCTGGCCAAGCTGATTGGCCAGCAGCTCTGTAGACCCAGCAGCGCCAGAAGATTGTAGTGGCCACTGATGGGACTGCAACCAGGCCTAAAGGAGAAGTGAAGGTGTACCGCTGACTTAAGGTAAGTCTGGGGATTTTTGGTAGGCATCGCTGCAAAAGCCCCAGTGAGGGGCGGCGGTGGGCGGGGAGGGGGGGTGGGGGGGGGAACATGGAGAGGGGGCAGGGGAGGGTCATGTTATAGACACAGTGGGGGGGGAGGCATAAAGGCAGTGGGCATGGGGACCCGCCCCCTTCTAAGGAGGTTCCTGCCCAACAACAGCTCATGTTGTCAAGTCCGCTGGCTTTTTATCTTCCTTCCACCTGCCCCCGCAGGCCCAAAAATTGTAGCGGAGCTGGAATGAGGCCCTGGTAGCAGCTAATTGTCCACTTAAGGGCCTCGGTAGACTTGAGGGTGGGCAAAACAAAAACAAAAATACCTTGAAAAACTCAGCAGGTCTGGCAGCATCGGCGGAGGACAGCACAGTTGACGTTTCGAGTCCGGATGACTCTTCAACAGAACTAATTAAAAATAGAGAAGGGGTGAAATATAAGCTGGTTTAAGGGAGGGGTGGGACATGTAGAGCTGGATAGAGGGCCAGTGATAGGTGGAGATAACCAAAAGATGTCACAGACAAAAGGACAAAGAGGTGTTGAAGGTGCTGATATTATCTAAAGGAATGTGCTAATTAAGGGTAGAAAGCAGGACGAGCAAGGTACAGATAGCCCTAGTGGGGGTGGAGTGGGGGAAGGAATCGAGGGGCAGGCTACCTGACACCTAACTCACCTCCCTCCGTCATATGGTGGACAGGGCAGGGGTGGGCAGGGCAGGGGTGGGCAGGAAGGCAGGGGGCTGGCCACCTGCGTTATTTTTCTGTGCTTCCCCCATCATCAGATGCGCTGGCAGGGGTGGAGGGGGGTCATGCTGAGAATGCATGCACATACGCCATGGCTATGTTGACTGCAGATGAGAGCTGGAGAGTTAGAAACCAACTGAACGGGGGGGGTTGGGGGGGGATGAAGCTATGACTGAACTGGTGAAACCACATTGCAGATTTCTTAAAAGAGCTTTGTCTCTGTGTGACCTTCAATCTCGCCTTCCTCTATTTAAAGGACAGAATCTTATTTGAATCAAAAGTCAGACTAATGAAGTTCAGCATTTTAAATGAACAACACAATGAGGAAATATTCTCTCAAGTGAAATGGTGTGGTTACATGTTAGGGAGTAACTGGTTTCGTACCACTTAATTATACAATGCCGAATGTTGTGGTTAGAGTAGAGACTTCCATAATTATATATTTCCTTTCACGCCCTTACCCTTGGCTGTCTCTGTTTATGTTGGAGCCTTGAGGCTGTTGCAAACATGATGTTTAGAGGTGTGATGAGATCTGAGTTGTAAGAATCTGCTACTGAAAGCAGAAAGCACTCCACAGGGCACAGCAGCTGAAAGCAAGCGAGTCATCGCCGCTGCTCCCCACCCCCATTGCAGCCACATCCCCATTGCTCCCCTCCCTCTGCCCCACTGTGCACATTCCCAAATTTTCCTCCCGCCATGCCAATTGCTGTCCCTCACTCGTCATTCAGCCCCATCCTTCCCCCACCGCTGCCCATTGACAAATGGGAAAGCACCCCAGAGCTCCACAATATACTGATTGCAGTCCTGGTTCTGATCGCAGTAATGCTCCACTTGTGGTGTGCTGGGTAGTGTCCCTGCCGCTCCAGGTTCAAGTGCCACTTCAGGGCTTGATGGCCAAGGAAGGTGCGTTCATAACACAGCCAAACAGGTTGAGTATCAGCCTGTAAGTCCTTCCAACGCACGCCAATGACATGTGGTAAGAGCGGAGAGATTCCTGGTCAGCCGTGTGATGGAAAGAAGTTTGGAGTCTCTACCATCACTTTCCATAGCTCCAGACTACAACATGTGTGTAAAAGTATATGTTGCTCCTTGGGGGCTGCTGGATGGCTTAGTTGGTTGGATAGCCAGTATGGATCAGATTGGTGCCTACAGAACGGTGTTCGATCTCCATTCTGGATGGAGTGGATTTGGCACCTGCCTCTTTGTCTTACCCACGGTGGAGCGTGCAGTACTGTGGGTCAGATCAACTGCCTTTGGGCACAGAGCTCAGGAATAACACCACTTATTCAGAACGGTTTATCTGCACTCGACAGGACTGTGATTTCAGTTTGTTCCTCTTCCAACAGCTTAGCATAAAAGGGACAGGAGGCGCAAAACTCTCCTGGACTATTGCCCGTGGCCAGTGAATATTGAACATCTGTGGCCCAATATTCACCCAGCTCTAATCCCCCACTGAAGGCAGAGACCAGCTGTGAGGCGAGGTAAAGCAAAGATGTAACTTCGCTCACTCAAAGGTAGCTATCAGCATCATGATTACTGCATTGTTGCCTCCAGAATCACTGAAGGCTATAATACCATTTCACATTTGGAATGCGCAGCGAATGAATTGATAAACCTCCTCTAAGTATTTTAAATGATTTAATGACACAGAATTCTAAATCTTGGTTTCAAATAAGATTCCTAATAGAGAGGACACGTCCTGCTGTTCTCCTCTCACACAGGGAGGTCAATCTAATGTCAATACTCAGTTCCTTTTGTTCCAATTTGTTATCCTAAAGGGAGAGCAGTTTTCTTCATTCTTGGAATGTGGGTATACCTGGCAAGGCATTTATTTCCCATCCCTAATTGCCTTTGAGAAGGTGGTGGTGAGCTGCCTTATTGAGCCGCTGCAGTCCATTTGGTGTTGGTACATCCACAGTGCTGTTTGGAAGGGAGTTCCAGGGTTTTGACCCAGCGACAGTGAAGGAACGGCGATATATTTCCAAGTCAGGATGGTGAGTGACTTAGAGGGGAACTTCCAGGTGGTGGTGTTCCCATCTATCTGCTGCCCTTGTCCTTCTAGATGTTAGATGTCATGGGTTTGGAAGGTGCTGTTGAAGGAGCCTTGGTGAATTCCTGCAGTGCATCTTGTGGATGGTACGCACTGCTGCTACTGTGCATCGGTGATGGAGGGAGTGAATGTTGAAGGTGATGGATGGGGTGCTGATCAAGCAGGCTGCTTTGTTCTGGTCTTGCTCATTGCCCTCCTGACTGATTTGTGCTCACACTGGTGGGGGTTAGCTCAGCGCTACTGTTCCATCACATGCCCTGTACTCTGTCACTTCCGTCCAACTTATTATTTTGGTGTGTTGAAACTGTCTGCAGAATATCTCATGAAATAGATAGAAATACATCAGGCTATTTGGCCCAGTTGGTGTTTACTACCACACGGAAGATAATCCACCCAGTAACTGGATTAACTCTGTCTTCCTTTTATTAAAACTGAGAAAATATCGGGAACCCTGTCAGTATGGGCTAGTGGACTGTGCCCTTCCTGCCCACATCATCGTTTCCACAGTAAGAATTATCTCTTTAACTAATATTGTCACTTTCACCCTTTCTTATCTTTGTGCCTCTCCTGAATATAACCAATTTACTTCCTTTTCTCACTCAGTTATGATATGATGTCTGCATCTTTCTATCAAATAGTTGTTCTGAGTTGCCTAGTTTAACCTCCCCTCCTCTGTGTAATTACAATACTTGTGTTTTAACTGTTTCACTTTGCTTTTTAAACACTGCTCCTTTGCCTCTTTTTTTGCCTTTTTCTTTATTCTTTCGTGGGATGTGGGTGTCACTGGCATTTGTTGCCCATCCCTAATTGCCCTTGAACTGAGTGGGCCAGACTGGGTAAGGACAGTAGATTTCCTTCCCTGAAGGACATTAGTGAACCAGATGGGTTTTTACGACAATTGATAATAGTTTCATGGTCACCATTACTGAGACTAGCTTTCAATTCCAGACTTATTAGTTGAATTTAAATTCTACCAGCTAGCATGGAGGGATTTGAACCCATGTACCCAAAGCATTAACCTGGGCCTCTGGATTACTAGGCCAGTGACATTACCTCTATGCCACCTCATATTTTTCTCTGTTTATGATAATCTCAATTGATCTTGTTCCACTCCTCCACATCTCTCTCTTGGTAAATTGTTTTCTTCGTGAATATTATTCTCATCTATTTTCTCCGTTCTCCATCATGCTTGGTTTCATTTTCTTACCCCCTTGTGCAGAAACCTTGTCACTTCCATATTCAATTGGGTTCCCAGTATGTCAGCATCCTCTCTCTTCAGATGCAGCTCATCCATGTGGAATAGCTTCAATCTGTCCCAGAACCGCTTCCAGTGCCCTCCCTGTGATCACTCTTCTTCTTCTTTAAACCAGGCAGTGATTTTCTTAATCTTCCCCGATTCTATTGCGGTTGGGAACGTATGCCCGAGATTGAAGCAGAGCGAGGGGATTCTCCCTGGTGGCCTGGCCAATCTATGGAACCTCAGTCGACATCACAGAAATAGATGACCTGGCAATTATCACATTGCTGTTTGTGGGAGCTTGCTGTGCACAAATTAGCTGCCGTGTTTCCTAACATTGCAATAGTGACTGCACTTCAGAAGTACGTCATTGGCTGTAAATTGCTTTGTGGTCATGAAAGGGCGCTATGTAAATGCAAGTCTTTTTTTTGTTATCTAACCCCGTAAATCCTGTACTTATATCACTGGTTCCCATTTAGCTGATTGTTCTCCCTCCCTTGGCGCAGTCTTCATTATCAAAGTGGTATGTCCCTTAGCCCAGCACCAGCGAGGCAGCAAAGTGTCTGGGATGGAACTGCAAGAGAGCATGCCTGAACTCTTTAACGGTTGAATTAGGCATCCTTATTACGGTCTCAAAAACCTCCCTGCTTGAGCCACTCCTTGTTTATTGATGATGTTGATATTTGGGGGATGGGCCTGTGCAAGGACACTCATTGTTCCCCACAGGAATCTTGAAATACTCTTAAGAGAGGCTCAGTTTTTGTTCCAACCTTTCCCTGCCCCTGGGAGAGTCATTGTGCGTTGACTGACCCCACTGTGCCCACGTTTCTCCAAGCTGGCTCTGCACCATTCAGTAAATGTCGTTCCATTTTCATTTCCAATATACAGGGCCTCACTCTTCTCCATATTGAATTTTGTCTGTTGTAGTCCTGTCATTTGCAGATATTTTGTGTGTCCTTGATTGTCACTTGCGTGGTGATGTTTTTGTCCTGTCACCTGGTGGTGGGCAAGAGGCATGCACGTCACAACTAGACACTGCTCATTTCAAGCATCTTCACTCCATCGCTGTTCATGTTCAAATGAGTCATTTAAATCAGCTGAAATATTTTCTGACTGTTTTTGTTCTTCCTCTCTGCAATGTTTAGATTCTCGTTTTATTAATTTAATAACATAAATAATTCCTACAATTGTTTGGTAGTACAGAACCTAAATGTTGCTTAAACGGGAGACATGTTACTGAAGCTTTTCTTCCTGCACTCATCAGGACAAAAACAAGAATGCCAAATTTTAAATGTGATTTCAAACAACCCTGAGTGCGTTGATAGATACACTAATGACCTACTTAAGATAATAAGTCAAGCTCATAAAATGGCTTATTTGCACTTGCTAGAAGCAACATATATTTATACACAGGGGCTCGTTCTCTGCAAATAACAGGGATATATTCAAGCCTTGTGCCTTTTTTGAACTTCTCTGGAGTTTGGGGAGCCTATAGTTCCCTGTTGTTTGGCTGAGACATTGCAATGGGCAAATCAGAGTTGACTTGCCAACCAATCAGCACCCTTTTCTCTTGTAGTTTAAATTGTTGTGATCATTTGAAATTTGGCATTCTTGTGTTTGTCCTGATGAGTGCAGGACAAAAAGCTTCAGCAACATTCAAGATAATTCTTACTATAATCTGTATCAAAGAGGGGACAGTAGCATAGTGGTAATGTCATTAGTAATCCAGGGCCTGGACTAATGGACAAGAGACATGAGTTCAGATCCCAATTTTGATTCAATTAATTAATAAATCTGGAATGAAATACTAGTCTCATTAATAATGATCATAAAACTACCAGATTGTCTCAAAAATCATCGGGTTCACTAACATCCTTCAGGGAAGGAAATCTGCCATCCTTGCCTGGTCTGGCCTACATGTAACTCCAGACCCACAGCAATGTGATTACCTGCTAAATGTCCTCTGAAATGGCCTAGCCAGCCACTTAGTTTCAGAGCCAATTAGGAATGGGCAGCAAATGCTGGCCTTGTCAGTGACGCCCACATCCCAAGAATGAATAAGAGAATCCCCTGAAAGACCAGTAGAAATCTGACAGGTGGATGAACGAAATGACACTAATTAAACTCATCACCTTCGTCTGACAGAGTGACAGTTTTTAGAGATCTCACTACCTCACACATTCACCCTGCAGAAAGTAAACAGAACCCTTCAGCACCCGTCTTTCCCCACACCAAGTCTCACTTGCTTGTCAGTCCAGTCTTCCTTGACCTACACTAGTTTCTGTCTCCCCGTGCATTAACTTTAAAATCTGGACCTTATCTATAAACCGCTCAATGGTTTTACCCTACCCTATCTAACCCTTCTCCTCCAGCCCTAAATCCCTTCTCCAGAGTACTCGGTTGCTGCACGAGACTTTAGACCCCTTCACCCCCACCCCACTGCCCCAACCACCCCCCCTCCACCATCAGCTGCCTGGATACCTTAGTCCTGTTCCCTTCATAAACTCCACCCCTTTCTCCTTCAAAAATCTCCTCAAAGCCCATCTCTTTGACCCAACTCTTATTCTCTCTACTCATTACCACCAACCCCCCTCTTCCCAGACTTGATTTCTCTGCGTGCCGTGACACTCTTACAGCTGCATGAGGAATTGCTCTGGTAAAGTCAGGATTTGCACACAAAGAGGAGGCTTTGGCACATGAATCTTGGTCTGGTCATCAAATGTTAGCAGGTATGTGTGTGGCTGCGATTTCTTCTCTGTCCCATTCCCAATCCAGGATTTCCCAGAACAAAGAATAAGGGGAAAATTCAAGAGGGGTCTCGGGGAAACTGCCCCAAGCGAGCCAAGCTGACAAGTTACTAGCTGTGTGAGACGGGAAACTTAAAAGGGGCAGAGAAGGAGCTATCCAAACAAAAGAAAACAAAGAGCATTAAAGATCTTGAGTTTATAACAAATGATCCCCTTAAATCATGCAGCTGGATTGACGACTTCAGCTAAAATCTGAAGTTTGCAGATTTGTATTTCAGTCGATGATTACTGAGGGTCATTAAAAGATGATCCCGCCAGCACTTGGAAGGAGCTATTTCACATAGTGCTGCACCTGCTGCAGCTTTTGCGAGTGTGAGTATGACTCCATCCACCTGTTCCAACACTGCATCTAACCCATAACTCGAGGGAGCCTCCTGTCCTGCCTCAGCCACAGCCTGATTTCTTGTTTTGCACACCAGCCCTGCCAGGAAGGGTTGATTCGAGGCTGCAGTTAGGTACATTTGGGTCTTCCCTGTAGATTGAAAAGCTCCATAAAATGTTACATCCTTTGTTATACTCCAGAAAGTCAGCTGGTGAAGAATAGGACTGTGGAGCCAACCTTTCCACGTGCTTATAACAATTTATTTGCAGAAATACACATTACAAGCAGGTACCTCCTAACCCAAAGACCACAGTTTCGCTCAGGGTCTGTTCAACAAATGAATGCCCACCACCTGCTTACAATTAAAACACAATTAATAAACAATTAACACCCTTGTCCAAACAGGACAGTGGGATTGAACCTGCTGTCAGAGGTGTACGGTTCCTCTGCTAATTTGCTGAACTGATGGCATAGTTCCAGGAGGGTCACACTTGATTATTTATAAGTCAGATTTTTATTCAGTCTCCCAGCTGCACTTATAACAGTGAGATTCACTGAATTGTGATTTTTTTTAAAAAAAATGTTGGGCGATATTTGCTGATTCCTCTGCGCCAAGTGCACACTTTGAACCCCCAATTGAGCTATTGCTGCTTCTATCTGATTTTTTTTTCCCCTAAACACCTTTTAAGGAACTTAGTTGGCAGCTTAAGATGGATTTCAGCGATGCGGATAAAATAAGGTCACCGTCCGGAATAATTACCTTCCAGCAAATGACCTACTTTTACCAGGAGAGATCTGATTGGCCTGTGGCTGTGATGTGACCCTTGCCCTGTGCACACTACTTCTGAGGGTTGGGTATTTTTTTTAAAAAAAAAATCAACCTAATGAAATCTCGTTGGTTTTATTTTTGTCTCCAGGCATGGGTTTTCCTCCTTCCTGGTTTGTTACTGTCAGAGCCTCACTAGCAGTGCAGAGCTGAGCCGAGCTGAGCCTCTCTGGGAGCTCCGTGTTTCTGTGCCCCTCTCACCGTTCATTCACTGCTGTCAGCAATACTTAAGAGGCCAGAGCTGCAGCGTCACGCAACATGTGCCTAATGATAGCACGTCCACCAAAGACAAAGGCTCGAGGAGCTGAAAGATCAGCCGCGTTCCAGTTTCGACCTGGATTGTACATTATCCAGTTCTAACAAAGTGTTAGGTTCTTAAACTTGAACCAGCGCAGGGGACAAATATAGTCACAACTTATATCTAAATGGCGCCTTTATCATCATAAAATGTCCCAAGGTGCTTCACGGCGTAAAGCAAAATTTGACACCGAGCCACATAAGGCGATATTGGGGCAGTTGGCCAAAGGTTCGGCCAAAGTGGTCAGTTTTCAGGTGTGTCCGAAAGAAGAAGGAGCAGGAGAGAGACCGAGGGGTTTCAGTGGAGGGAATTCCAAGTTTCGGGGCTGGGCAGATGAAGGTACGGCCACCAACGGCGGAGCGGTTAAAATCGGGGATGCTCAAAAGGCCAGAATTAGAGTACAGGGAGCTCGGAGTGTTAATGTGTTTCACAATCAACCCCCCCACCCCCCACTACTGGCTCCAACTCTGTCACTTCACTCTTCTACCCCGACCCCCAACACTGTCACCTTCACCACCCCCCCCCGCCCCGCCTCTCCCCCGCTGGCAGGCTCTGACAGGATTGCTCAGTCTGCTTTCTCCGCTTTGTGTTGGTCTGCTTCCTCTCTCCCGTGGGTCGCTTTTGAATTGATTTCCTAGCTGCAGTGCTGAAGCTTTATAAATAGAACTTCTGTACTTGGCTCTCCTAGCACTCGACAAGGGAGGGCCAATCAATGCAGCCACATCCCGAGAATAAATGATATAAAACTGGCTCAGTACAGGGAGGATGAAGACCAGGAGGAGGCCAGGCCATTTAGTGCCTCGTTGAGCCTGTTCGCCATGCAATCCGATCATGGCTGATCTGTGCCTTAACTTTGACCCACTTTGCTCCATATCCCTTGATGACCCAACAATCTACCAATCTCATTCTTGAAAACGTCAATTGACCACCACACCCCCACCCCTGCGCCCCCCCCCCCACTCCCCAGCATCAGGGGCTTTTTCAGGGGAGAGAGTTTCAAATTTCCGCAGCCTTTGTGAGGTTTTTTTTTGGTGTCTCGGAGAATCGAGGGATACGGGGAATGGGCAGGAAAGTGACAGTGAAGGTAAGGGCTAGCAGCCAGGAGCAGGCCATTCAGCCCATCAGGCCTGCTCCATCAGTCAGCAGATGAGCCATGATCTTAATGTGGCCTTAACTCCACTTCCCTGCCTGACCTCCATGACACTGGACCGACAAATTCCTGAGCCCGAGAGGGGTCTGAATTCAGCACAGGGCCAAAGGGTCTTCAGTTTGAATTGAATGTCGGGGGTGGGTGGGGGTGAGGGAGCATTTGGTGGGGGGGTGGTGGGGTGGCTCGTGTGCAAATTAATATCTGAGCATCATACACCCCAGGAATCCACACCCTGGATACAAATGCAGCGTTATACGCACGTGAGGATCATATTGAATGGCAGAGCAGGCTCGTGGGGCCGATTGGCCTACTCCCCCCACCCCTATTTCTTATGTCTTTAATGTGAACGGCCAAGTTGTCCCCTTGTTCTGGACTTGCCCCCACCAGAGAAAACAGTTTCCCTGTATCTCCCCTGTTAAATCCTTTAATCATATTAAATGCCTCGATTAGATCACCCCTTAATCCTGTAAACTCACGGGAATAGAAGCCAAGTTTCTAATTTAACCCATTTAATCCCAATGTCATTCTGAGGAATCTGCTCTGCACCCTCTCCCCTAAGGTCAGAATTGAAAGCTTCAAAAATGTAACAATCTGATTCCTTTCTGTGTTATTTGGACGCAGCTGCTGGGAGTAGAGTTTCCCCTGAATGCTTCAAATATTTCACTATTTTAATTTCCTCTATTTGAAGAGGTTTTGCAGAGCAGTTGCTGTGTTTTATCAGTCTTCTGATGTGGCACAGCTGTGACAGCAGAGAGCTCTTATATCAGCTCGTGCAACAAGGAACATGGTAAGAGGGATGGCAGGTTTCTGCTCACCGATTGTTTCTGTGGAGTCCCAGAGAACTTTTTCTCTTCTGTTTCTGTCACGCTGAATGAATTTCCCACCTGCAACACCGGGAAAATAATTGCTGCATTCTTGCGATTCAGCTAAGTGCTTGTGTGTGTACGTGTTTGTGCGCGCACACATGTGTTTGTGTGTGCGTGCTTGTGTGCACGTGTGTGTTTATATGTGTGCGCACACGTGTGTGTTTATATGTGTGCGCACACACGTGTGTGTGTTTATGTGTACGTGTGCACATGTAGTGCAGTGCTTGTGTCCAGAGTGCTGATTCCTGGGGTGTATGATGTTCAGATATTAATTAGTACACATTACAACCCCCCCCCCCCCCCCAACACACACACACACACACACACCTCCCCCACATGCCCCACCCACTTTCAATTAGCTACGGTTCAAACTGAAGACCCTTTGGCCCTCTGCTGAGTTCCGATCCCTCTCGGGCTGGCTTTTCTGATCTTCCCAGCCCTGTTTAATATGTTTTATAGGCAATGCTGTTCTTCCTTTTAATCATTTTCAAGGTCCTCGTGCCTTAGGCACACAGACCAACTGATTTAATGGGTCCAAATTAGCTTGACTATTCCCTTAATCCTCTTCAACACAATATGCAGATGTGAAGCTGCTTTTCAGGATTGTTTCTTGCTCTCCAAACACATTAAATGCAATAATTCAGTTGAACACCTCAGGACAAAAGATCTGAGGCGCTTGACTCCAACTCCACGCCCTTGACTCTGACTTCAGCTCATGCTAAACTCTGCTGCGGTATCCTAATTCTCGTTTGCCCACCACCCTCTGTGCCCGCTGACCTCCATCCGCTCTCCCTCAATTTTAAAATTCTCATCCTCATGTTCAAGTCCCCCTGTGGCCTCATCCTTCCCTATCTCCGGATTCCTCTCCAACCCCACAACCTTGCCAGTGTTTGCTGTTCCTCTGACTCCTGTGCCTTTTGTGTCACCCCCTTCCTCTCACCCGTCACTGATGACTTGGTGTTTCCCATCTTATAGCATTCATCTCCCTCTCCTTCAAGTGGAGAGATAATGGCATAGTTGTAATGTGTAGCAATCCAGAGCCCAAGGCTAATGCCCTGGGGACACGAGTTCAAATCCCAACTCGGCCACTGGTGAGATTTAAATTTAGTCAATTAATACAAATTAAGAATTGAAAGCCAGCCTCGGTAATGGTGACCATGAAACTATCAAAAATTGTCCAAAAAACCAATCTGGTTCACCAAAATCTGCCATCCTTACCTGGTCTGGTTGCTGTGTGACTCCAGATCCACAGCAATGTGAACTACCCTCTGAAATGGCCTAGCAAGCCATTCAGTTCAAGGGCAATTAGGGACGGGAAACAAATGCTGGTCTTGCCAGTGAGGCTTGCATCAGGGTTGCCAACTGCGATTAAATGTATTCCTGGAGGTTTCATCACATGTCTTGCCCCCCACGCTCCAGCCATCAGTCGGCCAACACATCCACCCTTGTGAGGTACTACCTTCCTACGCCAATTGGAAAGCAAAAAGACTCATTACCCAACTGGATGATGCTTGACTGTCAGGCAAATTTTCAATGGTTTTATATCTGGTAAAGAGAAATGTGCAAAGAAAATAACAAAAAAAAAAATAAATATTTTATAATGCCCCCGATGACTTTTCTCCAGGGTTTGCACACAGCAGTGTTCTGGAGACTGACCTTCCATTCCTGGAGACTGCAGGCCAATCCAGGAGGGTTGGCAACCCTAACCCCATCCCGTGAAAGAATTAACAAAATAACCCACCTCGGTAACCAAGTTCCTCATTACATGCTATCCATTTCCCTCATGTCAATTTTCTACGTTAAAATGTGATGTAAATACAAGCTGCTGCTTGCTCTCTGGCCTTTTGCTTAGTTTACACTGATTCCTGCTGCTGTTGTATTCTCTGCGGGGAGATGGAATGGGAGATGACCTTGCAGGATGACAAAATGATGCTGCATCTTTATTAAGTTTGTGGTTGAGTATAAATCGATGCATTAGTTTACTGCTGGGACTGTATATTAAGCCTCCCCTTCCAATTACTTCAGTGTACAGAGTTGCTACAAGGTTTTTGAGATGCAGTATCCGAAATGTTGGTTCCACATCCACTCATTAATGAACTTCCAGGTCACGGAAAGGTGATACTTTTGTGTCAGAAGCAGCTAAGCTGACATCAGCAGAAGTCTAGTATCAATCTCTTCGCTTTAAAAGCCGAGAACTCGGGGCATCTGATTTGTTGTCAGGCATGGTTCAGTAGATAGCTCCTTCGCCGCTGCGTCAGAAACGTCTGGGTTCGAGACCCAGAAAAAGGAAATCCAGGTTGACACACTCAGTACAGTACTGAGGGATTGCCGCACTGTCCGAGGATCAGCACTGAGAAAGTGTCGCACTGTCCGAGGATCAGTACTGAGGGAGTGCTGCACTGCCCGAGGATCAGCACTGAGGGAGTGCCGCACTACCGGAGGATCAGCACTGAGAAAGTGTCGCACTGTCCGAGGATCAGTACTGAGGGAGTGTCGCACTGTCCGAGGATCAGTACTGAGGGAGTGTCGCACTGTCCGAAGATCAGCACTGAGGGAGTGTCGCACTGCCCGAGGATCAGCACTGAGGGAGTGCCGCACTGTCCGAGGATCAGTACTGAGGGAGTGCCGCACTGCTCAAGGATCAGCACTGAGGGAATGCCTCACTGTCCGAAGATCCGTACTGAGGGAGTGTCGCACTGCCCAGGGATCGCTACTGAGGGAGTGCCGCACTGCCCAGGGATCACTACTGAGGGAGTGCTGCACTGCCCAAGAATCAGTACTGAAGGGACTGCTGCACTGTCAAAGGGTCAGCACTGAGGGAATGCTGTATTGTCGGAGGGTCGTTGAGGGAGTGCCGCACTATTGGAGGGTCAGTGCTGAGGGAGTGCTGCACTGTCCGAGGATCAGTACTGAGGGAGTGCCACACTGTCCGCGGATCAGTACTGAGGGAGTGCCGCACTGTCCGAGGATCAGTACTGAGGGAGTGCCGCACTGTCCGAGGATCAGTACTGAGGGAGTGCCGCACTGTCCGAGGATCAGTACTGAGGGAGTGCCGCACTGTCCGAGGATCAGTACTGAGGGAGTGCCGCACTGTCCGAGGATCAGTACTGAGGGAGTGCCGCACTGTCCGAGGATCAGTACTGAGGGAGTGCCGCACTGTCCGAGGATCAGTACTGAGGGTGTGCCGCACTGTCCGAGGATCAGTACTGAGGGAGTGCCGCACTGTCCGAGGATCAGTACTGAGGGTGTGCCGCACTGTCCGAGGATCAGTACTGAGGGAGTGCCGCACTGTCCGAGGATCAGTACTGAGGGAGTGCCGCACTGTCCGAGGATCAGTACTGAGGGAGTGCCGCACTGTCCGAGGATCAGTGCTGAGGGAGTGCCGCACTGTCCGAGGATCAGTGCTGAGGGAGTGCCGCACTGCCCAAGGATCAGTACTGAAGGGAGTGCTGCGCTGTCAGAGGGTCAGCATTGAAGGGAGTGCTGCACTGTCAGAGGGTCAGCACTGAGGGAATGCTATATTGTCGGAGAGTCGTTGAGGGAGCAATGCAGTGTCAGAGAGTCAGTGCTGAGGGAGTATTAAGACTAAGACATGGGATGCCAAATTATATACACGATGCAGTGCAGCAACTCGCCAGGGCTTCTTCAACAGCACCATTCCAAACCTGCAACCTCTACTACCTGGAGGGACAAGGGCAATGGACACATGGGAACAGCACCACCAAGTCACATGCCATTCTGACTTGGAAATCTATCGCCGTTCCTTCACTGTCACTGAGTCAAAACCCTGAAACTCCCTCCCTAGCAGCCCCAAACAACCTCCTTACACCACATGGACCACAGCGGTTCAAGAAGGTGGCTCACCTAATTGGGGATGGACAATAAATGCTGGCCTCGCCTATCTCAGCCCTGAGACTATGACCGAGAGTTCTAGTCTCTCCAGCCAGAAGAAGCAGCCCGTCAGCAATGTCGAGCTCTCTCGGAATCCTGAATGTTGCAATGAGGTCACCTCTCGTTCTTCCAAGCTCCAGAGGTTAGACTCACTTTACTCAGCCTCTCATCATAGGACAATCCCCTCACCGCAGTAACTAATCTAGCGAACCTTTATTCCATCCCCTCTATGGCAAGTATATTTTTGCTCAGGTACAGAAGCAAACTGTAAAAAAAAATACTCCAGGTGTGGTCTCACCAAAGGCCTGAACAATTGCAACAAGTTTCCCTCCCTCCTGTACAGCCCCCTTGCAGTGAACGTTAACAACCCATTGGGCTTCCTCATTGTCCTCCTGTACCCGCTTGTTAACTGCCTGTGTTTCCTGTACAGTGACATCCAAACCCCTTTGAACACCAACATTTAAAAGATTCTCACCATTTCAAAAATATTCTGTTTCTCAAATCCCCACATTACACCCTGTCTGCCATATTCTTGCCCACGCACTTAACCTTTCTGTAATCTCTTCGCAGGCTCTTTGGTTGGAATTTAATGCCGTCTCCCGAGACGAGTTTGATAGTGTGGGGGCCATGTTACTGGGCGGGGACCTCTCTGCCTCCCCACCTCTACCCCAGTTAAGACCGTGGTGGGAAGGCTTGTGGATAGCCGCTAATTGAAGTCCTTATTATCACGTATGGGCCTCATTCTGCTGCCACTGGTATTCATCCAGCGCTGGTCGGGGAACCTGCCAAACAGGAAGCCTGAAAAGCAAACACTACCGGGATTGCTTGTGGACTTGCAGGGGAGGATCGCTCATTGCCAGGCATACGTAACTTCAATTTTGTTTTATATTCTTTCATGGGATGTGGGCATTGCTGGCTAGGCCAGCATTCATTGCCCATCCTTAATTACCCTTGTCCTGAAAACGATTCACTTATTCCTCCTCTCTGTTTTCTGCCTTTTAACCAATCCTCTGTCCATGCCAATACATTACCCCAATCCCATGAGCCCTTTCGTAGTAATCTCTTGTATGGCACATCATTGAACGTCTTTTGAAAATTCAAATACATTACATCTACTGGTTCCCCTTTATCTATCTATCAAAAACTCTTAATTGATTTGCCAAATATGATTTTTTTTTCATAAAACCATGTTGACTCTGCCTAATTATATTCAGCTTTTCGAAGTGCCCAGTGACCATTTGCGCCATAATGAGTTCCAGCATTTTTCCGATGACTGATGTCAGGCTAACTGTAGTCAGGCCTGTAGTTCCCATGGGTGGCGATTTCCTTGTTTTCCCATGTGGAGTACTGTATGTAACTCTTTCTATAAATCCTGTTCATCTGTGTTCATCTGCTGCTACCTAAGTCAACTTAAACCCCTGGCTGTGTGGTCACAAAGTTGATTAATTTTGTCATTCATCCAGGTGCTTTTTTTTTAACCATGCAGTCGAATTGAAGTTAAAGCCTTTCAGCTTGCAATGCAGGTCAGGTGCTGAAACTGTGAGACCTCCTTGCAAAACATTTGCCATATGCTTGCATTATTTTTAGTTTTATATTGTGCTTTTCTGTTTTAACGCAATGTTTTCTGACACAGATTAAAAGTTTGTGTTATTGATGGAGGCAATTGCTGCCATATCTCTGCTTATCACTCACCAGGGATTTGCCATTTCTTTAAGAGGCCAACGATATTTCTTCCGGATTATCCTTTCCATTTGCTATTTTATCAAAATACCCGAGTGGAGTGAAAGGCATGTGCCTGACCCATGGCAACAGCACAGCTCGTGCCTTGCACCAGCTGTGTTCATTTTATTCTTTTATGGGATGCGGGTGTCACAGGCTAGGCCAGCGTTTATTGCCCATCCCTAGTTGCCCTTGAGAAGGGTGGTGGTGAGCCGCCGCAGTCTATGTTTCTGTAGCGATTTCGTACCACCGAGTTGTTTGCTAGGCCGTTTCAGAGGGCAGTTAAGAGCCAACCGCGGTGCTGTGGATGTGGAGTCACGCATAGACGTAGACTGGGTAAGGACAACAGAGTCCTTCCCTAACCGGCATTAGTGAAACACTTGGGTTTCTACTGCAGTCCGATTAGTTTCACGGTCACTATTAGTGGGATTTGAAATCGTATTTCCAAAGCATTAGCCTGGACCTCTGACTAGCTGTCCATGTGGTGTAGGTACATCCACAGTGCTGTTAGGGAGAGAGTTCCAGGATTTTGACCCAGCGGCAGTGAGGGAACGGCCAATATATTTCCAAGTCCAGATGGCATGTGGCTTGGAGGGGAACTTCCAGGTGGTGGTGTTCACATGTGTTGATGTTAAAATGTTTTTGAGAATAAGTTTGGGATTGCAAGGGTGAAGTACCATAGTGTCTAACTTATGAAGAGTGGCTTAGTTTAAATAAGAGTAGTAGATCTATCATTTATTATTGATCCTTTGCTCTCTCGTTTACTGATTCGTAGGTCCAGATTTTCATGGGGGAGGCAAGTAGTTTGCGTCAGTTTAACTCCTGACCCGGCAGATCCCCCTCCTTTATGAGGAGGGGACGGGATGGAGTCAGGCCTTGCATCTCCAAGGCAGCAAAGGAGGTGGGCAGCTGATGGGGCTAGCAGGGTAGAACACCCACCTCTGTCTACTTGGACATCAGCCCAGTTTTAATGATGAATGTCGGGCCCTCAAACCCTCCCACTTCACCATCACCCCTACCACAGCCCATGCCCCCTTATATTTCCCATGTCTCATTCATGTCCCCTATGTGTCCTCCATAGCCAGTCACCCACTATCCACAATGGGCAGACCTTTTGAAGTGAACATTAAAAAAGGATAACTTCTAACCATCAAATACGGCTGCCACTCAAACACCACAGTACAAAAAGCACAAAGCCATTCAAAATAATTTAAATATCAAGTAGTGAATCTGTTGCAAAAATAAACAAACATCTATTTCACTAACCACATCAAAGACAGCTAACCTTTTAATAATCTTTTAAAACTGTCAGTCAAGCTATTTATACCACCCCTTGCTGAGATAAGTGGTTCTCAAGCTTTTGAAACTCAGTCAAGCTTTCAAATGAGCTCAGCTTCATAGCAAACCCTTCCAGCTCACAGTTGGTGAAGCCTATTGAAATTGCAAAAGACAGATGGCTATGGTTTTTTACTAAGCTACACCAGATGGCCTGTCAATCAATACACTCCAGGAGCAGGTCTCTCTTTTTTCTCTGACTGAAAGCTGCTAAAGTTTTTTATTTCACTTTTATTTACTTCAGGTCATGACACTTAGAATTCTCAAGCAGTGTTTCCTTCAGTTTTGAAGTGGGACTGGTACTTGTTATGCATCTGAACACTTACACAATGCTGGTAAATATAATGGTTAAATTACCTTTGCAAGATGGAACCCTATAACCAATCACTACAGTAAAAACATACAATCTTACAATACAGCATCTTACCATTCAAACTGAAAGAATACTTTTTTTTTGTATTTCAAAGCCTGTCAATGAAAGAATTGCAAAGAACAGGTGATTTTTTTTCTCTGGTTCCCCACTTGGGACTGGGGTTCCCCTGTGGCCCATGACTCTGAGGTGCCATGGACCATTCATTCTTACTGAAAGGGCTTGACTCTACTAGAGTTGTGTGGATGGGGTTCGGGCGGTGTCACGTGTGGGTGTGTTACCTGTACCCTTATCTTGCACTGGCAAAAATTGCCAGAAACGGGAATTGCTGTGAGATGTTGCATGTCGTTTGGTAGGTCTCACAAAGTGGTTCTTAGTCTTGTATAGTTTAACAATAAGTGTTCATTAATTATAGTAACTATATATACAGTATAAGGTCTAAGCCAGGAGCTGTCTCCATGCTTGCCTCTACACATGTCTCTGTCCAGTACAGGACTATCCTCTAGACTCGGGTCATGTGTTCTTTACATCACCCTGGAGGCGGTACTGTACCGAGTCTCACATTAACCCTTTCAATGTCAGACCCTAATACCACAGGAATGGGGGTGGTGATCCTGAAGTCTGGTTCTGGTTGCTGTTTTTCAACTCTGTTGAAAATTTAGGCTTTACTATTTTAACCCTACATATTTTTTATTTTCTGCCTCCAATTCTCTCTCCCACATTTTTTTCATCTTACTATTTTACATTCATGCTGTTCTATTTACTGTTCTGCGCTCTCTCTCACCACCTGTTGTGCTTTCTGTTAGCTTTCCTCACTGTTTTATACTCTGCTGTTATTCTGTTTTTCCTTTGTCTCTGTTTTGCTCTCTCTTTTACAATGAAAGTTTCAGACAAGCTCTATTTTACCCTTTTTTTGGCTACAATTAAAATTTTAATCCACCGTCATGCTGATCTTGGGTTTGATCTAAATGAACAATTGAAGTAGGAACAATGTATACGTTCCTAAAATGTCAATGAAGGGCATTGTTAGCTGGGGAGAGGATTAACCGCTCCTCACAGTTATTGGTTCAATCATCACTCAGGGACTGATAATGATCTTAAGCATTGATGCCTGGTCAGTTTCAGAAAAGGGTCAAATAAAATTACTAAATTAAAGTTGGCCAAGATCCCTCAGATCGGTTTTAGTTTTGAAAGTGCAGTTTTCCAGAGTTGGCTGGCTGATCTCCCAGAAAATCATGGTTTAAGCATTAATCGCATGTTTAATTTGTAGAAAATTTCTTGTGGACCAGAGTCATCGGATGCATTGAGATCTGCTGTTTGTCATTTTTAGATGGTCTCGAGCTCAATAAATATTAAATGCAAATATGACCCAAATACATTTCTAAACAGGTTTTCTCAGAATCACTTCAAACAATTTGTAATAAATAGGATAACAGGAAGTGGAACGAGCATCATCATAATTAGTGAGAATGTGAGAGCTGGGGCTGGATTTTTGTACAAGGTTCCCAATCCAGCCATTGGAGAAGGGGAGATGTGCTTTGGGACAGACCAGCACCAGGACCCAAAGGGCGATTTTTGAGGAGGCAGCCAATTAACCGGCCTTGTTAGCATTGTCCAACTAGGGATGGCTCCTGAGGTAGGAGCTGCCGATGTAGGTCAGAGAGTACAGAGAGGGAATGCCTCAAGATGGGGGTTAGACAAAGGTTTAAAATCAAGAAGGCCCCAGCTGCCAGGCCATCATTCTGAAGGGGGGGTACCCCTCAACTGGTCAGCCAGCCACAGCTATGGCCCTACAGCCATGATGGATGGTGGTGGATGGAGGCTGCCCTACCCCACCCACTCCGGTCCACCACTGGAGGGCCTCTTCCAACCCTCAGTTCCTACTCAGCCTCAGAAGGATGGCCATCTGCAGAGTAGTCATAGCAGGTGCCAAATAACCATCGCCATCTCCGCCAAACCTGCTTCCATGAAAATTGCCCGAAGTTGGGAGCGTGGTGGGATGCCAGTCCACTCACCAGTCGTAGGGAATTGTGGGCCCGGGTGCCTTCGGTCCCTCCTTCACAGCTAAGTTATCCTGTTTGATGTTTCTCCAGTTAAAGTGTAACAATCACCTGTTCACTCTCAATTCTATGACCAGAGAGTTTGTCAACGTATGTTTAATGAGGGGGATTTTGGAACTTCGCATAGCGCCCACTTGGGCCTGAGTTAAGACTGCCCAACTCATTTCACATCCCCATTATAGCCGGTGGAGAGCAGATTAAAACCAGACACCAGAGATGAAGCACAGTTTGAGATCTCACTCTTTTAAGGAAGTGAGCTGAGTTACATCTTTCTCTTCATATTGAATCCAGATGGAAACTTTCATTATGTTCGCTTGATCGACAGCCCATCCACCACTCAAACACCCAGACACCCTAAGCACCCAGTCCCTCCACCACCCCTAAGGGCTGGATTTTGCGGCCCCTCACTAAATATGACGGGGGCGGGGGGGGGGGTAGCCCATCACCTTCCCTCCCATCCCCAATTGTATCTGTGATATGGGGGTGGGTAAGGTGCCCACCAGACCACCCACCCTTAGGCCTATTGAGGCCCTTAACTGCCCAATTAAGGGGCAATTAAGGACCTCAGTCCTCCTCCATTGCCATAATACCCTGGGCGGCGGAAGGTGGGTCAGAGTGGGAAGGCTGTTTTTTCAGCAAAGTTGGTGAAAAGGCAGGAAGGAAGGGTGGGGTGTACATCCTTTGGGGGTTGCCCTGTGTGCATTGGGGCATTCCCCCCCCCCCCACCCCCACCAAGATCGTACCCTCTCTTTTGTTCCTCCCTGGGCCTGGCCTCCAAGACCTGCCCCCTCCCCACCATTCCCCCACTCACCTCCCTCCCTAGGGTGTCTGATCCCTCCCCACCCAAAAAACCCAGGAGGTACCTGGGTCCGGTGTCCAACTTCGATCTCCACGAGACTGTTTGCAGTCCCAGCCGCGCCCAGAGCTGAGTTCTGGTGCTGCCGAGACTGCAAGAGGGTCCAGTCAA